>NC_064843.1:24670031-24977531 GCF_024166365.1 Elephas maximus indicus | reverse complement strand
AGGTACTGGGGTGACTTCCCACCTGTCCATGGACCCCTTCCACCTGCCCAGGGATCCCCCACACCAAAGAAGAGTCTCACCCTCCTCCACCCCTGTTCTCCCAGCCAGGCCCTGGATCAGCAGGTAAAAAGGTCCTCATATCTAGAAGGGAAACTGAGTCCAGAAACAAGGCACCGTCAGTGCCCCACAGCCTGTTTTGTAGCAAAGGCAGAACTTGAATGCAGGTCTGGTGCCCTGGGACACTTTATAGTTCATCCTGCTGCCTGCATTCGCTCTCACTGAGGGCCTGAGATCAGCTTAGCCCTGAGAGGACTGAGTGACGGCCAGAGGTGGCAAACCGACTCAGCCACCCCACTCTGTGTGACATTGGGCAAGTCACAGCCCCTCTCCGGGCCATAATTTCTTCATCTATCAGATGAGAATGATAATATTTGCCCTGCTCTCCCCTGGGGCCAAGGGGTTCTTTGGAGTTCTTGGGAGCTAGAAGGGGGGCTGTAGGGGCAGACAGCAGGGGAAGGCCCAGAGGGAGCCCTCGTCCCTCATGTCTGCCTCCACAGTGTGTCACCTTTTGCCTGCTCTGTCCCTGACCTTCCTTCAGAGCTAGGAAGGCACCCATAGTCCAGGACCCCCTTTTCCAGACGTGGAGAGGGGTGCTGTGCAAGGGACAAAAAGTGTAGGGAGAACCTGGCCATCCTCAGAGTTTTCCTTTGACTTCCTCAGATCACTTCCCCTGTCTCTGGGATCAATGGTGACATCCGGGCCAAGAAGATCGCCAGCATCTCGGACGTGTGCGAGTCCATGAAGGAGCAGCTGCTGGTGCTGGTCGAGTGGGCCAAGTACATCCCAGCTTTCTGCGAGCTCCCCCTGGACGACCAGGTAGGGGAGACAAGGGCAGTGGCAGTGGGCAGCACAGGGCACAGGGTCCTGCTGGCCCACCCTGGGTATAGCCGTGGGGGCTGGTTTAATTTTATCTATCAAAACATGCACAGTGCTCCAGTGTGCCTAGAATTGTTTTACTCATTTTACAAATATTAACTCATTCAATCCCTCCAATGAGGTCGGTGCTATTATTATCCCCATCTTATAGGTGAGGAAACTGGGACACAGAGAGGTTCAGTAGCTTGCTCAAGGTTGCACAGCTAGTATCCTGCAGAGCTGGGATTAGAATCTAGGCAGGCACGCACCAAAGTCCTGCCTCCTAACTACAGCACCATACAGCTCTCCTGAGGCCAGGGGTCAGGAGATTTGAGCTTGAGCCCTGGCTGTAAGACTGTGTGACCTGGGACAAGTTACTTCCTCTCTTGAGCCTCAGTTTTCTCATCTGTAAAGTAAGAATGGTAATATCCACTTCAGAATGTTGTCGGGAGGACTGAGTACCTTGTTATTTGAAAAACACAAAGTCATGTAATGGAACATCTACATGGGGCCTGGATGTCACCAGCTGTTCTAAATGTTAGTTTCTGCCTTGCATTCCACCAAGACGGTTTAACTCAGCATTTTATTTCCCAAAGTGCATTCACTGGAATACCAAAATGTTCCAGGGAAAAAAGAGGGCTGGACTGGAGGAGTCTGGAGACAGATGAGTTTCTGAGATCCCGGATACGTCAGCTCCTGCACAGAGCAATCGCTAGGCCCCCGCAGACATTCTCCCCGTCTAGAAAAGGGGAGCTGGCCTGGGCCACCTTCCCAGCTCTGAAGGCAACTCAGGGCACCAATGAACAGGTAGCCCAGAAACCGGCTCCTGGTGTGTTTGCTTACATATTTTGCATATTTGCACAAGAGATTTATAATGCACGGCAGTACATTAAAGTTTCTGAGAAGTCCTGCTGTCAAGGTAGCTGTTGAAGTTTGAGGAACCCAGGGCTTCCCAAACTCTTTTGGCCCCCAGACTCTGCCAGAACACCTAGCATGGTGGGATACACCATGCAAACGCCAGTTGGCTGTCCTGGCCTCACACGGGCTGGGACTGATGCCCCCTTGCACGGATTCCTCCCCCTTTAGGAGAGATGGCAGGGCAGGTGTTTTGGCCAAGCTGCCCCTGCCCTCTCCCCTGCTTCTCTGCTCTGGCCCCGGTCCCCTCTGCTGGAGAGTCTACATTAATGTTTAATCCCTTCTGTTCCTTCCCAGGGGCTTAGCAGGGCAACAAGACACCCCCAAGCTGAACAATTGTTAACCTCGGTTTCCCACCCAAACCTCCCTGGCTGAAGCTCAGAGCATTCTCAGGGAGCAATGATGGGTGGCCAATAACGTGGGACAATCATTAACTGCCCCCCCATCTGCCTGCCCACCCCCCAGAACAACCACCATGTCAGGGGGCTGAACCTGGGACCAGGTGGTTGCCAGATCTCCACTCATGGACCAAAAGGAGCCCACCTTGCCCAAGATGGGCAGGAAACGCCTGGAGAATAGGGGGACATTGTCCTCCAAAGGACACCCAAAGTCTGTCAATGGTGCCCCAGAAACCAGCTTCTAAGTTTGTTTGCTTGTTGGTTTGTTTTGGACATCAATCCATAGAAACCTAGAAGATTGGGTACAATTGGACAAGGGGACTGAGGGAAAGGGATTTGCCCAAGGTCAGAGAGCAAGCTAGCCCCAGAGCTGGGATTCTAGAGCAGGTCTTCTGTCTGTGAGAGCCTCTGGGGGTAAAACCCCTAGCCCAGAGCCTGGAACCTGGTAGGTGCTCATCAAGCATCCTTTGCCTCCCTTTGACCTGGTCATGGAAAGTGTTTCTCAATTCCCTTCTTTTTTGGTCATCCTCACAAGGTTCTAACTACAGGGGAATAAAAGGGGTAAGGACAGACGGCTGCCCAGGAGGGGCCAAATATGGAGAGAAACTCAAGAACTTTGTTCATTCATTCATCCACTCACCCATTCCTTTGTTCTTTTATAACAAACATTTATTGAAGGCTTACTATGTGCCAGGTATCTTTCCAGCCTTAGAGAGGCCTTCTCTGACCTCTGCATCTAATGTAACCCCTCTTGCCCCAATGTTCTCTACCACACTACCCTCACCTTCTTCCCTCCCTCCGTCTTTCTTCCCTTCCTCCTTTCCCTCCATCCTCCCTTTTTTTCTTCCCTCCCTCCCTGCTTTCCTTCCTTCCTTCATTCCCTCCTTCCTTCTTTCCCTTTTCTTCCATCTCTCTCTTTCTTTCCCTCCTTCCTACCTTCCCTCCTCTCTTTTCCTTCTGACCTTGTCTCTCTTATTTACCATTGTGTCCCTGAGTGCCTGGCACTTAGTAGGTACTTAACATTTGATCATGGAAAGAATGAACAATTCAACGAATTAATAAACAAAAGCATTTTACCTTCTAGTTTGGCCTGCTAAAAAACGTCTGAATTCCTTAACCTAGCCTTGCAGATAAGATCCTTGAGACTACCAGCCTGCTACTACTGTTGACCAGCCCATCATTTGGTCTTCCTGCAAACACTAAACCAAATGGTGCTGAAAGGACAGGTGACGTCCTGTGAACTGCCTGGGCCCCCATCTCAGAGTTCAGTCTTCACAGGCTGCCTTGTCCTCCCTTCAGGGAAGGGATCTGTCAAGCTGACCCCTGCCAAGAACCAGCACTCACACCTTTGCCTTGGGAAGAGCCGTCCCTGAGAACCAATATCCACATCCAAATTCTTGTAACTCTGAATCTTAGAATCCTACAATGTCAAGTGGCAGATGCCCTGGAGCAGTGATTTTCCAAATACCAGTGCACAGCTGAATCAACTGGGAAGCGTGCTAAATGCAGATTCCCAGGCCCCACCCTATGGACCTTGGTCCATAGAATCAGAACCTCTGGTAGTAGGGTCTAAGAATCTGTTTTTATAATGCACCCTTCATAATTCTCTGTAGCTGGTCCATTGGTAGGAGTTCAGGACCCACAGTTTTAAAACTTTGGGGGTCATAGACCCTTTTGAGAACCTGACAAAAGCCTTTGAGCCTCTACTGAAAAGAAGGTTGCCACCAATTTCACCAGGCACGTGGATAGGGTGGCGGGGAGAGGAGCAGCAACTGCCCGGGGACACAGCAGTTCCTGGGCAGGGTCACTGCAAGGTTTCCTGGCTCCAAGCTGCATGTCTTTGCTCCTCCTGGGGTTTTGCTGAGTCTTCCCCAGGCCCCTGGTTATCACTTCGGGGAGGAAGCAGCAGTGCTGTGATACTGACTTTCTAGTTCGGGCAGGAACAGACAGAGGGGAACATTAAGATGAGTTGCCAGGGCACTGAGCTACCAGCAGCAGCCTTCCCAGGGGTGCAGACGCTATCCCTTCTCTCTTCCAGGTGGCCCTGCTCAGAGCCCACGCCGGGGAGCACCTGCTACTCGGAACCACCAAGCGATCCATGGTGTTCAAGGACGTGCTGCTCCTAGGTGAGGACCCTGCCTGCCCCTGCCAGGGCTCTGAGAGGGCACAGCCAGCAAGGCACATGCCCAGGCATGGGAGGTTTCCAGGATGGCAGGCAGGGGTGGCGGAGGCAGATCAGGAACAGCCCTGTCCTCAGGCTTGCAAATGGAAGATTGCAGGACTCGCTTCTCAACTGTATTCCCCCTAAGATGTAAGAAATGAAAGTTTCCCAGCATCAAAGTTAAGGGGGCCTGGTGACACAACAGTTAAGAAGTACATGGCTACTAACCAAAAGATTGGTGTTTTGAACCCACCCAGCAGCATCACGGGAGAAAGACCTGGCAATCTGCTCCTATAAAGATTACAGCCAATAAAACCCTATGGGGCAGTTCTCTGTCACATGGAGCCACAAATCAGCTCGTCAGCACCTAAAAACAACAGCATTAAAGTTAGAGCGCAGTCAGGGTTATCCCTGAGTCCCCCGTCCATTCTGATGTGCTTTCTGGAGTTGGAGGAAGAGGCACACCCAGAACGGCGCAAACCCCTGGCCCATGTCAACTGTGCCTCACAGCATGTTTATTTATTATTTTCAATGCTTCTGTAAGGCACACTATGTGCCAGGTACTATTCTAAGGACGTTACAAACATTAACTCATTTAATACAATAACCCTATAAGGCACAGAGAGGTTAAATAATATATCCAAATATGCCTGGCTATAAGTGGAAAAGCCAGGATTCGTCCTGAGCAGCCCAGCTCCAGAATCTGAGCCCTTAACCTTTTCGCTTTGGTGTCTCCTCTCAAGTGGCCCTTGATCGTCATCCGTCTTGTGAGTTGTTTTGGGGAATGGAGCTCGGGTGACGCAAAAGGTGTCTTTGAAAGCAGGCTCCAGCCCCAGCCAGTTGACTTCAGGCAACTCACCCCCTTGATCTGGGCTTCAGCTTCCTCATCTGTAAAATGGTCATGAAAGTCCCTGTGAGACCCACTTCCTGCGGTGCTGGCTAATTGCCAATTGCAAAGTGCACACCCAGGCCAAAATTAGGGGAGAGCGGTAAACCCAAGGGTGGCCGTCCCATCCCCCCTCCCTCCCAACCCACCCAGGCAATGACTACATCGTCCCCCGGCACTGCCCAGAGCTGGCGGAGATGAACCGCGTGTCCGTGCGCATCCTGGACGAGCTGGTGCTGCCCTTCCAGGAGTTGCAGATCGATGACAATGAGTATGCCTGCCTCAAAGCCATCATCTTCTTCGACCCAGGTACAGCCCACACCTCCCACTGGTGGCCAGACCCTCTGCCAGACTTCTCTTACTGGGTTACAAACACTGAGCTCACAACCTCGTTTCGTTGTTACAACAACCGGGAGAGGTTGTTTTCATTAGCCCCATTTAACAGATGAGGAAAATTGAGGCTCAAAGGGATGAAATGACTTGACCATTCACACAGACGCCAAAGGCCTGGTTTATTCCTTCCTTCCTTATCTCCCTCCCTCCCTCCTTCCCCTCTCTCCCTCCCTCCTATTTTCCTTTCCCCCCCTTTCCTTTCATCTTTTCTTCTTCAAAAAAATTTATCAATGGAATATCTACGCGTTCTTAAAAATGTAACTAGTCCCCCATCCCGCTTGTCCAGCCTGAGGCCTCTTCCCCAGGGGGAGCCACTCCTCATTCTTATAGCTGTTTTTCTGGTAGTTACCACTTCAGCTCTAAACAAAATGCTAAGGCTTCTTTTTTTTTTCCATTTTAGATAATGTTTTCCCCCTATGGTAGTTAACGAAAGCCTGGTGGCTACAGCTGGTAGCCATAGGTCCGCAGTTCAAATCCACCAGATGCTCCTTGGAAGCCTTCTGGGGCAGTTCTACTCTATCCTATAGGGCCACTATGAGTCAGAATCAACTCGACGGCAACAAGTTCGTTGTTTTTTTTTTTTAATGATAGTTGAGGATTTTACTCTCTTCATTTTCATCTTTTCTCCCCCATCCTCCCAATATATTTTTTTTATTGCTATTTAGTGTCTCTGTTGATTGCCTTTGTAACCTTAAGTTATGCACTTACACCATTGTTTCTTGTCCTATCCACTGCAGATGGTGTCTTCCAACTCCTTGCTTAGCGGAATGAGGCTGTTACATCCCTATCCTTTCCTTCAGCTCTTGACTATCTCTCTCTCTCTCTGTTCCATCTACTGGCTTTGGTCATCTGCATTTTTGGAAATACAGCTATGTAGTTACATCTTTGTGCAAAGCGTGATTTCATTTCCCAATGTCAAGGTGCCTCAGCCCAGGAAGCTTGCTTGCTTCCTTTCCTCCATACAGGCCCTGCGTGCTAGGGTCCTGCCTGCAGGCAGATCACCTCTAGTGATAATAGTAATGAAGGGGAGGATAAAAACCAGTGGCCATCCAGTCCGACTTATGGTCGCCCCATGTGCGTCAGAGCAGAATTGTGCTCTGTAGGGTTTTCAGTGACTGATTTTTTGAAAGTGCCTCTGGGTGGACTTGAACCTCCAACATTTCAGTTAGCAGCTGAGCCTGTTAACCACTTGCACCACCCGGGGACTCTGAAGGGGAAGATGACCACCACTTATTGAGTGCTTATTAAGACACCATTCTAGACACTTGATGTGGGTTATCTCTTACCACTCATAACCTGGAAGCCCTGCTGGCATAGTGGTTAAGAGCTACAGCTGTTAACCAAAAGGTCGGCAGTTCGAATCACCCAGGCACTCATAACACAGTACCTGTGAAGTTGGTACTATCATTATACCCATTTTTCAGATAAGGAAACTGAGGCTAGGAAGATTGATTAGCTTGCCCGAGATTACACAACCAGGAAGTAGTACAGCTTGCTTTTGAAACTCAGACTATTTAGCTCTCAAGTCCATGTTCTTACCACCATATGCTATTCCATAGCTCCTGGACAGTGAGATTTCTAGCCTAGTTCCATTGAGAGGGGAGCCCTGGTGGCGCAGTGGTTAAGAGCTCGGCTACTAACCAAAAGGTTGGCAGTTTGAATTCACCAGCGGCTCCTTGGAAGCCCTGTGAGGCAGTTCTACTCTGTCCTACAGGGTCCTGCTGAGTTGGAATCGACTCAACAGCAACAGTTTCGGTTTAGTTAGTCCACTGAGGGCTTGACCCAGGCTGTGTCCGCTGCAGTGCTCTGCCTGAGGCCGGGCAGGTAGTAATTGCTCTGTAAAATATGCAGGGTTACCAATGCTGAGTCAGAGTCAGCGACCTGGATTGGAGGGGCAGGGGCCCTAGTCTAGGGTCTGGCATGTGGTAAACCCACCCATTGCCGTCAAGTGGATTCCGACTCATAGCAACCCTATAGGTCAGAGTAGGACTGCCCCATAGGGTTTCCAAGGCTGTATTCTTTACGGAAGCAGGCCACCACGTCTTTCTCCTGCGGAGGGGCTGGTGGGTTCAAAATGCCGATCTGTCGGTTAGCAGCCGAGCACTTAACCACTGCGCCACCAGAGCTCCTTTGGCATGTAGCAGGTGGTCATAAATGTTTGGTAACTGATGAAAGAATGTACAAGCACCTTTCACTGGAGAGAGCCCTGGACTGAAAGTGTGGGTGAAATTCTCTTTCTACCACGTACTTTGTTTGTAAAAGGGAGAATAAAAGCATTGCCTTCGTGAAGGTTGAGGCAAAGTACTGGATGACCATTGAGTCCCCTTCTAGAATTTACTCTTTGAATTTTTCATTCTTTCATCCTTCCATTTATCTACACATTCCTTCATCCACTCACCCATTAAACAAACATTGACTACTCATGGTGCTATCCCTGCCCCACTGAGCTCACAGTCTGGTGGGAGAGACACTTATTTCCTGTGTGGTCGGTACCAGTGGGAAGGACAACAGCACTTTGGGGGCTTGGAGGAGGCTCATAACACAGACTTGGGTAGGTGGAGCAGAGCAGCGTGCCTGGAGGAGGTGAACCCTAAGCTGAGATCCCAAGGTGTTGGGAGGCAGGAGCCAGGACAGGGGGCCAAGAAGGGAAGACTATTCTAAGGTTGCAGAAGCAGCATGTGCGGAGGTCGGGAAGGTGGGCCCTCAGCTGCGGGATCTACCAGTAACTGCCTGTGTGACCTGGAGCAAGTGTTTCCCTTGCCCCATGCCTCAGTTTCCCCCGTGTAAAATGAGGAGGTTGCTAGGTGCTGTCTTAGTGTGTTCCTTTAATCCTGTCTCTCCAGCGCAACCCCCATCACTCAGTTCTGCATTATAGGAAATGTGGTAGAAACATTTTTCTGTCACAGTCCAGGGAGCCACAATTTCTGCTAGCGTACCCTGGTGATTGAGGACCCTGAGCCTTCATGCCAGTCCTGCCGAGGACTTATATGTGACCTTGGTCCGTTAAGCATCCCCTGTCTGGGCCCCACAAGTCAGGGACATATTCTCCAGGTGAGGTCTGGGTCCTGCTTCCCCAGATGCTCCAGCTGGTCCCCATTGCCCTCCCTTGTACACTTTTTCCGGTTGCAGATGCCAAGGGGCTGAGCGACCCAAGCAAGATCAAGAGGCTGCGTTCCCAGGTGCAGGTGAGCCTGGAGGACTACATCAATGACCGCCAGTACGACTCACGTGGCCGTTTCGGTGAGCTGCTGCTGCTGCTGCCCACCCTGCAGAGCATCACCTGGCAGATGATTGAGCAGATCCAGTTCATCAAGCTTTTTGGCATGGCCAAGATCGACAACCTACTGCAGGAGATGCTGCTGGGAGGTCCATGCCAGCCCCAGGAGGGGCTGAGAGGTGGGCAATGAGGGCATGAGACAAGCTTCACACAGACCTGGGCTCACCTGCCGTCTCCATTGCCTCCTCACTGGGTAGCTTTGGGCGAGCCACTTAACCTGTCTAAGCCTCAGTTTCCTCATTTGGAAAATGGGGACAATGGCCCATTTGTTCAGGCACTGAGGGGCTAGCATTGCCAGTCCCTGTTTTAAGTGCTGGAGATTGAGCAGAGAACAAGATCTCTGCCCTCTGGGAGGTTGTGTGTGTGTGTAAGGGCTGATGGGAATAGGCAGAAATCAAATATAAAAAAAGTAAGTTAACTACAGATTTTGAAATGAACAGGTAATATGAGAGAGGGTACCTGAAAAGGGGCCTCTTTAGATAGATTGGCCAAGGGGGATCTTTCTGAAGTGGTGACTTTTGTTCTAAGACCTGATGGATAAAAGGATATAGAACATTTAAAAGCCAAGAAACAAACATTCCAAGCACAAGTAACTAGTGAAAGGCTCTGAGGCAGGAGAGGTTTGTGTGTTGAGAAAGAAGGACAAGGCTGTGAGATGGGAGGAGTTATGAGATGAAGATGGAAATTGGATGAAAGCTAAATCATAAACATACGGGCTTGTAGGGTATGGTCAGAAATTGGAATTTTTATTCTTACTGTAGCAATTGTAAAGCGAGTGACAGTCAGACTAATATTTTGAACAAATCACTCTGACCGTTGGGTAAAGAGGGGATTTCAGGGAGGCAAGAGTGGAGGCAGGAGGCCTTTAGAACGTTACTGCCACTGACCAGGAGAAGGACGATGGAGGGTTAGACTAAGGTATGACTGTGGAAATGGAAACAGCATAGATAAGTTTGACAATGTATTTTGGAGGTAGAAGCCACAGGATTTGCTGATGGATTGGATATGGGGAGTGAGGGGAAGAATCAAAGACGACACCTAGAATTTTGCTAGAGTGACAGGAATGATAGTGGAGTTACTGAGATGGGGAAGATTGAGCTATGGTGGTGGTGGTGTGGGGGTAGACCAAGAAATCCGTTATGGACCTTAGTTAAGCTTGGGATGACATCCAAGTTGAATTATCAAGTTGAGTTATATTAGATATCCAAGCTGAGTTATTAAGGAGGCAGTTGGATGTATGAATCTGTTGTTCAAACAAAAGCTCAAAGTTCAGGGTGAAAGGCAGCTCCACAGTTTCCCAGTGGTTAGGAGGCAGGAGAATGAAGGCACCACTGAAAGCGGTCGAGGAAGACTAGACAGTGGGATAGCAGAAAAGCCAGGAAAGTGTGGGATTTCAGAATTCAAGAAAAGAGCATGTTTTAAGGAGAATGGAGCATTTGATTGTGTTAAATGCTGGAGAGAGAGATCCATTGAATTTGGCAACATGGAGGTTCTCGGTAATTTTGTTAAGAGCAGATTCAGAGCACTATGGGAATGGAAACCAGACTTGGAGTGTTCCAGAGAGTATGAGTGTGAAATTACAGAAGGGGAGATAGTGAGCGTGGACAATCCTTTGGATCTGTTTTACTATGAAGGGGATCTATGAGGGCATCACGGATGATTACAAGGGACGACTTACAATGGTGGACCATGGAATCTAGGCTGAATTGAAAGAAGAATGAAGATAGGGTGACAGATGTGTAAAGTGGGGTCAGTGACTTGACAGCCTCAACGATTTTGAAGAATTTCTGCAGTGATGGTACTAGATTACGTGAGCTAGAAGGATAGGAGGTAAAATCAAAGCAAAAGTGCTTAAACTCAAGATTTTAGAGGTGATGCATTAACTGGGGATGACATGTCCCAGGGCAGGATTTCTCAGCCTCGGCACTATTGACGTTTGTGTCTGGATAATTCTTTGTTGTGAGGACAGTCCTGTGCACTGTAGGATGTTTATCAACCTCCCTGGTCTCCTCCCACTAGATACCAGCAGTATACCCCAGTTGTGGCAACCAAAAATGTCCCCAGACATTGCCAAATGCCCCCTGGGGGAGGAAATGACAAAATCACCACTGGTCTGGGGTGTGGCCATGGGATAGATGGCAGAAATGAGGGCCAGGAAAAGATAACTTCAGTCAAGTAAAGAGGGTAAGGAGCTGAGAGGGCAGGGTGCCAGGTGGATCACCCATGTGCATCTTGAACTAGCCAGAGAGATGGAAGAAGCAGGGATGAAGAAGACAGTGAGCTCGAGACTGAGCGGGAGGTAGAGATTACCACCGAGAGTTCTCAGATGATCCCTTCAAAGGGCATGGCATGAGCATTAAAGGAGCTGGAGGAGGAGACGTCTGGGAATGGTCATAAATCAAAAAAACCAAGCTCACTGCTGTCAAGTCAATTCCGACTCATAGTGACCCTGTAGGACAGAGTAGAACGGCTCCATAGAGTTTCCGAGCTGCATCTGTCGGATTCGAACTGCCAACCTTTTGGTTAAGCAGCCGTAGCACTTAACTACTACGCCACCAGGGTTTCCGGAAATGGTTATATAGAGGTAGAAATCCTCACCTTAACCTCACCTTCTAGCCTTTATTCAATATTTATTGAGTATTTGACGTATGCCAGGCACATAGCGGGCTTACCAGTGCACAAGATGTAGAAAACCCCTAACCTCTTGGAATTTAAATTAGACAAATCATCACCTGAACAATGACTATATAATTACAATGATTATAACTGCTCTGATGGAAGAAGGTGGGGTTCTATGAAAATATAATTGGATTGGGAATGAGACAGAGCCTCTATAAGGAAGTCACATCTGATCCCTTCATTGGTAGAGAAGTGGACTGACCAGAGGTTTAAGGAGGAATGAACGACAAAGTTTGATAATGGGTGGTGTGGGGATAAGTTAAGAATCCTGAGCACCCAGGTAATCTTGCTGCCACTTGGTGCCCATGTCCTCTCCACAGAATAGGGATGCCAGGGTTGGCATAATGAGACCTCACCTTTTTGGCTTCTTCTGGGCCCAGAATTTGGACATTCTTCGAGCCCCATCCACTTCCCCATTCTCATCAAAGCCTCATTGAGCACCTGGGCACAATGATTACTATCTACATTCCATTAATATCATTGTCATATTTGTGTTTGGAGACCATTTGAATGAGGGTGAATGGGAAGTGGAGAGGGCATGACCTCTCAAGAGTAGGTGTGGTACAGCAAGGTAGTTTCTGTTCCCCCAGAAACCCAATAAGGGAAGTCTTCCCTGAAGGTTCCCAACAATTTCATCCATAATATAACAAACAACTTTGGTGGTTGGGAAGTGAACTGTGGGTGCCACAGTGAACCAGCATGTGTGTCAGCATTTTACAAGCTCCAAAGCACTTTTACATATGGCAGGGTTTCTCAACCATGGACTATGGATATTTTGGGTTAGATAATTCTTTGTAGTGGGGACTGTCATGTGCGCTCTAGGATGTTTAGCAGCATCCCTGGCCTCTACTCACTAGATGCTAGTAACATCTCCCTGCCCCACTCACACCCCTAATAGTGACAGACAAAAATGTCTCCAGACATTACCGAGTATCCCCTGAGGGGGGCAAAACTGCCACCAGTAGAGAACAGCTATCATATGATAACTCATTTGATTCTCACTTCAACCCTGTGAGTATGGGGTTATTACAAATCAATTGTCATTGAGATGAGGATCAGGAGCTTGTTCTCTGTTGCCAGATAAACTTGGGCAGGAAAATTAATCTGTCTGTGCCCTGTCATCTGATCTGTAAAATGGGACAGTAATGGTTGTGAGAATGAAATTATTTAAAACACAAAAAGCTCTGTACAACAGTGCCTGGCATGTGATAAGTATTCAATAGTTGTTAGCTATTATTGAAACAGGTGTACTTTAGAGGCCTCTGCCAGCCCTAAAATTCCATTACTATCATTCTCATATTTGTGGACATGGCCTATTACCAAATCCCACCCTATATGGTACTGTTGTTCCCTGACACATTTTTTGAGCAGTTACTAGATTCCAGACGCTTTGTTAGACCCCCAAAGAAAAAAGAAAAATGCATCTATAATTGTAATGCCGATAGGCAGAGGAAGTGGCTTGTCCCCCAAAATAGGTTTCAGAAGAAGGAGAAATTTACTTCCTACTGGAGTGGGGAGAATCAGGAGAGGCTTCCTAAAGGAGAAAATATCTGGGCTGGGATTTGGACTTGTGGATAGGGTAGGGAAGTAGGGAAGTGATCTCTAACGGAAGCAATAGCACGAGCAAGAGCATAGAGATAGGAAAGTAAAGGGAACACATAGATGCTGTAAGTAGAGCCATTTGGCTGGAGCAGATGTGTGAGAGATGAGGCTGAAAGGTTAGTTGGGACCAAATGGTTGAAGGCATTGGATGCCAAGGAGCTTTGAGAGCCATTGATTAAATCCATTATAGTACTATACAGTCAATACACCACTGATTATAATATTTAAATAATTTCAGAGCTTCCTTATATACTCCTTGTTCCTTTCAAATCACTTTTGCTGTCTTGGTTTGCTGGACCCTCTCTATGGATAGGAATGGTAAACCCCAGTTTCCTAACCCAGAAATAAGTACCCAACAGGCACTGTCAATAATGGATGGGCAGGTTGATTGGCCATACCTGACGAAGATGATGCCTCAAGGTCTATGGTTCTCATCCCAGATCCTCCATTCTAATTGAGCCCCTCTTCACCTGCAGGGTCCTCCAGTGATGCACCCCATGCCCACCACCCCCTGCATCCTCATCTGATGCAGGAACACATGGGCACAAATGTCATTGTTGCCAACACGATGCCTGCTCATCTCAGCAATGGACAGATGTGTGAGTGGCCCCGTCCCAGGGGGCAGGCAGGTGGGCAATCTGGGAATCTACCCAGCAAGGGGTGAGGATGGGACCTGAGAGAGGAGGCAGAAGAAGGTTGGGTCTAGAAGGTGGGAACCAGTATACATCAATGCTCTGTGCTCCAGGGTAGGGAATGAGGGATGAGGTTGCCTATTTGTTAAGGCTGTTTAGTCACTGAGGCTGTCCACTGAGATGCCTGACAGTCTCTACTCAATAAATCTCACCTTGAGATGAGGCAACCCACCGGATGAGGTTGCTATTGGGTAAGGATGTTCATTGGATGAGAATTCCATTAGGAGATATTGTCCATGAGGTAAAATTGTTCCCTGAAGTAAGGTTGCCCAATTGAGTAAGGCTATTCATTAGACAACTGGGTGAGGCTATTCACTGGGTGAGGATATTCACTGGGCTAGACTATTCTCTTAGGTAAAACCTCAGAAGAGTGAGTTTGTCATTGAGTAAAATTCTTCAAAGAGTAAGATTATCATTGGGATGAGGGGGTTCACTGAAATGAGATTTCATTTTACTGAGACTGTTCTTTGAGACAGTTGTCCATTGAATGATGTTGTCATTGCGATAACATTGTCCACTGAGGTGCCGTTGGATAATTGGATCAAAGTTACTCACTAGTGGGGTAGGGCCAATTAGTTTCTGTTGCTAATCTCTTAAATATCAAAGATGTGGTATTTTTGGAGCAAATTAGCCTGACCTTTGGGTCTCACTTATTGCTGCTCCTTCTCCAAAGAAAGAGTACACCCAATGCATGTCTCATTGCCCTTGGGGAGAGTCAAAGTTGGGCCCTGGGAGAAGCAGCCCAAGTTTTCATCTCAGATGGTGTAAAGCATGGGGGTTGGTAGGACTTAGATGCAAGACTCTGGCCACAGAATCTATCCCAGCCACAGCCTTCCAGACCTCATGGAATTTAGTCTTTATGATCTGGGGCTCATAAAAGTTTTGAGCAGTAGGAGACTTTAGGAGTTATCCAGTTTAAGTCTTGCATTCTACAGATGAGGAAACTAAATCTCAGAGAGGGGAAAGAGTTATCCTAGGGCTCTTCCTTTGCTTCCCCAAAGGGCTGGAATTCTGAGTAGCTCCTGTCTCTTTGTCCCTCCAGCTACCCCTGAGACTCCACAGCCCTCACCGCCAGGTGGCTCAGCGTCTGAGCCCTACAAGCTCCTGCCAGGAGCCATTGCCACGATTGTCAAGCCCCCCTCTGCCATCCCCCAGCCAACCATCACCAAGCAAGAAGTCATCTAGCAAGCCGCTGGGGGTCGGGGGCTCTGCTAGCTCCCCGCAGCCCCCTCAAAGAGCGCCTGGTGATCACTCGATTACAGCTAAAGAAGGCATGACAACAGGGCCAGGCCCAGAGCAGTAATGGAAAGGGCAAAGGGCCCGAGGACTTGTGCCAAGGGATATATCCCATTGCCACCCTTCACCCTCTGCTCTGGGTGACAGGGCTTTGACTTCGGGAGACCCTGGCTGGAAAGCTGCCTTGGACAGCTTTTCTCATGCCGAAGACACTGCCTTCACCTTCATCCATATCCAACCCCAGTTTCTTCACCCCAAAGGACAGCTGTCTGGAGACAATATGGAACCCTCCTTAAACATAGCTTCTTTCTCCCTCAGCCTCTCTAAGTATGGACATAATACCCAGACACAGAGCCCTTTTAGGGTGGGTCAGATTGCAGCACATTAACCCTCCCAGTTCTGCCACATCAAACTCAAATGTTCCTCCCCTCCACTGTCACCATCCTTAACCAGTAGCTGTTAAGTTGATCCTGACTCATGGCCACCCCGTGTGTGTCATAGTAGAGTTGTGCTCTGCAGAGTTTTCAATGGCTGGTTTTTCAGAAGTAGGTCACCAGGCCTTTTCCAAGGCACCTCTGGGTAGACTTGAACCTCCAACCTTTCAGTTAGCCACTGAGCCCATTAAACATTTGCACCACCCAGGGATCCTATTTTTTCTGAAGCTACCTCTCCAGAGGCTGAAGAAGACTCCTAACCAATTCCCCCAGTCATTCCAGGAACATGTTAAAACACTGGGGCCAGGCACAGCATAGGAGACTGTTGAAAAGGAAGAGACAGTTCCTTCTCTCACCCCACCTCACTTCCCTTCTTCAAGGACTTGTGTGGGTGTTTGGAGTCTGATCCCTATAGGCTTTCAACAATGAGAGAACCATCCAAGGTTGACAACTGCAACAGGAACTTGGAGGGAGGGCTGGAGTATCAGAGAGAGCACCCAGAAGGAGGCAGACTGTCCGCAAGGCCTTGAAGGAAGGGTAGGATTAGAGCTGGTGGAGAAGATGAGACAGGACATTCCATGTGAGGGGAAACAGCCTGGGCAATGGCTAGATGTCAGAAGAATGGTGTTAGGAGGAAGGCGGTGAAGAGACCAGACTGTCTGGAGCAGAGAGGGCGTGGGGGCTTTGAATGCCAGTCTGAGCCCTATAGACTTGGTTTCCTAGGTCATGAGTAGCTGAGCTAGGTTCTCAGAAGATGAATACAACAGTCCTATAGAGGTTAGTAGTGGACTGAAACATACCAACAATCACAAAGGTGGCGCAGGACCTGGTAATGTTTTGTTCTGTTATAGATAAGGTCACTATGAGTTGGAGTCGACTCGACAGCACCTAACAACAACAGCAGCAGAGATTGGCAGGTTGGGAAGGAGCAGGGAGGTCAGATGGGGGCCCTGATATAATCCAGGTGAGAGTGATGAGACCTGAACTACAGCGTGGCTTGGGGATGGAGAAGGAGGGATGGTGAGCCCTCTCAGATCACAGAGATATGAAGGAGGAATTAGCCCCGTCTTAAGGCACTTAACATGCATCATCTCATTTATCCTCACAATTACCCAGAGATCACTACAGAAGATGAACTTGAGTTCCAAGAGGTTAAGCGATTTTTCTGGAACTCACACAGCTAGTAAGTGGCAGAATAAGGACTTGAACCCATTTTGCCTGCCTGGATCAGAATGGAAGCTCTTAACCACAGTAGCTGAACATCCTCTCTGAAAGGGCCCCTCTGTCTCACTGTGATCAAGTTGAGAGACTTTCTGCCCCCTTCACCATCCTCAGAAGCCAAAGCTCCCTTTCCCCCAGGAGCCCTGCCCCCTCCCAGGTGTAAGATTGGCTCGAGGGTGCACCAAAATCCACTCAGGGTCCAGAATTCTGTTTGCCGGTCAACGTTAAGGAGAATTCATGACTCCTGGACCCTTTTTGCTCTTCACTCTTCAAGTCTGGGAGAGGGACAGCAGGGTGTTGGTTCCTGGGAGAAGAACCCATCTGGCCTGGTAGCCTCAGGGTGGGACAGTGGAGATGGGGGAGGACAGAATGATAGAAATGGGGGGCACCAGAAGGGTAGAGACCTGCCCTGGGGAGTACCACTCAAGGTGCTGCCTGGAAACATTAAACCCCAGGAAGGAGCAGTCAGTGTCTCACCCATGCAGAAATTTGGTGATTTGGGAAATTCTGGAAAATGCCACTGTGTCCTGGGGCTGGAGGCATGGTTAGGTAGAAGGGTGAATGGTTTGACTGGCTACCTGCCCCTACCCAGGGCTGACCTTCTGAGTGGATGGGGGCAGTATCCCAGTGGCCAGAAATTCTAACACTAGTGATTATTCCTTTTTGAGAAAGAGGCCTGGAGAGTACAATTGGCAATGTGTGCAAGAGAAATCGCCTCACATCCCACGGCTGTCAAGATTGTCTTTCTCCACCCTACCAAAACAGTCCCCAATCCTAGGAGAGGCTGTTTCCTGCTCAAGGCTCTCAGCCTTCCTCAGCCCACCTCACTCCAATTCTCCAGAAATCTCAGGCAGAGGGGCTCAGACTGGTCTGGGGCAGGGCAGGGAAGCTGGAATCATTCTGGTTTTCACCATCATTCCCACCCTTTGTTCCTTCACCCTCAAATGTTGCTCAGGCCTCTGCCTTGGAAGCAAAGCTGAGAGAACTTTCTATGGGGGTGGAGAAGGGTAACAATGTCCTTTTAGGGCTAGCAACCTTCTGAGGCAGGAGATCAGTCCTGTACCCCAGACCTCCGCTTTCTGCCTTGTGGACTAAAAAAGGGTTGGGAGAGCCCAGCATGGACCCCACAATGCTTCCACCTAGACACCCCCTCTCCAGGCAGCTCTCAGCGGGCTACAGAATCTACACAACTCTTCTGGGAGTGGACAGAAGAAAGCATCAGAAATGGACATGCCTTGGTTTCTTGTGATGATCAAGCCAGTTGCTTTTGCCAAATTGTTTTATGATCTACCCTGATTGGACTAATTGTGAAACTCACATCAAGCTGGAGGGTCCCATCAGACCAATCAGCATCTTCCTGCAGGTGCGACTGTCATTAGGTTCCCTGTTGACCCCTGCAGCTCCCATCACTGCCACTCAGAGGGGCAAAGAAGCAAAAAACATTTCTTACTCTTGTGTGTTTTAACAAAAAAAGTTTATAAAACAAAAATAAATGGCGCATATGTTTTCTAACTCCTTGCATCGTTTTTTTTTTTTTTTCAGGTGTTAGAAATAAGAACGAGAGTAGTTCTATAATCCTTTACAGTGTAAAAACAAAATGTTTTCACATCTGTTATTGTATTTTTAATTTTCATATCAAGAGGTAAGCAGCTTAGACGTTATTATTAGCCCTCACTTTATAGATAAGGAAACTGGGGCTCAAGGGAAGTTGTTTTCCTTGAGGGGCTGAGGTGGGAATTGTGTCTTGGCTCCAAGAACTCTGAATGCAGAGAAAGTGAAAGATGACCCTACCTCCTGAATATGAGGGCAGTGAGGGACAGAGTGATGAAAGGATCTGAGAGAATGGAAGAGCACAAGGATCTGTCATCTACCACAGAGCCCAAGATGGAGCCCTGTATTGGGTCACCTCCAGGGACCTTGGTTAACTAACAATAGCAGACAATCTAGCAAGGGGAGATTTCATAAAAGCAAGTGTTGTTTTAAAAAAGAATTTCCAGCTACATCTTCAGTCACTTTGGTCCTTCCCCCTGCTAAATTACATGGGTAGCATTGTGCCTTGGCCATCAGGGACCACAGCCTTATCTTTTTCATGTGGTGGTGAGTTGGAGCCAGCTCGTAAGAACAGGTTGTTAGTTTTCTTCCCAACCCTGTGTTCACTGATGTCACGTTAATAGCAGTGGTGGGAGCATTTACACCTCTAACAATGGCAGATGCCACAAATCATGACTTTTTCCCCAAACGTTCACCAGCACACCAGGGCATTCACTGATGGGCGCATGGGGGTTTGCTGATGGCTGCATTGTGGGACACATAGTGTGGGACAGACTGCCGTCAATATGCTAGATACAATGACACTCAGAGGTAAGGGTAGAGCAGGATGGCCCTTTAAGCTCTTCCTAAAGGAAGGGGACAAGAGTTCTGGTCTGGGAGTCAGGCATCTTGATGATCAGTGTAATCTTGGGCAGGTCACTCCACCTCTCCAAGCCTCACTGTAAAATGGGAATGATACCTCCCTCAAGGAGTACTGTCAGAATTAAATTGAATGACATAATGGTAACTATAAGAGTCACCATGTTTATGAGGTACACAAAGTGCCACCACAGTTCCCTGCACCTACCGGAACTCAATGAATGTGAACTCTTTGCCCAGTCTCTTACAAGTGAGAGGCTGACCATGATACTCTCCAGCCTCAGGGGCACCCACTAGCTTTCTGTCCGACCCTGGGGTCATCCTCATCTTCCCCTGTTACTTCTCTCAACTTATCAACACCAGGAAACGTTTTCCATAATGTTGCAATAGAGGCCTTGTCCATGTTGCCGCCAGCATGGACATGGGGGTGGGGGCTAAAGGAGGTTAGTCCAGTCCTAGAGTGTGCTAAATAAATCCATATCAAAACCATAAACCTGGGGTGCCATAAATTCCTCTGGCCTTGGTTCCTCCACCTCATCAACCCTTTGCCCCAGTTAATCTCAAATCTCAGCACGGGCAGCCAGAGCCACCAGTATGATTTCCATTTCAGTTGCAAAATAACATCAGCTTGGGTGACAAACAGCAAATCTCATTATCCCCATTTTATAGATGATGAAACCGAGGTTCAGAGAGATGAAGGGACTTGTCCTAGGTCACATAGATAGTAAGTTGTTGAGCCAGGACTTGAGATCATGCTCGCTCTACCAACCCATATGGCCTAATAAAGAATTGGGAATTCTGATGACGTCTCCTCCTCTTGGCCCCCCTACAAATGTTGTTTCCCCAGCCATACTGCTAGAAACTTCTTATTCCATCGTACCAAATCGGGCCTTGTTGCTCAGAGTGGAGACCAGAACTAGAAGGGACCCTGGGTGAAGATCCAAACGAAGTTCCACAAAGCATGAATGACCTGTCACCCCAAATTGGTGTGATTGCCCTATTTCCTCCTTTGTAGAACCCAGATCACCTCTGGTCTACATTTCTCAAATTGGTGTGTCATACGTAAATTCCAAAATGTGGCCTAGAAGAGCTGAATCACAGGATTCCATGTACCTTTTTGATGATGGTGGAACTAAAAACCAAGTTATGATGCCAAGGACAACATTTATTGAGTGCTTTCTCTGCCAAACGTTGCTGGACATAATTTAATCCCCACAGCAACACTCTGAGGCAGATATTCTTGTTGCTCTGTTTTACAAATGAGGAAACTGAAGCTCAGAATGAAGAAGGGACTTGCCCAACGCCCCTGCCCAATAGCTGAGATTCAAACACTCGTTATCTGATTGCATTGAGGAGGACGTTGATGACTTAGTGACTACACGACGGCCACAGAAGTAGTGTGGATAGTGGAGAGTCCATCATTTGACAAATGCTGATGGGCAAAGCCCCATGCCTGGGCACCCTGGGGTTATGGAAAAGCAATAACATAAGGAGAAAGAAGTCAGACTTTAAAAGGCTACGTATTATACAATTCCCTCTATATGACATTCTGGAAAAGGCAAAAACTATAGGGACAGAAAACAGATCTATGGTTGCCAGGTGTTAATATGGTTTGAATTCAAAGGGCATGGAGGAGGGGAGTTTTGGGGTGATGGAAATATTCTGTATTTTGATTGCGATGATGGTTATGTTACTCTATGTTTGTCAAAACTTGACGAACTGTATGCTGAAAAGGGTACATTTTAGTATACGGAAATTTTACCTTAATTTTTTTTAATGAAAAAAAAAAAAGGTTGCTTGAATTCATTTAAAGAGGGAGTGCAGATAGGGAGGAGTCCCTGAGTGGTGCAGTTAAGGCGCTTAGCTGCTAACTGAAAGGTTGAAGGTTGGAGCCCCCCCAGAGGTGCCTTAGAAGAAAGACTTGGCAATCTACTTCTGAAAAATTAGCCACAGAAAACTCTATGGAACATGGTTGTATCTGACACCCATGGGGTTGCCAGGAGTCGGAGTCGGCTCACCAGCAACTAGTTTGACTGGTAGACAGGGAAGAGATGTAGGTGAGGACTTTGCTCGGGGCCATGTCACCAACGAGGCTGGAAAGAGGAAAAGGAGCCTGGAAAGGAAAAGGACCTAAGGTTGATGCAGGTGGTAAAAGAAAGGGATCCAAGCAAGGCTTGTTTAAGGGCCTACTATGTGCTGAGTGTGTTGGCACACTCACTGTCCTAATAGTTACCTCACTGAGGTCATGAAGTAGATTTAATTAACTGTCCTTGGTTTATAGATGGTGGGAAGCGACTTATCCTGGGTCCACACACAGCATAATAGCAGCAAGGTGAGAAAACGCAGGTTGGTGTTCCCTACACACCACTGTGTGTTTCTCAAACGAAGGAGTGAGTGAGTGAGTGAATGGATGAAGGCCTATACCCGCCCTCCAGGAGCGGAAGTTTCACCAGCAGGTTCAAGTTGAGGATATGAGAACGTGGTATTTTTAGAGAAGTTGGGGTCATAAAACTTGTTCCATTTCCCAACGTGTGCAACGCCCAGCCCCTCCCCCTAGGGCTCTGAAATTGCTCCCTGGCCTTGGGAAGCGCTCCCCAGGCTTATCTCAGGAGGAGAGCGAAACTGTAAAAGCCTTTATGGCTTTGAGATCACGTCTGGCAGGGGCAGCGATAGTCGCCATAAACCTGAGCTGGCCCTGCAAGGGTGATGCCCTGGGCTGAGGGAGCCAGGGAATAGTTGAGCAATGCCAGGGAGTGGCCACTGCTGAGCCAGGCACTCTGGGGCTCATGGTCATGACTGTCACAGAATTATCGGGTGCTCGCATAAACCCCAAGAGACAGCAGTTACTACCATTGTTTTTAATTCTACGGCACACCTTTGTCCACATTCTGATATCTCCAGGTTTAGGATGTGTCTCCAACTCAATGGCATTTTACAATCACTGTTGGTCAGATCAGGTGGCAGTCATGACCTGTTTGGGTTAACTCATTATTTCTGGTGGTCTAACAACTGTAACTCCTAGGTATTCCATCAGCAAATCATTTAAGGACCGTTTGAAGAAGGGATGTGAGTCCTAATTGTTTCCTGGAAAGCTTCCATTGATACCTTCTGATAAAAGCAAGAAAGCTCTGGGGTCAAAATTTGGAGAATAGGAGTATATGGCTTGGAAGAAAATCCCAGAGACAATACTAGAGCACTCTTTAAAGAAATGCAGCATGATTGAAGTTTTTAATAGGATGGAAGATGACAGCGTGTGAAAAATATAGACAATGAAGATCCTGAGCAGGAAAACGATCCAGGTGAGTTGGACGCTGAGTGTGAAGACGTTTTAGGAATTCTTAACTAATTTATTTTGCTTGTATTTTCCTTTTTATTTATGCAAAACAGTGATATATGTTTTAAAAATGTCTGAATAAGTCCCAAAGAGCTCTTTCAAAAAATATAAAATAGAAGTTCTAAGTGATAAGAAAGCACTGTCATAGCTTAATTGACAGTGTGTTTTCTTCTGTAGTGGCACATAAGGTACTCTTACAATTGAGGTGTCTTGAGTTATGTGTTTTTCCATTTCAGAGATGAGGAAACTGAGAACACAGAGGGCACAGGGCAAATAAGCAAGGGATCCAGGGTTCTCTCTGACAATAGATCGTGTGCTCTTTCTAACACCCAAGGCTGACATGGACACTGGTCAGTCCCCAGATCCTTCTCATCTCTCTCAAAGGGATTTTCCCAGCCAAACAATTCCAAGTCTGCCATCCCAAGGAGCTTTGGGAATCAGCAAGCTTCCCTGTTGTTGGGAAGGTTTGCAAGAAGCCTTCTGCCCAATGAACCAAACACTCCTCTTTCTCATCACCCAAGTCAGCGACCCCAGTCTGGTCAAGTCCATCCCAACCTGCACCATCACACACCCTTCCAGCTCTCCTAGGACTATGGTATATGCGTCTGGCATCACCCTACCTTTAATCACCTGGTCTTAAACCAAACAAGATCAGACACTCACCTTATTTTACAGATAAGAAAGCTGAGGCCCATTGAGATTGCCTGACCTGCTCAAGGTCACAGGTAGTGTTAGTGGCAGGGCAGGGTCTGGAAACTAGGGTTCAAACTCCAGTGCTCTTCCCAGTGCCACAGATTTCCTAGATCCAGAAGAGACAGACTGGGATGGGAGGGTAAGGAACTCAAAGTGGATCACAGGAAAGGACTTCCTGGTAAGACGGATTGCCAAGTTGTGAACACGTAGTCAAGAGATCATGTGAAAGGTCTTTTACCCTGGACTTGTTCAGACCAACAATTTCTAGGACAACTGCACTTAGAAGGGTGGCAGAGGTATAGTCTTGCTCAGAGGATGAGGCCAAACTATACCAAGAATCTCTTCCACCCGTCAGATCTGCTCTCCTTTTGCTTAAGACCCTCCCATGGCTTCCTATCATTCTTAGAACAGAATTCAGATTCCTCCCTAGAGCCCCAAGGCCTTTCATAACATGACTCCTTATCACTTCTCCCAAGTCTCCTACCACTGTCCTCCTTAGTCACTCCATCCCAGCCCCCTTGGCCTCCTCCCTGATCCTCAATACACCAACCTGTTCCCACTTCACAGCCTTTGCCCAAATGCTCCCTTTGTCTGGAACATTCTTACCCCAGCTCTTCCCACGGCTACCTCCTTCTAATCATTCAGGTCTCTGCTTAAATGTCACCTCTTGGAGAGATCTCCCGTGACCAACTTAGCTAAATAGTTGAGGTTTTGCAGGTCATACAGTCTCGGTTGCAGCTACTTAGATCTGCCGATACAGTGCAAAAGCAGCCATAAACAATATGTAAGCAAATGGGTGTGGCTCAGTCCCAATAAAACTTTATTTACAAAAGCAGGTAGCTGGCAAGATTTGGCCCATGGCCATTGTTTGCTGACCCCTCCTCTAAATCATTGTCTTGTTTGGTTTTCTTCATTGCACTTATAACTATCCAAAGTTATTCATATATTTTCAGTGTATTGTCTTCCTTGATCCTCCCCCGCTCCCCAGACTGTTAACTCAACAAGAGCAGGCAGGAAATTTGTCAGTCTTGTTCAATGCTGCTGTGGTAGCCAGCCTCCATGATGGTCCTCACAGATTCCTGCATCCTGGTATTCACACCATTTTGTAGTCCCCTCCCAAACTAAACAAGGTTGACCTAGGTAATCACTAGGGTATTGTGGAAACGTGTGACTTTCAAGGCTCTTTCGTAAAAGGCATTGTGGCACCAAAGACACGAAAAGATGGTCAATGTCATTAGCCATCAGAGAGATGCAAATCAAAGCCACAATGAGATACCATTTCACTCCCGCTAGGATGGCTAGGAAACCCTGGTGGCGTAGTGGTTAAGTGCTATGGCTGCTAACCAAAGGGTCGGCAGTTCGAATCGGCCAGGTGCTCCTTGGAAACTCTGTGGGGCAGTTCTACTCTGTCCTATAGGGTCGCTATGAGTGGGGATTGACTCGACAGCAACGGGTTTGGTTTGGTTTGGTTTGGGATGGCTAAGATATAAAAATGATTAATTAAAAAAAACCCAGAATAACAAATGTTGGTGAGGATGTGGGGAAATTGGAACCCTTATCCATTGCTGATGGGAATGCAAAATGGCACAGCCCTTGTGGAAAACAGTGTTGTGGTTCCTCAAAAAACTAAAAATAGAACTACCATTGTTGTTGTGTGCTGTCAAGTCAATTCCGACTCATAGTGACCCTGTAGGACAGAGTAGAACTGCTCTACAGGGTTTCCAAGGAGCAGCTGGTGGATTCAAATTGCCAACCTTTTGGTTAGCAGCCTGAGCTCTTAACCACTTCACCACTAGGGCTCCAGAACTACCATATGACCCAGCAATTCCATTCCTAGGTATATACCAAAAAGATTTGAAAGCAGAGACTTGTACACCAATGTTTTTTGCAGCACTATTCACAATAGCCAAAAGGTAGAAACAGCCTAAATGCCCATCAGCAGATAAAGGGATAAACAAAATGCGGTACATACATGCAATAGAATACTACTCAACCAGTAAGAGAAATGAAGTTTTGATACATGATACAATATGGACGGAGCTGGAAGACATTATGTTGAGCGAAGTAAGCCAATCACAAAAGGACAAATATTGTATGACTTCACTTATATGAAAAGACAAGAACAGGCAAATACATGGAGACAGAATTTATTGGTGGTTACCAGAGGTGGAAGGGAGGGGCAAAATCAGGGTTATTGCTTATGGAGTACTGAGTTTCAGTTCATAGTGATGGAAAAATCTCATTGATTAAGGGTAGGGTTGCATAGCCAATTACCCTAAGTGCTGTCAATAAGTTGTATACCTGTAAAAAGTAGAATTGGCAAAGTTGTATGACAAACATGTTTATAACAATGACAAAAAAAAAAAAAGAGTAGCTGCCGAGGCTGCTTATGTACAACCAAACACCTCATGGGTTGTGATTCCTTGGTTTGGAGGTTTAGGGTCATAGTTTCATGGGATATCCCAGCTAATTCCCCTAATAATATGTTTAGTGTGCCTGTTCGACCTCTTAGTTTGTTGTGTTGTTTCTGGGGTCTTAAAAGCCGGCAAGCAGCCATCCAAGGCACAATAATTGGCTTCTATTCACCTGGAGCAATAGAGGACAAAGGAGAGTCAGGACTAGGAAGAGAATATGGAATGTGACTAATTGCCTCCATGAACAACTGCCTCCTTTGGCATGGAACAAGAAGAACTGGGTGGTGCCCAGCTACCATTACTGGATATTTTGACCAAAGTTTCTGTAGAAGAATCCTGATGGAAGAGTGCAGAACAGGATTTCAAATTGTCTTGGTCATCCAGAAGGCTGGATGATCCCTGAAACTATTGCCCTGGGATAATCTTTAAACCTTAAACCAAAAATGTCCTCTGAAATCTTCTTAAAATAAAGCAATAGTTTAGCTTAACTAGTAAAAAATATCTGCCTTCAGCATTATGCTCTTTAAGAATCTATCTATATCAGATCAAACGGACAACGGCAACTCGAAAGATGAGAAAGGGAAGTTATAGGGCAGTGAGTTTATGTTCATGGGGGAGGAACAAATCAGAAAAGGAGGGTGACAATGGTTACATGACTCAGAATATAATCAACGGCACTGAATTGAAACTACTGAATTGGTTGTGCTTTGCTGTGCATATACTCAACAACAACAACTAAAAAAAAAAAAAAAAGGCATTGTAGCTTGGGTCTTACTGCTGGGATCACTCGCTGTTGGGAAGCCAGAGCTATGTTGTGAGGAACTGCAAGCAGCTCTGTGGTGAGAGCCACACAGAGGGGAGCTGAAGCCACCTGCCGACTGCCAGCCGTGTGAATGAGCCAAATTAGAAGTGGGTTCTCTCACCCTGGTCAACCCTTCAGATGATCACGGCACCATCTGACGTTTGATTCAGGAGAGATGCTGAGCCAGAACTATCCAGCTAAGCTGCTCCTGAATTCCTAGCACACACACACACACACAAAAACTGTGATACAATAAATGTTTGTTTTTTTAAGTCAGGGTAATTTATTATACAGCCATAGACAACTAATACAGTTGCCCAGCACAGTTGGAATTGACTCGATGGCAATGGATTTAATAAAAAAGAATTAGGTGCTATATATACATATACACACATATATATAATAGGACACATTATAAAATTAAATATTTGTAAGAAGTAAATGTAATATAATATATAAATGGGTGTAAAAATGTAAGTTAAGTAATACAAAAAAAAATACAGAAGGGCACAATTGAGACTTTCCCCTAACCATCCTTGGACAAGATGCCCGGAAAAGAATTCTTCCACCTTTGAGATCCTAAGCTTCTGAGAGTCTCAGTTTCTGTGTTTCTAACACTTGCTGCGATTCTATGATTCTGAGGTTTTAGGCTTCTGTTTCACTGAGCCTGAGATTTTAATATGTTATGAATTCCATGATTCTAACATTTTTGGGTTCATTTATCAGCACGTGTCTTTGTCCAGCAGCAACCTTCTCTGCCAGGCACAGCACTGGGAGCTGGGGATTCAGGAGAAAAGACAAGCCCTGCTTCTGCTCTCCTGTGGCTCCTGAGCTGGGGGGAGACAGGAGAGCAGGGCGACACAGACAATACACAGTGAGGTCAGTGACACGGTCCCACAGGGGCTGGGGGAGGGGCTCACTGGGAGGGGTGTGAGCAGCGAGACTTCCCGGAGGAGGCAATGTCTGAGCTGAGACAGGAAGGGAAGGTATCTTAACCAGAGGAGGAGGTACTGGTATGGTCTGTGTTCCAAGCAGAGGGAACAGCAGGTACAAAGGTCCAGGGGTGAGAAAAGTGAGCGTATATATATACGGCACATCTGGGGAGGTAACAAGTTCAGCATGAATTGGGACAGAGTGGGGGGGGAGGGGCGGAGTGGCAAGAGTTGAGGATGTAATCAGATGACAGAGAGCCTAGTAAACCACGTCAAGGAGTTTGAACTTTATCCTAAGGGCAAAGGGGAGTCAGTGAAGGGTTACAGGGGAGGAGAGACACAATCTGCTTAACGTTTTGAAAAGATGCCTCTGGCTGCTGTGTGGAGGGGGGTTTGGAAGGAAGAGAGACCAGAGAGGAGGCTGGAAGCAGACTCCAGGTGAGAGAAGAGGCCTGAGTGGACGGGAAATGGGCCGCGAGAGCTGTTGCCCACGTGGTGTGATGAATGAATGGGGAGCTGGGGGTGGCTCGGTGGATAACCTGTCAGACCAGGACTCCTGGATTTCATGATTCTAAGATTCTCTGATTCTACATTCAGCATTCCATCATTCTATGACACAAAGTTCCGTTGGTATCACTACATATTTACGGTCCTCTACGCTGCCCTTCATCTCTCCTTTCAGGGCCTCCGTTTTCCTTTTTCCAAGGTGAGAATAATCAACACTTTCCAGTTTGCAAAGTGAGGACAATCAACGCCTTCCTTGCAGAGCGGCCATGGGGGTGAGAGCTGGTGTGTAGCCAGCACCTGGTACAATCAGGCAGTCCATCTGCAGCAGGTGTGTTTCCCCAAGGCATTCAACACATAGCCATCGTCAGGAAAGACCCCGGTCTTGAGAGAACAAGAGAGGTCACAATGGGAAGAGCAGAGGGGTAAGCAAGGACCCTAATCTCGCCCGGTCCTGGCAACCTAGGTTGCTCTGGTGTCTGGGTTTCGGCTTGGCATCTGCTGCCCCAGTCTTCGTTGTTTGCTTCCAGACATTTGCAAGTTTATGAGTTGGTTGTGAGACTCTCCATACACGTAGCCAGCAGGCCCTCCCAGGTACTCCACCTGGTCTTAAACTCCCCCAAGGTCTGCAGACACCAGCTGGGAGTAGAACGGCAGGATCTGGTCTTCCCTGGGCGGATCTGAGCCAGGCCAAGTCTCACCCATTTGGTTGGCTCAAACTTGCTCCCAGTTCAGCCCACCCTCTAGGGTCTAGAACATACTACAGGCATCCCCTTCGTAGATAACTGTCCTATTGGCTCAGACGAGAACAGGTCTTTGAGACAGAGACCACACTGTCTCCTCAAAACAAAAACACATGGTCTTCCATACCAGAACCAAGGCTTCACGTGCGCTCCTGATTTGCAATTTGTTTCATGCCAATGGTTTAGCTTCATTGTTGTTGTTGTTAGGTGCTGTCAACACAGTTCTGACTCATAGCGACCCTATCTATGCATAACAGGACATAACACTGTCCGGCCCTGTGCCATCCTCACAATTGTTGTTATGCTCGAGCCCATCGTTGCAGCCACTGTGTCAATCTATTTCGTTGAAGGCCTTCCTCTTTTTTGCTGACCCTCTACTCTACCAAGTATGATGTCCTTTTCCAGGGACTGGTCTCTCCTGATAACTTATCCAAAACACTTAAGGCAAAATCTCTCCATCCTTACTTCTAAGGAACGTTCTGACCGTCCTTCTTCCAAGGCAGATTTGTTGGTTCTTCCGGCAGCTTTAATT
The DNA here is from genome assembly GCF_024166365.1 of Elephas maximus indicus. NCBI lineage: Eukaryota > Metazoa > Chordata > Mammalia > Proboscidea > Elephantidae > Elephas > Elephas maximus. The sequence goes on along the minus strand of NC_064843.1, from coordinate 24,948,359 downwards.
CAGTTCAATTCACGAAATATCAATCAAACAACATAAACATAGCACACGCCACAGAGATGGCAGAACTCTTGGAAGAAATGGGAAGCTGAGCATGGTGTGTCTAAAGCACACAGTGAGGCCTGTGCTCTAACCCCATTTCCTTGCAAATAGTAGAGACTCAACAAACATCAGTGGAAATTAAGTCAAATGAGAAGTTTTAGTGACACAAACCATATATATTTGTCAACCAATATTTGCATGACTGGAACCCTGGTGGTATAGTGGTTAAGCATTTGGTTGCTAACCAGAAGGTTGGCAGTTCGAATCTACCAGCCGCTCCTTGGAAACCCTCCGGGGCAGTTCTACTCTGTCCTATAGAGTCACTGTGAGTTTGAATCCACTCAAGGGAAATGGGTTTGGTTTGTTTTTTTGGCATTTGCACGACTATTTTTGGAAGGAGATAAAAGACGCTGGGGAAAAAAAGGTGACCTCAGAGAAGGAGAGTCCGGTGGCTGGGATCAGGAGTGGGAGGAAAACCTGCTTTTCATTTTATGCCCTTTGGTACCTTTTGGATGTTTTTCCAGCAAATGCACGTAGGACCAAGTCAATCAATCAAACAAACAATCATGATGAAATAAACTATAAAGTGAGCCAGGCCCTTTTGTAACTCCCTGCCTTTGTACATGTTATTCTTCCCGGTTGAAATACCCTTTCCCGGTTGTTTTCATCTGGAAAACTCCTATGCATCCTTTAAGACTGTGCTCAAATGCTGTGCCTTTTGGAGCCTGTTCCAGCTTCCTGTAACGGTTATTCTTGGTTTTCCCACCACCACCACCGTACCCACACCATCATCTGCTCTGCTTAGGGTCCCAGAAGGCTCAATGGGCCACAACACTCAAGCACCCATGCTTCTGACTTCTGGTTGGATTCGGTCAAAGGGAGTAATGAGCAGAGATTAAAGGGCAGAATGAGGGAGAAGTGGGGGGGGGGGGGCGGGGAGGGCAGGTTATACCACCCACGCCCTTGCTGTTTGGCCTTGATTTGGGCAGGGGCTGCATTTATCTATGAGGTCCTTGGGTGGTGCACTAGGTGTGCACTAGGCTACTAACCGAAAAGTTAGCAGTTCAGATCCACCTAGCAGTACGTCGGAAGAAAGGTCTGGCAATCTACTTCTGAAAAATCAGCCACTGGAACTTTATGGAGCACAGCTGTACTCTGACACACATGGGATCACCGTGAGTCAGAATCACCCCGACAGCAATGGGTTTTACATTTCTACAAGGCCTCAACTCCTGTCTTGGCCTCAATTCCATGGCTCCAGCTGTCTTTGGGTCCAGTAACCCTGTTCTCTCTTTCCCTGCAGGCCTCAGATTGGTGACAGCTTCCACTGTCCCTCTTCCCTGCATGCCTTGCCATTTTTGTAGGTTCCCTTAGGCTGCCCACACCTCTGTAAATAGTCCTTTCATAATACTCACTTCAGTTAAGTCAATGGTTCCTGCCCCCCAGAGGACATTGGCAATGTCAGGAGACATTTTTTGTTGTCACAGCTGGTGTAGGGAACACTAATGGCATCTAGCGAGTGGAGGCCAGGGATGCTGCTAAACACCCTACAATGCATAGGAGAGCCCACCCCGACAACAAAGAATTGTTGTTGGTCTTAGGTGCTGCGGAGTCGATTCTGACTCGTGGCAACCCAAAGTGTGCAGAGGGGACTGCTGCATAGGGTTTTCAAGGCTGTGACCTTTCAGGAGCAGATCGCCAGGCCTGTGCTCCAAGGAGCCCCTCTGGGTGGGTTCAAACCGCCAACCTTTCAGCTAGTAGTCAAGCACTTAATCTGGCCCCAAATGTCACTGGTGCTGAGACTGGGAAATCCTGATTTAACCCTCTGAGGTGCCAGCGTATCCCTGCCTGGACCCTGATGGTTCGTGGCTGGGGAGTTACGGGCTCCTGGTGTGCCTTCTAGCCCCCTGTGGCGTGATCTACTTTACACGCCTGCTGCTGTTCTCTTAATGACACAGGGGTGAAAAGATCCAGTCTTAGTCTTCAGGCCACCAACTGTCCAGTGGGAAGAGACCCTGGTGAGCTGGGTTCCCCACCAGACTTGAGTCTTTGAGGGCAGGGTCTCTGTGTCATTGACCACATAGCCCCTCTAGAAGATGAGCAGACATTTGCTGATTGAACTATAAAGTCCTTCAGATTTCAGAGGACAGAGAGCTGGGCTCAGTGCCTACATAGGAGTCAGGGGACCTGGGTGACTTTTCCCATGACACAAGTTCCAAGTAAACCACAAATGACCAAATATATACATAATAAATCAATCATGAACGAATGATAAAACCAGCTGCCATCAAGCCAATCCTGACTCATGGGGACCCCATTTGTGTCAGAGTAGAACTGTGCTCCATAGAGTTTTTGATGGCTGATTTTTTGGAAGCGGATCACCAGGCCCTTCTTCCAAGGCACCTCTGGGTGGACTCAAAGCTCTAACATCTCGATTAACAGCTGAGTTTTTGCTGCTAACTGTTCGAACAACCCAGAAGCTTTGAATAAGTGATAATCCCAGGAATACGGAGGTAGGTGGGACAGAGGCAAGAACCCACTTTTCATCTCTAAAATGGGTATAATGGTAGAACCCACCTCCAAAGATTATTGTGAGAATAAAATTAATGGAAAACACTTAGTATGTTACCTAGCACATGGTTAACACAAAATAAACAGTATTCACCAGCTATGTGGAGGAAGTGATGGAGAAACATCAAGGTGGGGACTGGGGAAGAGCTCTGCCACTAGCATGGAAGTGCTTTGTACCCCTGGGCCTCAGTTTTCCAACCTGTAAAATGGGGGAAATGTAGGCAAGATTAATGCTTTGTAGAAACTACCCCCATAAGACATGCTCTAGGCTTCTACCACATGTGATTCAAAGGTCGTTTTCAAAATACAATTTATAATTTAATAAAATTAAAAGGCCAGTCTGTGAAGTTACAGTGAGACACATAACTGTCAGGCAGGACAAGGGTGACCAAGTCATCCTGTTTTCCCAGGACTTTCCTAGTTTTAGCACTGAGAGTCATATCTCCCTACAGCTCCCTCAGTCCCAGGCAAACTGGGATGGCTGGTCATTCTAACAGTTCAGACGATTTGCCGGTCGTAATAACTTGAAAGATAATAAATAGCTAACATTTGCTGAACACTTACTATGTGCCAGGTACTGTTCTAATGACTTTAGAGCATTTAATCTTAGCTTCTTTTCTTTTTAATTAGCTCGTGTAATCTTCCTAAGAACCCAGTGAGGTATGAATATTCCCCCCTTGTACAGTGGCACAGAGAGGTTCTATTATTGCCGGAGGTCACACAGCTCCCAAAAGAGGGAGAGTCAGGATTTGATTCCAGGCTGTCTGGGTCTACACCTGTTGCTGTTGAGTCGTTTCCAACTCACAGCGACCCTATAGGACAGAGGGGAACTGCCCCGTAGTTTCCAAGGAGCAGCTGGTGGATTCAAACTGCAGACTATTTGGGTAGCAGCCAAACGCTTAACCACTGCATCGCCAGGGCTCCTATCTGGGTCCCGGGTCCCTATATTTAACCGTAACTTCTACTACACATTTAAATATATTTTAAAGCAGTTTTGAAATGGTAATAATCAATTATTTGAACACTCAAATGTACATTGCAAAGCTTAACCCAGTGCAGACAACTCAGGTCCTAACTGAGGCCACCAGACCAACCCATTGTAGTGGAGACCTCAGAATAAAGTATTTTTGGCCACCTCTGCTGGATTAAAGCTGGGGTAGAAAACTCAAATGTTCACAGGGCCAGGCAAGCAATGTCACTGAGTGAAGTACAACAGGGAGTGGTGGGGACTGTGGCAAAATGGGAATGTATGCACTGAGAAAGTGTCGCCACAGCTCAGCTCCAGCAGCGTGTTGGCAGGTGGGGATGGGGGCCAGCGGTGGGCAATCCTCCAAGAGAAGTCAGAGGGCCACCTTTAAGAGGAACTAATCCAATGAGAGCAAAACAAAAACATTAAGTGGGTGAAACAAAACCCGTCTGTGCGCCAAACCCAGTCCCTGGTCCCAACCTCTGAACTGATTGTGAACTCAAATTACTAGCTGAGCTGTTAAAAAGCCATCACTATTTGAAGTTGTGGTATTCAGAGGGTGAAACACTATACAGCAATGAGAATGACTGAACTCTAGCTGCATGCAATGTGGATGACTCTCACAAACATAAGCCAGGCACAGGAGTACATCTGGTGTTACTCCATGTATGTAAACTTCAGCAACAGAGAAGACTAATTGCTGATGTTCTCTTGAGAGGAGTGGATGGTGAGACTGGAAAGGGGCACAGGAAGGCTTCTGGGGGGCTGACTGTGGTTTGTTTCTATCTTGGCACCAGCAACATGGTGGTGTTCTCTTTATGAAGATTTAGTGAGCTGTATTTTTTTTATTTCTGCCATCTGGTGCTTTATCCATTAATTATTTTTTTTTTTTTTTGAAACTTAAATTTTGATCTTACCTTATCTCATCAAAATTTCGTTTTTGGGTCCAGAAAAAAATAATGTTTTTGGAAAATGCATACACACAAACTGTTCCTGTTTGGAAGTATCTCTCTGGATATTCTTTGGATGTTGTTGTTAGGTGCCGTTGAATTGGCTCCAACTCATGGCAACCCTCTGTACCACAGAAAGAAACGCTACCCGGTTCTGCGCCATCCTGACAATTGTGCTATGTTTGAGCCCATTGTTGCAGCCCCTGGGTCAGTCCATCTTGCTAAGGGTCTTCCTCTTTTTCACTCCCCCTCTACTTTACCAAGCATGATGTCTTTAGATGCAAAGGAAACCAAATGCTGAAATAACTGGATTCAGAGGCTGATTGCTGGATTCTCCCTTGGCCGAGAGCAAACATCTGATGACTCTGTTGAATAAACACATAGGACGCAATTGTCAGCCCCAGGTTTGAAATTTTGGTGTTGAATGAAATAGCCTAGCTTTTCTGGGGGATGGCTTTTTATAATATCTGCATTACGAGTCATGTCTATTTAAAACAAAGATGAGAAGGTAAGGGGACAGAGAAACTAGATTCATGGAAACCAGAACAGAAATAATGAGAATGTTCATAGTCAATGTCACTGAAAAATTTGGGTAGAAATTGTGGAATGGGAACCTAAAAACCTTCACCAAAAACACAATAAAATACTATATACATTAAAAAAAAGATTCATGTTTGTTTTGCTCACCTGAGTTCAAGTTGTAAAATAACTTTCTATATATTTTATATACCAGGCTTTCATGGGAAAAGGGCTCCATAGCTAAGAAAACCTGAAAGGCTTCAGGCTGAGGTTCTAGAATTCTGCCATTGGGAAGCAGACTTCAGACGACTTTCAGGTAGGGATGGTGGGAGGAGAGGGCCTTAGGAGGTGATCCAGAAGGAGCCCGTAGGAGGCTGCTGCAGTAGTTTCTCAGGGGTGTGGCTCCATTTACAAAGGGCCTTTTCATCCTTTAGTCATCTCTTCAGCAAACATTTCTGGAGGGCCCCCTCTGTGCCAGGGCTACAGCGTGCAACGCCAATCAAATAATCATGAAGACATAACTACTAACGGGCATACAATGGGATCCAAGCTGGTCTCAACTCCACCTCCCAGACAACCTCAGTCCTACCCTGTCTCACCTTCTCCACTCCTCCATCCTCGTCCTGGGCGTCACCATCCTGAAGTCTGCAGTTGCCTGCCTTGGCCCTGGGTCTTCTTCCCCCGCCTGGCCCCTGCAATCCATAGAGGGAGTCTTTTTTTCTCCTCATTCTTGCTTTAACCACAGAAGGATTTTATAAAACACAAATTGGAAAACACTCACCCTGCCCCTCTCCACCCTCAAATCCACAGTTATACCCCTGCCACATGCAGTAACAACCCAAGGCCCCCACCTCATGTCCTCGTCCCACTCCACTCCAGGACACGAGTCCAGCCTCAGGGCCTTTGCTCCTGACCTTTGGACTCCTTCTGTATCATCAAACAGCTGCCTCTTCTTGTGATTCAGTTGTCACCACGAATGTCATCAACTGCCAAGAAACTGGCAACAATGGGGCCTCTCAGGACTGCAAAGCTGAGGACAAGAGAGGGCGACAGGGAGAAGCACCTTCTTTTTTTTTAGAGTTTTTTTTTTTAATTATGATAAATATATGTAACAAAATGTCTACCATTTCAACATTCTTCACGTGTACTGTTCAGTGACGTTAATTGTGGTCATCATGTTGTTCAATCATCACCCGTATTCATTCCCCAACTTTTCCATCACCCTTAACAGAAACTCAGTGTCCCCTAAATGGTGATTCCCCTTTTTCCCCCTTCTGGCCGCCTGCCCTGGTGACCACTAATAAACTGTGGTCTCTATATACTTGCTGATTCTAGATATTTAGGAGAAGTGCTTTTGACCATGTGACATTGTGTGCCGCTTGGATTTTGTACCATGTGACCATCCAAGGAAATTAATAAGAACAAAAGGAGACCCTTGGAGAGGTTTCTGGAAAACAACCTTCCTCTCGTGGTGCTGTAATTTCCCCTCATGAAGTACTCATCACAGCCTGTAACTGCTTTGCTTGAAAAGGAAAAAAAAAAAAAAAAATTCTCTTTAGGTGATCGTCTATCTCCCCTCATGAGGACAGGGACTTTACCAGTCTTGCCCACCCTGGCACATAGTAGGTGCTAGATAAATTTTTATGGGATGAGTGAACAAAGGAAGGGGGAGAGAGGGAAGGAAGGGCATCTGAGTTGAAATCTGAGGGTGACTGAGAGCTAACCGGGCAAAGCTGAGGGCTGGGGCTTGCCTTAGTTCCAAGCAGAGAGAACAGGAAGTTGCAAATGCAGGAGAAAGGCTGGTAGGTTTGGGGGCCTGCAGAAAGGTGACGTGCTGGAGATGAGAGAGCCAGGGTGTGAGGCAGGCAAGATATGTAGTATTTCATCCCCATTTTACAGATGGAGAATCTGAGGCTCAGAGAGGGCAAGGGACTTGCCCAAAGTCACCTGGTGGGCCAGAGTCTAAGTTAGAATCTAGGTCTCAGCTCAACGTTAACTAGTAGCTCACAGTTGTTGAGTACCTACATGTACTTACTCATGAGGCAGGTACTCTTACTACTGCCTCATTTGACTGATGAACAAACAGACCCAGAGAGGTTGAGTGACTTGCCGAAGGCCACACAGCTAGGAAGTAGCTAAGCCTAAGGCCTTTCCCTGGATCCTTATGGCTATTCTCCACCTGCCATCTCTCCCACAGCCTCTAGCCTCACACAGGCCCCAACTCAGACTTCTGTGCGGGCTGTGAATTCAAACCCTGATCCTCTCTGGAACTTTGAACCAAGCCAGGAAATTCTCTGAAACCCCCCAAGACTTGGGCACCCTCAACTCTAAATCGAAACAGAGCAAAACTAGTCCTGCTTGCAAAACTGCTGTGGGGAAAAAGTGATAAAAAATAATTACAGGACTCATAAGTGATAAAAATAACTGTAGGGCTCCTGGCAAACAGCTTGAGCTGGAGAGATACTAATGATAACAGGAATTTATGGCCATGTGGGCCCAGCCTTTTCGAGGCTGGGGTAATAGAAGATCAGGTCATGGGGCGGGGGATTGCAGGCAGAAAACTCCTAGCAGCCCTTTCCTGGGGAGGGAGTGGACAGGAAACAGCGCCTCTGGACTTTCAGAAGGCCAGTCCCCCCATAGCCTGATGGGCCACCATTGGTCATCCATTCCATTGTCTCCTCTGTGTCTTGCTGCCTGTCTTTCTAAATACCTATAAACTATTAGCACATTATAGTGACTTGGTTCATTCATTAATTCTTGGGCCTGGGGGGAACACAGGCAACAGATATGCTGGTAGTACAGGTGGGACAAAATCCAGAAACGGACATGATTCACTCTTCCTGTGTTCAGTGAATGTTTACTGAGGGCCTACTATGTGCTGCAGATTCCTGGGTGGCACAAATGGTTTGTGCTCGGCTTCTAATCAAAACGTTGGGAGTTCAAACCCACCCAGCAGTGCCATGAAAGAAAGGCCTGGCAATCTGCTTCCATAAGGATTACAGCCAAGAAAACCCTACAGAGCTCAGTTCTCCTCTGTCACCATGAATTGAGAGTGATTTGACAGCAACAGGTGTGGTCTTTTTTACTATGAGTCAGGGCCCTTGGCTGGAAGGATGGCAGTGACTGGACATCAGTGACTCATCAGGGACACAGAGGACTCCAAAGGATAGGGTAGGTCAGGGCTGTACACTGGATCCCCAACTTTAAGGATGGTGGTCTCATCCCAACAAAAAAGACTAGAAGTGGCCTGTTCCTTTGGCAAAATATTCCTTCTTGGGATTTTAATCCTCCCTTCAGTGTTCACACTAATTCTTAAAGACATCCAAAGCCTACCTTAAACCCGTTGCCGTCAAGTTGATTTCAACTTATAGCAACCCTATAGTTGATTCCAGCTCATAGCAACCCTATAGGACAGAGTAGAACTCCCCCATAGAATTTCCAAGGCTGTAAATCTTCATGGAAGCAGGCTGCCACATCTTTCTCCTGCCACATCTTTATCCAGCTGGTGGGTTCAGATTGCCAACTTTTGGTTAGCAGCCAAGCACTTAACCACTGTGCTACCAGTGCTCCTTAAAACCTACCTTTTGTTGTTAGGCGCACTCGAGCCGGTTCCGACTGATAGCGACCTTGTACAACAGAACGAAACACTGCCTGGTCCTGTGCCATCCTCACAATTGTTGCTATGTTTGAGACCATTGTTACAGCCACTGTGTCAATCTATCTCGTTGAAAGCCTTCCTCTTTTTTGTTGACCCTTTACTTTACCAAGCATGATGTCCTTCTATAGGGACTGGTCCCTCCTGATAACATGTCCAAAGTACGTGAGACGAAGTCTTGCCATCCTTGCTTCCAAGAGCATTCTGGCTGTACTTCTTCCAAGACAGATTTCAATATTCTTTACCAATGCCATAACCCAATTCTTCAGTCTTCCTTATTCATTGTCCAGCTTTCATATGCATATGGGGTGACTGAAAATATCATGGCTTGGGTCAGGGGCACCTTAGCCCTCAAAGTGGCATCTTCGCTTTTCAACACTTTAAAGAGGTCTTTTTGCAGCAGATTTGCCCACCTTAGGACCCTAGTATTGTTTTTATACACCCTGGCCCTCAGGACTGAAAAACAAGCACCCATTGCCTTGAGAGTTTTCCAGAAATTTGCTCGTTGTTGTAGAGAGAGGCCAGGGGTCCTATATCCCTGATCTGTGTGACTAGGCAAAACCTAGACACAGTGCTTTCCCCTGGGAGCTGGCCACAGCAATGGCTAGATTTTATAGCTGTGTAAAGCAAACATTTTTTTTTTTTTTTAAAGCAAACAAAGTGGGAGGCCAGGGTGAAGATGTCTGAGAAGAGGGCTTTGGAGTCAGGTGGACACAACTTTGAATTTCTGCTCTGCCTTGCACTAGCAGCATTAACTGGGGCCAGTTCCTTCACCTCTCTGGGTATCAGTTTTCCCACCTGCAAAACGGGGCTGCTGATACCCATCACCCAAGATGGCTATAGAAATTGCTACACTCTGGCTAACAGCTGCTGTTTCTAGAACAGTAATGCATGTGGGGCTCCACGTTAAGTGCTTTTCAGACACGACTTCATTTAATTAATGGGAAGCACAGGTAAAGCACATAGCAGGCCAACAGAAATGTTAGGTCCCCTACAATGTATGTTTCATAAGGGCTGGGACTTTGGCTCTTTTGCTCCTTGTGTAACTTCAGGACCTAAAGCAGTGCCTGGCACATTGGAGATGCTCACCCCTGACAAAAAAAAAAAAAAAAAAAAATCTTCGAATGAAGGATTTTAGCCAATATCAATGACCAAAGGGCTCCATCATTTACTAGCTGTGTGACTAGCTGTGTAAAGTCTTTTCACACCTCTGAACTGCAGTTTCCTCCTAGGTCTAAGGGCCACAATAACACCAGCAGCATTTGAGTGCTAACTCGGTGCAGAGCCCTATTCTAAGTGGTTTATATGTAATAGCTCATTTAAACCTTACGATTCCCTTTGAGATACTATTATTAGCCCATATTAAAGATGAACTAGCCAAGGCACCACGAGATTAACTAACTTGACCAAGGTTTCACAGGTAGTAAGAGGTGGAGCTAGGATTCACCCCTCCTTTCTGCAGGCCTCTGATGCTAGAGTACACCTGCTTGGCTCTCTGCTATCCTGCCATTCTAAGAGCGACCCATCCTTGTCCATCAACTGTTGTTGCTGTTGGGTACTTCTGAGCCAATTCTGATTCATAGCAACCACATGTACAGAGTTGCACTGCCCCATAGGGTTTTCTTGGCTGTAATCTGCAAATAGCCAGGTCTTTCCCTGCAGAGCCTTTGGGTGAGTTCGAATTGCCAGCCTTTCAATTAGCAGCCAATTGCTTAACCACTGGAACGCCAGGGCTCCTTTCATCAACAGTAGAAGGAATAAATATATTGTGGTACATTCACACAATGGAATACTATACAGCAATGAAAAAAGAGTAAGCTACTGATACACACCACAACATGGATGAATTTCACAGTTATGTTGAAAGAAGCCAGGCACAAAAGACCGCTAAGGTTGTCAGATAAAATACAAGATACCCACCCAGTGAAATGTGAATTTCAGATAACAGGGAATAATTTTTTAGTACAGGAATGTCCGAACGGGAAATTCAAATTTAACTGGAAATGCTGTCACTTTATTTGCTAAACCTGGCAACTCTAAAGATTACATACGTATGATTTCATTTATATAAAGTTCAAAAACAAGCAAAACTAGCTTAGGGTGATAGGAGTCAGGATAGTAGCTCCCTTGGGTGGGAAGGGAGTAGTGACCTGAAAGTATTAGAGAAGTTTTATATCTTGATCTGGGTGGAGGTTACCCGTGTGTATATACTTGTAACAATTCAATCTATACACTTAAGATTTGTTCACTTTACAAGATTTTTAAACCATAACTCAGTACAGTAATAAATCCTAATAAACAAATTATGGTACATACACACAATGTAATACCACCCAACAATAGAGAACGATGATGAATCCACAGAACATCTCACGACAGGGCTGAATCTGGGAGGCATTATTCATCCATGCTGAGTGAAAAAAGCCAATCACAAAAGGACAAATATTGTATGAGACCACTATTATAAAAACTCAAGAAAAGGCTTACACACAGGGAAAAAAAAAACAAAAATCTTTGATGGTTATGAGGGAGGGGAAATCACTAACTAAATAGTAGACAAGTGTTAACTTTGGTGAAAGGAAAGACAACACACAATATACAGGAAGTCAGCATAACTTGACCAAGGCAAAGTCACAGAAGCTTCCTAGACACAGCCAAACACTGTGAGCGACCAAGTTATTGGGGCTAGGGCTGGAGACCATGGTCTCGGGGGACATCTAGGTCAACTGGCACAACATAATTCATAAAGAAAATGTTCTACATCCTACTTTGGTGAGGAGCATCTGGGATCTTAAAAGCTTGTGAGCAGCCATATAAAATACATCTGTGGCCTCATCACATTTGGAGCAAAGGAGAATGAAGAAAACCAAAGATGAAAGGAAAATATCAGTCCAAAAACTAATGGACCGCGTGACCCACAGCCTCCACCAGCCCGAGCCCAGAAGAAATGGATGGTGACCAGCTACCACCACGGATCGCTCTGATAGAGTCACAATAGAGGGTTCCAGACAGAGTGGAAGAAAAACATAGAACAAAATTCAAATTCACAAAAAAGTCCAGATTTACTGGTCTGATAGAGACTGGAGGGATCTCTGAAACTATGGCCACCGGACACCCTGCTAACTCAGAACTGAGGTCACTCCCCAAATCCACCTGAAAGCCAAAGGCTAGACAGGCCTATGAAAGGAATAATAACACACATGAGGAATGTGCTTCTTAGTTCAATCAAGTAGAGGAGGCCTCATGGGTAACAAAAGCAAAGATGAGAAGGCAGGAAGGGACAGAAAACCTGGACCAATGGACATGGGGAACCTGGGGTACACAGGGAAAGGGGGAGAGTGCTGACACATTGTGGGGATTGCAATCAATGTCACAGAACAATTCGTGTATAAATTTTCGAATGAGAAACTAATTTGTACAGTAAACTTTCACCTAAAACACAATAATAAAAAAAAAGAATAAATATTCTTTTAAAAAATTATAAGAGCAACACTCCCTATCCACAAAATCCTTAGTAGTAGTATCTAACTCATGGGGCAGGTAGGAGGATAAAATGAGATAAAGCTTGTGATCCTCTCAGCACATTTTAGGAGCTCATAGTAAGAATTCATTAAATGTGTACCACCAGATTGCACACCTGAAAAGTGTTGAATTGGCAAATGTTCTGTTGTATATATTTTTACAATGATAAAAAGAACTCAGTAAATGGAAGCCATTATCAAATATAACAGCAGTTGTATTATTATTTCACACTTTTTCTCTAATGCAGATTGATTGCAGCGCCCTCAAGTGTCTATATTTTATCACAGCATCTTAGCTACTGGAAACTGCCCTCCAGGAGATGCTGACTCATGGTGACCCCATGTGTGTTAGAGTAGAACTGTGCTCCATAGGGTTTTTAATGAAATAGATCACCAGGCCTTTCTTCCGAGTCACCTCTGGGTGGACTTGAACCTCCAACCTCACGGTTAGCAGTTGGGTGTGTTAACCGTTTGCAGTACCCAGGGAATCCACTTACTGCAAAGGGCACCCTTCATCCACATGTGGAGTCTCAATTTCAAAGGGCAATGCTTTTCTGTTTCTCTTGCTCCAGGACTACACAAGAAACTATCAAAGGCCACGTCAAACCCATTATTTCCAAGTCCATCCCAAGCCCTGCCCAGAATAGCCCACCAAGTGTGCCAGAGGGATGGTGGAAGGGAACACACAGGCCTACCTCCCCTCCCTCCCACGTCCTGTTCTAAGCACAATCACAAACGTTATTTCATTTCATGGGAGCTGGTGGCGCTGTGGTTAAAAGCTTGGCTGCTAACCAAAAAGATCGGCGATTTGAATCCATCGGCTGCTCCTTGGAAAGCAGTTCTACTCTGTCTTATAGAGTCTCTATGAGTCAGAATCGACTCAACGACAACAGGTTTGGGGTTTTGTTTTGTTTTTTGATTTATCATAACAATAAGGAGTTGTGATGGCTGCTAACCTTGGGTGGTTTGAACCCATCAGCTAGTACAGTGGAGAAAGATGTGGCAGTCTGCTTCCATAGAGATTACAGCCTAGGAAACCCTATGGGGCAATTCTACTCTGTCCTATAGAGTCATTATGAGTCGGAATTGACTTGAGGGCAATTTTTAAAAATCATAACAACATTTGAAAGTAGCATTGGACAGGCTACAAAATGCTTCCACACTACAAATAATCACACTAGCTTTTAGCAGCTGCTTCCTGTGCGCCAGGCACCATGCTAAGAGCTATATGTCCATTTTTCCCTTTAATTCTTAAAATGACCTATGAAACATATACGGTTCTGTAGCCTGTTTTTTTTTTTTTTTTTTTTTTCCCTCAACAAGCTCTGGGCATCTTTCCATGTCAATAAATAAAGCTGGGTGGGTAAGTACTTGATTCAAAGGCTGAGAAACTTAAACAGTCAGCAGCCACTGACCAGGTAAAGATTGATAATAGTTAACATTTATTGAGTGATTTATTACACACCAGGATCCGTGCTAATTGTTTAGCTCAAACTCTCTCATTTGATTGTGAGGCAATTCTGAGGTAGTGTCGACTGTTATTCAAATGAGAAATCTGAAGCTCAAAGATGTGAAGGAACGAATCCAAGGTCAGACAACTGGTGTAAATGGCAGAGCTGGGATCCAAAGTCAGGTCAGTCTGATTCTGATGCTGAGCTCTCAACCAGCATATTTGGAGGACCATATGGGAGGACACAAGGGAAAGGCCCTCCGAGTGAGGAAAATATCCACTGGCAAACCCTGAACGCAGGCAGGAGGGTGGTGTGGGCTGAGGCCGTGGAGAAGGCGGTCTCTGAAAAACCACAGTCCGCCATTGTGGGGACATCAAGAAAGACTTCTTGAAGGTGATGCCATTTTAACTGACTCTAAGTCTTCAACCAGAAAAAAGAGGCCTTCTAATCACTTGCCAGCTCCTGAGTGGTGAGAGCAACGGTTTCACATTAGACAGAAAAGACAAACATGGGTTCAAATCCTAATGGTGCCACTTTCCAGTTGTTTCTTTTTAAACGACAATCCCATTGCTGTTGATTCCGACTCATAGTGACCCCATAGAACAGAGTAGAACTCCCCCATAGGGTTTCCAAGGCTGTAATCTTCACAGGAGCAGACTGCCACATCTTTCCTCCTCAGAGTAGCTGGTGATTTGAACTGCTATCCTTTCAGTGAGCAGCCGAGTGCTTAACCACTATGCCGCCAGGGCTCCTTGAACAACAATAAGCTGTCCATGTTTAAATTGTATAAATTGATGAGTTTTGACATCTGTGTACACCCGTGAAACCATCACCACAATCAAGATGATGAACATTACCAATCATGCCCAAAGCTCTCTTGTATCCCTTTCTAAACCCTCCTTCCCCACCATACCCTCCACTCCCAGGCAAATACTGTCACTATTGACTACTGTCTGTCACTATAGCTTACTTTGCATTTTCTGGAATTTTATGTAAATGAAATCAAACAATGTTTACCCTTTTTTTTTTTAATCTGGTTTCTTTCACTCAGCTTAACTATTTTGAGATTCATCGATGTTGTTGCTCATAGCAGTAATTTGTTCTTTTTTATTGCTGAGTAGTATTCCTCTGTGTGCGTCATCTACATCACGTTTGTTTACTCATTCACCTGTGGATGGACGTTTTCTCCCCAGTTTTTGCTATTACAAATAAAGCTGCTATGAATATTCACATACATGTCTTTGTGTGGACAGGCACCTCCATTTCTCTTGGGTAAATACCGAAGGGGTGCAATTGCTGGGTCACATAAGTGTATGCTTAAACTTTTTAAGAAACTTCCAAATTGTTTTCCAGTGATTGTACCCATTTTACAACCCCGACAATGGTGTATGATCACTTGCTATGGTCAGTCTTTTAGTCATTCTGGATGTACTAATTGTTTAACCTGTGGACTCCATGGGCTGTTGATTAGGCTTTCTAAGCCTCAGTTTTCTCATATGTAAAATGGAGATAATCATATCAACCTTGAAAGGTAGTGAAAATGTAGTGAACGAGCACACACATGGCATGTGGCATAGGGATTACCACATAGTGGATGTTCCGTAAACAGTGGCTATTTGATTACAGTTGCACCCCAGCCAGCCCATGGACACAGCATCCTCAACAAGATGGCAAAAAGCTTTTTCCTTAGCACGTAGTCAGTGCTGTTAGACTGCTGTAATCATGATAGAACAATTTCTTGTGCCAGGCTCCATGCTGGGTGCTTGTGTACATTTAATCCTTGAAAAGCCCTATGAGGTGGATGGTAGTTTTTCTTCCATTTTACAGATGAGAACACCAAGGCTTAGAGAAGTGCAGTAACCTGTTTGCTTGAGGTCACACAGCAGTTAAGTGATGGTACTGGGAGTTGAACCTAGAGCAATCTGATATTAGGTTCAGAAATTTCACTATGGGGTGCTTGGCTCAGGGCTAGTAAAATGGCCCAGTCCTAAAAGCACCCTCTGATGCCCAGGATTGTCTTTGGCCAGGTTCCCTAGAAGCAGAGCCTGAGGCAGGGATTAGGCGCATGTGATTTATCAAGGGAGGAACTGGTAAGGGAGTGAGGGAGGCAGAATGGGAAAGGAAACAAGCAAGGATGTGGTCTCAGGTAAAGCAAGGGGCCTTGCCTTTTTTACTTCTGTACCAGTCAGTCACTGGCCATCAGCCACCTCGTGGGCCAAGGGATAACCTCCTGGGTGAGGTGAGTCCTGTCAGCTGAGGGTGATTCTCTGGAGAAGGGGGCAGCAATCAGACATTAGAAACCAACAACAGAACCATCCGGGGTGATGGGTGTGCTGAGTGGGATATCACTCTGAGTGGGATACCAGCAGCATCTACAAGGGCTCAAGAAGCTCCCAGAGACACCCACACTTCTTGCCTGCCTAAAGAACCAAGTTCTAGGGCATTCTGGAATGTTCATCTCTCAGACTTGGTCTGAAGAATTCTCAGACTCGCTGCAACCAGTATGTTGAACAAGCCTGATCAATGAGTGACATAATCAAAGCACATCTTTATTTTGTCTCCCAGTATCCCTTTTACACTTTATTCCATGGAGTAACGTTTTTCCCCACCCCTAGAGAAACTCATCCCCATTACTTTTCTGCTCCCTTTAGGCAACAGGCATTTCTATGGTCACTTTAGTTACAAACGCAATCTCAATTTAGAAATGAGACTGTCCTTATAAGCTACTAGCCGAAATTCCCATCTTAACTTAGGTTTAAGCTTTCTCCCTCTCCCAGCTCGGGCCTGGCAGCCCACAGTGGGTAAGGCCATGTGGTTGCTCCTTCTCTATGTTGCCTTCCCTCCCCCACAGGTGGGACCAAGGGGGCTGGGGTGAAGAGGGTGAGGAAGAGGAAGGGTGACCTGCACCATCCTGACTGGCCTGGAGCTTTCTGGACCCAGCAGGTATTTAAGCTGCTCCTTTCTGTTGAAGAAGGTTAGCAGTTTGAACCCACCCAGTGGCACCACTAGAGAAAGGCCTGATGACCTTTTCCCATAAAGTTTATGCAGTTCTGTAACACACGGAGTTGCCATGAGTTGGAATCTGCTTGATGGCAATGGGTTTGGTTGGTTTGGTTCCTACTGAGGAACGCAGTTGTGGGCACCACAAATATGGCCACCGCCACAGGGACCCTCTCCTCTGTGGGTCACTTGACCTTGGTGGATGCATCTCTCTCCCTAGAAGTCACTGCAGCTCCATCATCAGCCCTTAGGATCTGACATCAGCTCCAGCTGCTAAGACCGCACTCTCCCTCCTGGAGGCCCTTCAGGAGAGGACTCAAGTTGTCCCCTTGTAGGTGCTTTCTGCCCACAGCTGCTCCACAGGACACACTGAAAACCCTGGGAGTGTGGGTTCACCTCAGCACATTGACACTCTTCTGGTTCCTTCTCCAGTGCAGCCAAGCAGCCCATTTCTCTCAGCCTCCAGATGTCCCTGCCCACGTCAGACCACTGCGCCCTCATATAGGAGTCACACATTGTCTTAGTCATCTAGTGCTGTTATAACAGAAATAGCATAAGTGGATGGTTTTAACTAAGAGAAGTTTATTCTCTCACAGTCTAGTAAGCTAGAAGTCTGAATTCAGGGTGCCAGCTCCAGGGGAAGGCTCTCTGTCAGCTCTGGAAGAAAGTCCTTGTCATCAATCTTATCTTAGTCTAGGAGCTTCTCCACACAAGAACCCCAGTCCAGAGGACACACTCTTCTCCCGGTGCTGCTTTTTTGGTACTATGAGGTCTCTCTGTCTCTCTGTTCGCTTCTCTCTTTTATGTCTCAAAAGAGATTGGTTTAAAACAAAACCTAATCTTGTAAATTGAGTCCTGCCTAATTAACATAATTGCCACTAATCCCATCTTATTAACATCCAGAACACTTAATTGTGCTCGTGAGGAACCTTTACATAGATCAAGAGGCAGCTGTTCGGACAGAACAAGGGGATACTGATTGGTTTAAAGTCAAGAAAGGTGTGTGTCAGGGTTGTATTCTTTCGCCATACCTATTTAATCTGTATGCTAAGCATATAATACAACAAGCTGGGCTATATGAAGAAGAACGGGGCATCAGGATTAGAGGAAGACTCATTAACAACCTGCATTATGCAGATGACACAACCTTGCTTGCTGAAAGTGAAGAGGACTTGAAGCACTTACTAATGAAGATCAAAGACCACAGCCTTCAGTATGGATTACACCTCAACATAAAGAAAACAAAAATCCTCACAACTGGACCAATGAGCAACATCATGATAAACAGAAAAAAGATTGAAGTTGTCAAGGGTTTCATTTTACTTGGATCCACAATCAACAGCCATGGAAGCAGCAGTCAAGAAATCAAAAGACGCTTTGCATTGGGTAAATCTGCTGCAAAGGACCTTTAAAGTGTTGAAGAGCAAAGATGTCACCCTGAAGACTAAGGTGTGCCTGACCCAAGCCATGATATTTTCAATTGCATCATACGCATGTGAAAGCTGAACAATGAATAAGGAAGGCCAAAGAAGAATTGACGCCTCTGAATTGTGGTGTTGGCGAAGAATATTGAATATAGCATGGACTGCCAAAAGAACGAAGAAATCTGTCTTAGAAGAAGTACAGCCAGAATGCTCCCTAGAGGCAAGGATGGTGAGACTGTGTCTTTACATATTTTGGACATGTCGTCAGGAGGGATCAGTCCCTGGAGAAGAACATCATGCTTGGCAGAGTACAGGGTCAGCAGAAAAGAGGAAGACGCACAACGAGGTGGATTGACACAGTGGCTGCAGCAATGATCTCAAGCATAACAACGATTGTAAGGATGGCTCAGGACTGGGCAGTGTTTCGTTCTGCTGTGCATAGGGTCGCTATGAGTTGGAACCGACTCGACAGCACCTAACAACAACAACATCATAGAGATAGGATTTGCAACACATAGGAAAATCTCATCAGATGACAAAATGTTGGACAATCACACAATACTGGGAATCATGGCCTAGCCAAGTTGACAGATATTTCTGGGGGACACAATTCAATCCATGACACATGTTAAGTTTTCTAAATACACATCACCATGAAGAGCCCTCATTACCCTGTTCCACCCTTCTGAGAAGACGGCCACTAATAATTCCTTGCCCTCCTTCCCATCATAGGAGAATTACGGGTTTTGATGGTCACAGCCAAATTTTAGCCCTTGTATTATGGACTTTAGACAGTACTCTGGAAAAGTGATCACTGGTTGTCACAGTAGAGCTTTATAGCTAAGCAGCCTTGAACCCCAGTTTCCTCATATCCAAATGGGGGTGATAATACATACCTGACTGGGTGGTCATGAGGGCTGATTGCCATAACGGATTCACAGAACTTTTCCAGATCTGGTATTCTAGGATTCCACCATCCCGGACCTACAGTTCCATCACTGTGTGACCATTTACAAGCTAGTTTGCCTCTCTGGGTGTCAGTTTTCTCATCTGTCAAATGGTACTCGTAAGACCTAGGGTACACCATTGCATCTCTGTGGAGTTGGTTGAGTGATACATATAAAGTGCTCCCACAGTGTCTGGCACTTGGTAAGAATCCTGTTTGTGCTGGGTGTTATGAATACAGTGGAGGATGGGCTGGCAGGCCCTTAGGCTGGTACTGGTGGGGCATGGAGTATGGCGTCTCCATCCCTCCCAGCTCCCTCACCATTCCAGATCCTGTTTGGGAAATGCTGCAGCCCAGTTGGGCTCCAGGGCCCCTGGGAACAGAGAGAATGTCCTGTACTTCCAAGCAGCCACACTGACTGAGGTTAGAAAATCAATGTGTGACCAGGAAAAACACAGCTGGGCTCTCACCTCTTCTGGGAAAGCCAGCCCATGGGCACAACTTTATCCCCAAGCCTGACAGGTGGCCAGCTCTTGTTTGGAAGCCTTGGTTCCGAGACTCGTGAGCAAAAGGCTGGCACACAGAGAAACAGGAGTCTCTGGCTTCTCAGGACACACTAGACCCATGGGTCACAGCCTCGCACTACCCTCTGATTGGGGGCAGGCATGTCTGGCACTTGCCAAGTCCCTGACTTCTCCCAAGCCTGGCCTGAACCCTGCTCAAGCCAACCCTGGCTCTGGATGGCTGGTTGGGCAGCCCGTGACCTCAAGCTGGGTCAGACCCATGAGATGAACAACTTTGTTTAAGACCATGGAACACTTTGTCCTTTAGACTTCTGAGGGCCAAACAGTGTGAGCCCTCCCCAACCCCAATCCAAACCACCACTATGCTGTTTGCTTACTGTGTAACTTTGGGCAAGTTCTTTCACCTCTGTGAGTTACAGTTTTCCCATCTGTCAAATGCTTACTAACAAGTACCTCTACCTTCCAGGGCTGTTGTGAGAATCAGGTAACAAGTGCTAAGGGGTAGCACACACACTGGCAGACACTCAACTAGGGGGAGTCCTTGGGTGGTTCAAACAGGTAAGCACTTGGTTACTAAGTGAAAGGTTGATGGTTCAAACAAACCCAGAAGCATCTCGAAAGAGCCCTGGCAACCTGCTTCTGAAAAGATCACAGCCATTGGAAACCCTATGGAGCACAGTTCTACTCTGGCATACATGGGGTTGCCATGAGTCAGAATTGACTCACTGGTAACTGGTGTTTTTTTCTTTTTTTTTGCAAACAAAGACACTAGGCACCAAATAAAAAACAGCATGGTATATATACTACAGTGGATAAGAGTGTGGATCTGGGAGCCAGGCTGTCTAGATTCAAAACTAGCTCTACTACCCTCTGTGCGGTCACAGGCAAGGTACTTAACTTCTCCGAACCTCAGTTTCCTTCTCTGTAAAACTATAATAATAATAATAATAGGGTTGTTGTGAGAATTAAATTAGATTAAATGCACTTATAATAGTGCCTGGCACATAATAATCACTTAATAAGCATTAACTATTTTTTATTAGCCACACAAGTTGGTGATGTTAGTAATGGCACTGAAATCAGGTAGGTAAGGGTTTTTGGCAGGATTAACAGGGAAGGGAGCTCATTTATTAGCCCCTACTATGTATCTGGTTCTACTAGAACTACCCACACACACATACATAGTGAGGTAGATACTCCTGTTTTCATTTTTTAAAAACTTTATATTGTAAAACAAAACACAGATACAGAAAACCACACAAATTAAATTTGTACCTTAGTGAGTTGTCTTAAGGCAAACACCCTTGTCATCCCCGCCCAGGTCAAGAAATAAAAAGTTTCCAGCCACTCCTAAAGCCCCTTCTATGCTTCATCCTAATCACCCCTCATCCAAAAAATACCATCAACCTGAGTTTTATAGTAATTATTTCCTTATAATTCTTCAACTGGGTTCTCAAGAAAGGTAAAACCAGTGAAGCGTATATATGAGTGTGTATACGTATACATATTTACATATCAAGGAAATAGCTCACATGGTGGTAGAGGCTGGCAAGTACCAAGTCCATGGGTCAGGCAACAGTCTGGAGGCTTCTACTGACTCACGTAGATGCAGGGGCTGACGAACTCAAGGTCAGACAGCAGGCTGCTGGCTTACAGGCTGTGGAAGCTGACGAATCCCGACATTGGCAGGCACTGTGACAGGCCACTGGCTCAAGTTCCAAGAACCAGGTCAGATGATGACAAGCCAGATGCAGGATCCAGAGCTAGCAAAACCCAGCTTTGCCAGAACATCTATGTATATTAGATGCAGGTCACACCCCTGAGGAAACATCCCTTACAACTGATTGGCTGATCACATCTGATCACATCATAGCGTTGATAACAGTATATCACAAAATGGAGGATAACTACGTCATTATATAACTGCCAAACCACTGAGATACATGGCCTAGCCAAGCTGACGCATAACCTTAACCATCACAGTCCACCTCTTGTCAGCTGAGCACCTGTACACATCTCCTTAAACCACACATAATCTCTAAGTAGAGACAATTATAAAGGAATACTTGCTCCTAACATGATATGACTAACAGGTGTGCAATCAAAAATGCACTAACCTTATTTACATCTTGTATTGTGTAATAAATACTGAAATAACAGAAGGAAGAAAATAAAGATAATATATATGTGTATTACATATTCAGTTATATATATATATGCACACACATATATCAAAGCAAGGAAGAAATACTAAAAACAATCACAGTCCTCATTTCTGCAACTGGTCACGAGGTCGAAGCTGGTATTTAGAACTACCCTCTTCCATGACCTATTCCATGTTCCCTTTGCTCTCAGCAAGCACCTCAGGTGGTCATGATTCTTTTGCCTGATGGGGTGACCCAAACCTTCATTTCTGAAGGGGCTGGTCCATTAGTAGTCATGTCAGAATTGGTTTGCTATAGTTTTCCACTGACTGTAATCACAGTCAGTGATTTAGAGTCGTCCTAAGGGATCTCCTGTATTCCAGACATACTCTTCTTTACCTCCATTATATAATATCAGTCCAATTACACCTTGGTGATCAGGATCAATCACACCAGCCAATATAGTAACTCTTCATTGCCTGTTGATCCAGAGACATAAGGAGCCCAAAGTGGCCAAGTGGCATTCTTAACTTCCGGTTAATGTAATCAGTGTTGTGTCTCCTCCCTTTGGAACTAAGACCTCTAGGCCCACAGAGCATAGGGTTGTGGGGACAGGAAGCAAAAATTTTGTGAGTGGGACACGAATGCCACTTCCATTTCCACCCCTTGATTTCTGGACCCATGAATCCTGGCTATGGGAGAAAAAACACCATACATTGGGTGCTGGTTTAGAGCATATATAGCCTCCTGGAGGACATTGCCCCAACCCTGAAAAGTATTGTCACCTAGCTGATGCAGGAATTGTGTCTTTAGAAGGCCATTCCATAGTTCTATCAGGCTAACAGTTTCAGAATGATGGGGAACATGGTGAGATCAGTGAATTCCATGAGCATGGCCCCATTGCCGCACTTCATTTGCTGTGAAGTGAATTCCTTGATCTCAGGCATGCTGTGTAGAATACCATGACAGTGCATGAGGCATTCTGTAAGTCCACAAATGGTAGTTTTTGCAGAAGCATTGTGTGCAGGGAAGGCAAATCCATATCCAGAGTAACTGTCTATTCCAGTAAGAACAAAACACTGCCCTTTCAATGGTGGAAGTGGTCCAGTGTAATCAACCTACCACCAGACTGCTGGCTGATCATCCGGAAGAATGGTTCCATATCGGGGACTCAGTATTGGTCTCCGCTGCTGGCAAATTGGGCACACAGCAGCGGCTGTAGCCAAGTCATCCTCAGTGAGGGGAAGCCCACATTGCTGAGCCTATGCATAACCTCCATCCCTGCCACCACGGCCACTTTGTTCATGAGCCCATTGGGCAGTGACATGAATGGCTGAGGAAAGGGGATGACTGGCTTCCACGGAATGTGTCATCGTATCCACTTGGTTGTTAAAATCCTCCTCTGCCAAGGTCGCCTTTGGTGAGCATTCACATGAGAAACAAATATCTTCACTTTGTCCCATTCAGACAGGTTATCCACATATCTCTTCCCCATATCTCCTTGTCACTGATTTTCCAATTATGTTCCTTCCCAGTCCCTGACCATTTAGCCAAATCATTAGCCACTGTCCATGAACCAGTATACAATCACACGTCTGCCCATTTCTCCTTCCAAGTAACGTGAACAACCAGGTGCACTCCTTGAAGTTCTGCCCGTTAGGAGAATCTCCCTTCACCACTGTCCTTCAGGGAGGTCCTGAGAAAGGCTGCATTGCTGCTGTTGTCCACTTTTTAGTGGTGCCTGCACATCACGTAGAACAATCTGTAAACCAGGCATGAGTTTTCTCTTCCTGAGTCAGCTAATCATAAGGAACTCCCCATGAAGCCATAGTTGCAGACTGGGAGAGGGAAGGTAATGTGACAAGGTGGAGACCATGGTCATTTTGGCCACTTCCTCATGTAATTTACTTGTGCCTTCAGGTCCTGCTCGAGTCTGATCTCATATATACCACTTCCATTTAATGATGGAGTGCTGCTATATAGGTCCAACTTTATGACTCTGTGAGTCAGACACCACCCAGTCTGTGATGGGCAACTCAGAGCATATGGTGACTTGGTGGCCCATGGTTAAGTGTTCAGTCTCTACTAAGGGCCAGTAACAAGCAAAAAGCTGTTTCACCTCTAGAGCTGAAACACTGAATGAAGGACCAGTGCTTAGTGGGCCCATATCAGTAAACTCAGACTGATCCAACATTATATTCCTTGCACCATTATCCCATACCCTTAATAGCCATTCCTACACATATTTCCCAGGTTTCTGTTTGTATATATTAGAAAAATCAAGCCATTCTTTTGGAGTGTAGTGTGCCTTCCCCTGGGTCACACTTTGTACCTCACCTTTTGGGACTCACTGGGACTTAAGTCTAGTTATAGGTCTAAAAGCAAAAATGGGTGGTGGGGTGGGTCCTGGAAATATATTCAGCAATGTTTTGTAAGGCATCTGCCTCAGGTGATGCCCCAGGCAAACAATCAATATATATGTTGATCTCAAGGAAATGGCTCACACAGTTCTAGAGGCTTGGCAAGTCTCAACTTCATGGGTCAGGTGTCAGTCTGGAGGCTTCTCCTGATTCACATAGCTGCGGGCGCTAATGAACCCACGATCTGCCAGTCAGACAGCAAGTTGCTGGCTGAAGTCCCTAGAACCTGAGGTCAGATGATGACAAGCCAGATGCAGAATCCAGAGTAAGCAAACGCCAGAGAGCTTTGCCAGAACATCTGTATGTATTGGATGCAGGCCACGCCCCCAAAGAAACTCCTCTTGTATCTGATTGGCTGATCACATCATTGAGGTGATTACATTATACCACAAAATGGAGGATGACTACATCATTACATTACTGCCAAACTACATCATTACTTAACTGCCAAGCCGCTGAGAATCATGGCTTAGTCATGTTGACACATAACCTTAACTAGTACATTCTCTGTCCTTTTCCTTACAGTTAATGTGTTGAAAAACACAGGCTGTTTCTCAAAGTCTGGATGTTGTTGATTGCATCCTTATAATACAGTTCAACATGGCACTCTGACCTCTGTGTTTCCTGCGAATTAGCAGCTGGCTCAGACCCAGTTTCCATCCCTTTGCCGAGATTATCCGTGGTGCTGGGTTTTGTTACCAAAAATCACATAAATGACTGAAGTGTGCTCTTTTTTGATGTTAACTGCCAACGTGCACCATGCCTATTGTTGCTGTTAGGTGCCATCAAGTTGATTTCAGCTCATAATGACCCCGTGTGACTGGGTAAAACTTCCTCATAGGGTTTTCTAGGCTGTAATCTTTATGGAAGCAGATCACCAGGTCTTTCTCCCATGGAGCTGGTGGGTGGGTCCGAACTACCAGCCTTTAGGTTAGTAGCTGAACACTTAACTGTTGTACCACCAGGCTTCTTACTAAATAATACTGCATATTGCTTATATAGACATAAGTAGTGAAAGCATAAAAGCATGCCTGGTAATGATAAACACCAAATGTTGAACAGGGGACCTCTGAAAAGGGTGGCAGGGTGATGGGATCAGGGAGGGATACAAGGGGGCTTCACTGTGTCATGCTTCATTTCTCATTAAAAATAACAAAAAACAAATCCAAAGAAAATATTGCCATGGGTAGAATTTGACAAAACCGTGTGGTGAGTACATCGGTGTTCACAACATTATTCTATATACTTTTCTGCAGGTTCCTTGTGTACCATGCCTAGATACAGTCATGCATTGCAGGTTGCAAAATGAAAATATCCTATCATTTCGTTTTCATGTATTAGCTGTAATCATTCGATAAGAAGAGGCTTTCCCTGATCTGTGATTTGGCTACTCAGTGGTACCATTCATATAGGAATGGAGGGATAAATATGTTGGCTTCTTTTCTGAAATTTCCTGACTCCGTCACCCTATCCCACTTGTATCTATTTTCTTTATCTCTGCTGTCCCTGTACTGCTCAATTTTGATTCCCTTCCTGGTAATCTTCCTTAGCATGGGGCCTGGCCTGGAAGGAAGACTTGGTCCTGTTTGGAAAACAGGCCCTGTCATTTCAAGAATTGATAGGCATTAAACTTCTTTTAGTGCTGGAAGATGAGCCCCCTAGGTTGGAAGGCAGTCGAAATACAAAATGGCTGCAACAATGACCTCAAGCATACCAACGATCATGAAGATGGCGCAGGACCGGGCAACGTTTTGTTGTGTTGTACTTGGGGTCACCAAGAGTTAGAGCCTACTCAATGGCAACAAACAACCACCACAACAAACTCCTTTAGCCCCTTTGGGCCTTACATCAAGCCTCTTGCACTCACCCCTAATGGAGTGGGCCAAACCTTTCCTAACTCCAGCTGCTGTTCTCAGACTGTCCCACCAGGCTTTCCCATGAATATACAGGTTCTTCAGTTCTCAGGTAGGTTGGATGCCTTGTTGCTTCCCTTTTATTTCTCCTGTACAGAACCACCAATGGCATACAGGCCTGTCACCTAATTCTGTTTTAAGTATGTTCATAAGATTCTGTTTATTTTTATGTGAGAATCTGAGATCTCAAATTTCTGCCAGCCATCACCACCTCCATCTTCTGAGAATTTCCCAACTGTTTTTTTCAATCATTTTTGAAGATGAGGAAACTGAGCTCTGGGGGAGGGAGGTGATTTTCCCAAGATCATACAGTTAGTGACAGAGGACAAATGTATGTAAGAGCACCTACTTTCATGCCTGTACAGAGAAGATGCTTGACGCGAAGCACACCTTCCTTCCTTCCTCCTCGCTCCCACCTGTCAGTGTCCCTTCAGGATTCTGTTACTGACCATTAGATGAGAAGATGCATGCAAAGAGCTTATCACACTGCCGATGAAAGTGTGTAATAAATGGTAGCTGTTAATTTGTTAATATATAATTTCATGAATGTAGGAACTGAGGGTTGCAGAGGCTAAATAATTGCTCTGAGGTTACTCAGCAGGTTAGTGACTGAGAGGAGATTTAGACTCTGAGCTGTCTGACCAGAAGCCCACTTTCTTTCCCCTACACCAGTAGTTCTCAACTGGGGGCAATTTTGCCCTCCCCTAGGGGATATTTGACAATGACTGGAGACTTTCTTGGTTGTCATCACTGGGTACATGGGAGTGCTACTGTCGTCTAGTGGGTAGAGGCCAGGGATGTTATCAAACATCCTGCAATGCACAGGACAGCCTCACTCCCAACAAAGAAGTACCCAGCCCAAAATGTCAAGAGTCAGAAGGTTAACAAACCATGCCTTAAAGCATGGTCCCATGCTAAACAGGCCTTACCCTACAATCAGTTCTAAAGCTGGTTCTAGATTATCTGAGCTCAGAACCACATGCCCTGGAAACAGACACACCTCCGGCATTTCTGACCTCTTCCAGCACTTACAAAATGTCCAGGTTTTTTTCTTCAGAGTCTAGATGGAGCAGGAGCCCTGGTGGCGCAATGGTTAAGTGCTGGACTGCTAACGGAAAAGTCAGTGGTTTGAACCCACCAGTGGCTCCACAAGAGAAAAGACCTGGTGATCTGTTCCCATAAAGATTGTAGCCCAAAAAACCCTATGGGACAGTTCTATTCTGTTATATGGGATCACTATGAGTTGGAATTGACTTGTTGGCACACAACAACAGGTGGAGCTAGGAAGATGAGGTGACTGGAACCATCTAAATCAAGAAGTAGTGCAAGCTGCCCTCTAGTGCTCTTTCTGCTGGTGAGTGGGGTAATCAGGACTCTGTATAGGCCATCCCACTGAGTCCTCCTGAGGGTCCCTTAAACAAAGGGCACCATCCCCATTGTACACATGAGAAAGTGGATCTGTTACTTCTGTTCAAGGGTCCCTAGGGGAGGGGAGCAACTTGACTACCATGTGAGGATTTGAGAAGATCTCAAATCTACACTGGGCATGGAGAAAACGATGGTTTGAACCCACTCAGCTGCACGGTGGAAGAAAGGCCTGGCAATCTGCTTCCATAAAAGATTACAGCCAAGGAAACTCTATGGAGCAGTTCTACTCTGTAACACACGGGGTTGCCATGA
Organism: Elephas maximus indicus; assembly: GCF_024166365.1. Classification (NCBI taxonomy): domain Eukaryota; kingdom Metazoa; phylum Chordata; class Mammalia; order Proboscidea; family Elephantidae; genus Elephas; species Elephas maximus. Next base: position 24,920,635 of record NC_064843.1, on the reverse strand, counting down.
ATCAGAATTGACTTGATGGCAATGGATACTTAGAAGTTCAGTCTGTTATATCCAAGTGTCCAGGGCAGAAAAGTAGAAAGACAGGGCAAGGGCCAAGCCAAGAGACAGAAGTTCAAATCCCAAGTCAACCAATGAGTCATCATGTGATCTTGGGCAATTTCTTTCCCTTTTCTGAGCCTGTTTCCCCTCTAAAAACAAAGGAGCAGGTCAACATGAAGCTCTAAGGTAAAGTAAAATTGGAGCTGTGGTATCGTAGAGACTTGAGTTTAAATACAGATTTTCACTGAATCTGAGCCCTTCGGTGAGTTACTTTCCTTTCCTAGGTCTCAGTTCCCTCATCTTTAAATGGTACAGTCCTAGCCTGATGTTCACAAGATCGTTATAAGGCTTAATTGAGATCATGCTAATAAAACTACTTAGCACAGTGCATGTGAAATCCCTCGAAAAACGGAAAGTCTTACTGTTGTTTATCTGAGACCTTTCCGATCTTGAGCTATCCTAGTTCTCAAAAACGTAACACCAGGATGAATTTAAAATAACGGTCCTCAACTGAGGAATGGAGCAGGGGCTTTGGGAACATGTCTGAATCCCCTCCCAGCCCTGCCAGGCTCTCCACACCAGGATCTAGAGCTGTGTGTCCCTCTCCCTGCTGGCAGCATCTGGGATTGCAACCTCGGCTCTGGTACTACCACTGGGTCCCGGATCTAGGTTGAGGAAAGGTGTTTATCACAACTCCTAGGACATGATGGTTTGCACAGGGTTGTCCCTCACCCTTTGCCACACAAGCTGGCATTTATTAGGCAAGACCTGTGTGTCCCTCCCCCTGCTGGCAGCATCTGGGATTGCAACCTGGGCTCTGGTACTACCACTGGGTCCCAGATCCAGGTTGAGGAGGGGTGTTTATCACAACTCCTAGGACATGATGGTTTGCACAGGGTTGTCCCTCACCCTTTGCCACACAAGCTGGCATTTATTAGGCATTTACTGTTTGCCTAGCATGGGACAAAGTGTTTCCTTTTATGAACTCATTAATCAGCCTTTTGCCCTTGGGGAACTAGAGGCTTTGGGAGTTTCAATTACTTGGCCAAAGTTACATGACTGGGGTTAGGGTTGTCAAATTGTGATAGGCTGAATTATGGCCTCCCAAAGATGTCTCATCCTAATCCCTTGTTACCATGCATGGTTAAGAGGGACTCTGCAGACATGATTAAGTTAAGGAAGTCAAGGATCTTGAGATGGGGAGATTATTCTAGATTATTTGGGTCATCCCAGTGTAATCACAAGAGTCCTTATAAGAGGAAGGCAGGAGGATCAGAGTCAGCAGTAGGAGATGTGACAGTAGAAGTAAGAGGTTGGAGTGATTCAAGGAAGAAGCCATAGCCAAAGCAGGGAGGGGGCCTCTAGAATTTGAAAGAGGCAAGGAAACGGATTCTCCCTGAAAACTTCAGAGGGAAAACAGTCCTGATGACACCTCGATTTTATACTTCTGAAGCCTTCAGAGGGAATACAGCCTTGAAGACACCTCGATTTTATACTTCTGACCTCCAAACAAACAAAAAAAAAAACCCCACTTGTTGCCATCGAGTCAATTCTGACTCATTGTAACCCTATAGAACAGGGTAGAACTGCCCCATAGGGTTTCCAAGGCTGTAAATATTTATAGAAGCGGACTGCCATATCTTTCTCCCCAGGAGCGGCTGGTGGGTTCTAACCACCGACCTTTTGGTTAGCAGCTGAATGCTTAACCACTGTGGCATCAGGACTCCTTTTGACCTTCAGAACTGCAAAAGAATAAATTTATGTTGTTTTAAGCCACTAAGCTTCTGAAAATTTGTTACGGCATAGATGTAACTACACACACACACACACGACACCCAGTTAAATTTGAATTTTTGGTAAAGAATGAGCAATTTTTTTCTTTTTTCTTTTTCAGGAGAAGTATGTCCCAAATAGGGAGCCCTGGTGGCACAATGGTTAAGTGCTGGGTTGCTAACCAAAAGGTCATCAGTTCAAGCCCACCCAGTGGCTCTAAGAAAGAAAGACCTGGTGATCTGCTTCCAGTAAAGATTACAGCAAAGAAAACCCTATGGGGCAGTTCTACTCTGTCGCATGGAGTTGCTATGAGTCAAAATTAACTCGGTGGCACCCAACAACAGCACGTCCCAAATTCTGCATGAAACATACAAAAAAAAAAATTCTGTTTATCTCAAATTTAACTGGGAATTCTGCATTTTATCTGCAACCCTATATATGGTAGTGCTGAGACCAAGAGTCAGGACTCATGGCTCCCAGGCCAGGCCCACTTATGTATCTACACACACAGCTGCACACAATCTAACATCTGGCAGGAACTGCCATGTTCTTGTGGTCCTAGTATGGGTCAGTTTCCAGCTCCCTAGGACTCACTCTTGCCCTTTGGGGTAGGGAAAGGTAGAGGCGCTTCACAGTTTTTCCTTGGATATTCCACTGGGCTCTGAGTCCTCCAGATCACCAGAATTTCTCTCTAGAAATGGATGTGCCTTTAATCTGCCTGAAAGACTGACCCAGGAGATTTATCTCAAAGTTGCAGTTCGCACAAAATGTGTTGGGGGTGGAGAGGATGGGGGCTTTAACGGACTGGGAGTGGGGGCTTGGTAAAGCCTTTTTCAAGCTACCACCGTCTGGAACTTCATTAATTCCAAAGCAGGAAAGGGGCAATTATCGAATCAGGATTCTAGAGCATGAACAGTGTTACAGGTGTGGAAACTGAAGCCCAAGGAGGGATGGAGACTTGTCCAAAGTCACTCCGCTAAGGACAGGCAGACGTCCCTTAGTGTAGAATGCCCTCCTTTGGAACAGCCAATTCTGGCGGCAGCTGTGGTGGAAGTGTCCTGCAATGCTAATCCCCGGGTCTGGGTTTGAAGCTCTTTACTTCGTTGGTTGCCAGTTTCCCCCTTTCATGAAATAGGGGATTTCATAAACATGAGAAATTAGTGAGATAATAGATGGGCGTCACCAGGTACATGGTAGTACTTTTTCGGAAAATGGGAGCTTCTTTCTTCCTCTGGGCCTCAGTTTCCCCATCTATAAATCTGGCTGGACAAGCTGTGCCACGCTCCCTGCTCCTCCCAACCACCCTCTCTCCACAGCGCCGCTAGGTGGAGACAGAAGGCTGGCATTGCGGCGCGCTATCGCACATGCGCACTCCCAGGCGGGCGCCCCGCCTTCCCATTACATCACTTCCGGCGCGAGGGGCCGGGCCGGGCCAGGCCGGGAAAGGAGTGCGGGTCGGTTCTGTGCGCGCTGTCGGCCGAGGCTCCCGCTGCCGCTTGACCCGCGCTCCGCCCCGTAGCCGGGCCGGTGAGTGCCCGCGAGCCTGTCCGCGCGTCCTGAGGGCCAAGGAGAGGAATCCCCGAAAGGGAGGGATAACCGGAAGTGGGGGACCCGAGGAGCGAGAGACCCCAGGAAATGGGGACACCTGGGGAAGGGGTGACAGCCGGAAGTGGGGTCTCCCAAGGTTGTCAACGGGATGTGGGGTCTCTGACCAGTGCTTTTGGAGGGGGGAGGGAGAAAAAGAAGGGAGATGCTCCACAAAATTATAGGCTCCGGTTGAGGAAGACGTGTCAACCTGAGGTTCCCACCCCCCGGAATTCCCGGCCTTCCCCCAACAAAAGGTGCTTGCATCCCATGTTTGTGTTCACCCGTCAGTACCTTCACCAGACACTGCTGAAGCCCCGGAGATTAAACATGAAGCTCCAGGTGGTGTGTAGAGGTTGTGCGCCCAGCGTGGAGTTAGACACATCCTTGCCCTGCCTCACTGGGTGTGCACATCGCTTAGCCTCCCATCTGCCGCAGATGTTTACTGAGCACTGCTGTGTGTCAGGCCCTGGGTATCCATAGCAGTGGACGTGGCAGGCAAGTTCCCTGCATCATGGAGTTTACATTCTAGTGGACAGTTTCCTCCTCTGCAAAATGGAAACAGTAATGGTGCTTTCACCAAATATTGTGAAGATTAAAGTGCTTAGTGCAGTACTTGATACATAGTGAAATGCTCAAATACACATTAGCTCTTTTTTATCATTCTGAATCGACTCGACGGCACTGGGTGGACTATGATGTAAGCGGTCCCTGGGCGGCACAGGCAGTTTGCACTCTACTAACCTAAAGATTGGAGGTTGGAACCCCTCCAGTGGCCCTGCAGAGAAAGGTCTGGTGGTCTGCTTCCATAAAAATTACAACCAAGAAAACCGTAGGGAGCAGTTCTGTTTTCTAACACATGGGGTCTCCATGAGTGGGAATGGACTTGGGGCAGTGGGTGATGGTATAAGCTTCATAAAGGCAGAGAATTATGTTGTTCACCGCGGTGTCCTCAGCGTCTATGGACAAGGTGCCTGACACTTACAGTGGTTGATTGGTAATTATTTGATAAATGACTGGTGAAACTGACTCAGGAGTTTCATGTAAACACACAGGACATGGGGCTGCAATTTCTAAAAGAGAAATAGGAACCCAGTTCTGTGGAAAATGAGGAAATCCCTGGGAGGTAATGAGCTGCCTGGTTGGGAACCGGGATAGGAAATTCCAGACAGAGGGTATTGGAGTACATGAGATGTTCCCAGTATATGGGCCATTAGTTTGTTTTGGCTGGAATTCCCTAAACATCCACATGGGGAGAGATGGGAGATGAGGCTGGAGAGGGGCTATGAGGTGAGGCCTGTAGCCTGTGGCTGCTGCAGTCTGTCTTTCCGGTAAATGCTGGATTGGGATTACAGGCATCTGTTGCTGACTTCCTTGGAAACACAGCCTGGAGTGGGTCCTCCGAACCCATGATTGTTGTGCCTCAGCATATCTCTGCCGGTGCCAAGCTGATTAAACTCATTCAACAAGTATTTGTGGAGTGCAGAGTATGTGCCTGACACCATGTTAGGTGCTGGGTTTAAGGTGATGAGCAAGACAGACCTGGGCGTTGCCCTCAAATTGCCTGCAACTGAGTGGAGGAAGTGCTGTGCAAAGAGCAGTAGAGGCTCCTGTGTGGGAGGCATCTAGCCTGGCCTGGGGGTCAGAGAAGGCTTCTGCTTCATGCTGCCCTCATTGCTCCTGGATTATTGCAGTAGCTTCTAAATAGTGCCTGTCTTCATCCCCTTACATTCCATTCTCAAGAAAGCAGTCAGAGTGACCCTTTTAAAATGTAAATCAGATCATATCACTCTGCTCAACACCCTCAGTAGATCCCACCTCACTCAAAGTAAAAGTCTAAGTTCTTTCTTATTGGCCTACAAGCCCCTGGGCCGTAGGCGTCCCCATACCTCTCTGAATTCATCAGCTACTATTCTCTGCCTTGCTCATGTAATTCCAGCCACACTGGCCACCTTGCTTTTCCTCAAAAAAGCCAGGCATGTTCCTGCCTCAGGCTTCATACTTACTCTTCTTCCAGATATCTGCGTGGCTTGATATGCGTGGCACAAATGTCACTTTGGTGAGGCCTTCCCTGACCACCCTACTTAAAATTGCAATCTCCATCCCCAGCCACATCCAATCCATAGCACTTACCACCTTCTTATAGACCATTATTTTGCAGATAGTCTATGTCCCCCACTAGAATCTAAACTCAGTGAAGGCAAGACTTTTTTGTTTGTTCACTCCTGTATCCCCAGTACCTAGAAGAGGGCCTGGTACATAGTAAGTGCTCAGTATTTGTTGAATGAATGAATGAAGTTGAATTAAGTCTAATCAGGAACATAAGGGTGAATTGGTGTTGGGCAGGTGAAAAGGTGGAGGAAGAACATGCTAGTTGAAAGGAACAGGATGTGCACAGGACAGGAGAGCACACCTTTTGGGAAGAAGTGAAAGAAATGGGTAGGGCTGGAGGTTGCAAGGCCAGGAGTGGGGGCAGACCTCAGATGGAGAGGGAGTGACCTGGGCACTCTGGCTGCAGTGGCCTGGGGAGACCAGCTCAATGTAGTCAGGATACCAAAGCTATGTGCAGAGACTCCTGAGACAGCCCCTGCTTTCCTTATTGAGCTCAAAATGGAGGGTCACTGACAGCCTGTGGACAAGAGCTTCAGCTAGGGAGCTGGGCAGCCCTGCTGCCACCTTTTCCCTGGAATCTCTAAGGCAGCTGCTTTTGGTTTTATTTAATTTATTTTAATTAATTCAATGAATGTGTTAGTTCAGGTTCTCCAAGAAGCAGACACCAGGATGAGATCAGACATGCAAGAAACTTATTGGAGGAAATGCCTGTGGAAGGCAAAAGGGAAGGGAGCTGGAGAAGGCAGAGAGGGCCTTTAGACTAGGGTGCAGGTCGGGCTCTGGTGAAGAAAAGTTTGGGCGAGAAGAGCCTGGGACTGCAGTGCAGTTCCCAGAGAGGCTCGATCAGGCCCACAGAGCTGCCTCGAGTCTCACTCAGTGATTGGCTGGGAGCATCTGAAAAAGTGTGGCCTCCTTCTGTTAACCCAAGACAGGAACCATTCCCACAGCCAACTCTTCAGACAGGGATTGGACTGGATTGTGGGTTGGAAAATGATACTGGTGAAGAACGAGCTTCTTAGATCAAGTAGACACGTGAGACTATGTTGGCATCTCCTGTCTGGAAGGGAGATGAGAGGGTGGGGGGGGGGGCCAGAAACTGCCAGAATGGACACGAGGAGAGAGAGTGGAGGGAAGGACTGTGCTGTCTTATTAGGGGAGAGCAATTCGGAGTGTATAGCTAGGTGTATGGAAATTTTTATATGAGAGGCTGACCTGATTTGTAAACTTTCACTTAAAGCACAATAAAAAAAAAAAAAAAATGTGGCCTCAGTGCAAATGGGGTGGTGGGTCCAGAGGCAGCATCTGGGGCCACCCATCATGCTTCCCCAGCGGGAGATCTGAGCAGCGGGTTTTCATGGCCACCGCAATAAGTTACACGTGTATGTGGTAAAAAAAATTCAAACAGTACAGTAAAAAAATTCTCTTCTCCACCTTAAATGTCTAGTTGTCCAGTCCTGTTACCTAGAACTAGCTATTGGTAACAGTTTATTTTTGGTTGTGGCATTTGAGACTATACCAGCAGAATTTAAACCAAGAATTTCTCAATGTACAATTCAGTGACGCTGATAACATTCCTCAAGTTGTACAACCATTCACACCCTCCTTTTCTGAATTGTTCTTCCCCCATTGACATAAAATTACTCCACTTTAAGTTTCCTATCTAATCTTTTTAGTTGCTGTTGTCAATTTGATTCCATATAGATAGTTCTTAAAAGGACACAGCGCTCTAGGCAGGCATTCTTTACTAATTAACCTAAACTAACAATTTTTTGTTTGTTTGTTTTTTGGTTTATGGAAAACTTTGGGGAATATTTTTGGTTTCAGGTTTAAAGATTATATCAGAGTGATAGTAATTTTTTTTTGTTTGTTTTTTGGTTTATGGAAAACTTTGGGGAATATTTTTGGTTTCAGGTTTAAAGATTATATCAGAGTGATAGTTTTGGGGGTTCATCCAGCCTTCATGGCTCCAGAAAGCTGGATTCCATGAGAATTTGAAATTCCGTTCTACATTTTCCCCGTTTTGATGGGGACTCTTCTGTAGAATTTTTTATCAAAATGTTCAGTAATGGTAGCTGGGCACCATCAGTTCTTCTGGTCTCAGGGAGGCAGTTAGCCACCGTCTGTCTCCCCCTCCTGTTCCTGATTCTCCTTCGTCCTCTGTTGCTCCAGGCGAATAGACACCAATTGTTGTACCTTGGAGTAAGAGTTTCTTGTATCTTCTTTCAGAACTCTTCTGTGCACTCACAAGTCCATTTATGTATATATTGAAAAAACAAACACTATTGGTAGTTGGAAACCCTGGTGGCATAGTGGTTAAGTGCTACGGCTGCTAACCGAAGGGTCGGCAGTTCAAATCCACCAGGCGCTCCTTGGAAACTCTGTGGGACAGTTCCACTCTGTCCTATAGGGTCGCTATGAGTCGGAATCAACTTGATGGCACTGGGGACTGGGGTGGATTGGTAGTTGCATAACATGATGAATACAGTTAGTGTCACTGACTTATACGTAGAAAAAAATTGAAATGGCAGTTGTTTTTTTGTATATATATTTACCACAATAAAAAATAAACCATGCAATTATGCACACCGTTCTGCAACCTGCTTTCCTTTTCCTTAACATGTCAGTCCATAAAGACTGCCTAATTCCTTTTTCATGACTGAATAGTATTCCATTCATATACCATATTATTTGACCAGTCTCCTACTGATGTGCAGTTGTTTCCAATCTTGTGCCATTATAATCATACTGTAATAATCAGTCTTATTCATATATTTTACACATACATACAAGTATATGCCCTAGAAATGGAATTGATGGGTCAAAGGGTATATGGTATTGGACTAGATATGACAAACTGTCCTCCACAGAGACTGTCTCAATTCCTATTCCTACCAATAGCAGGCATATCAGAGTGCCTGTTTCTGTGTTATGTGTGCCAACCTGAATCTCAAAGTTGTTTTAGTTCACGTTTATTTAATTACAGGTAAGGTTGAGCACCTATTCATACATTTATAAGCAAGACAGTGGTTTTTAATGAGGAGGATGTATATTCTGCTGTAGCTGCCTGGGTGCCTGCATGGAGATTCTAACCTCAGTCCGTCTGAGATTGGCCCTGGGTGTATGGTTCTGGTCTAGTTCGTTCCCCAGGCTAAGAACCACACTGCGCTGAGCTTAGTTAGTTTGACAAAAATGTTCCTCTCCCTCTGTGTCTTTCAAACCCTGGGTGGGTTTAAAATGAGCAGCACTGGGCTTTATTAACTTCGCTTGGGGCTTCTGTGTTGGCAGAATCCTAGTAGCTAATGTCAGAAGAAAGTGACTCTCTGAGAACCAGCCCCTCTGTGGCCTTGCTTTCTGAAAATGAGCTGCTGCCAGCCCCCGAGCCTCTTGGCTATGTGTGCTCGCTGACAGAAGAACTGGTCACCAAAGCCAAGGAGGAGCTGCAGGAGAAGCCAGAATGGAGACTTCGGGATGTCCAGGCCCTTCGTGACATGGTACGGAAGGAGTACCCAAACCTGAGCACCTCACTCGACGATGCCTTCCTGCTGCGCTTCCTCAGAGCTCGCAAGTTTGATTACGACCGGGCCCTGCAGCTCCTGGTCAACTACCACAGCTGCAGGAGAAGCTGGCCCGAAGTCTTCAATAACCTGAAGCCCTCGGCCTTAAAAGATGTCCTAGCTTCTGGATTCCTCACCGTGCTGCCCCACACAGACCCCAGGGGCTGCCATATCCTCTGCATCCGCCCAGGTATTTTCCACACTGTTGTGGGGCATGTGTGTACACTCTCATTTGGGTTGTGTATTAGTCCCCTACGGCTGCCTTAACAAAGCATCATAAACTGGGTGGTGTAAAAGAACAGAAATTGGTTCTCTCACACTTCTGGAGGCCAGAAGTCTGAAACCAAGTTGTTGGCAAGGTTGATTTTTTCCGGAGGGTCCTGAGGGAGAATCTGTTCCATGCCTCTTTTCTAGCTGCCAGTGGCTTCCCGCAGTCCTTGGCGTTCCTTAGCTTATGGATGTATCACTCCAACCTCTGCCTCTGTTGTTGCATGGCTTTCTTCCCTGTGTCTCTCTGGCTATGTCTCTTTCCTACTTATGAGGATACCAGTCATATTGGATTAGGGCCCTCCCTCCCCACCCATTAGGTTAATGAATTAATTATATTTGCAAAGACCCTATTTCCAAACAAGGTTGCATTCACAAGTAACAGGCATTAGGACTTCAACATATCTTTTTTGGGGAACACAAATCAACCCATATCAGAATGTGTGTCCAGCATCCTGTCTTGCATTGCTATCCCCTCACCACCTCATTTTAGTCAAGGCTCCTTTGACTGCAAATGACAAAAACCTACTCAAACCGCTTAAGAAAAAAGGCAGGCTATAGTCTAAGGAGACAGAGCTACCTCACAGACCAGAGAGCTGAAAGTGCAGCAGATCCCACTAGGCCCTAAAACTAGGACCCAGAATGTCCTCAGGAGTGAAGAGGGCCACGCCTCTGTCTGTCAGTCTGTATGTCTCTCTAGGCCGCACATTTCTGCTGCCCTTTCTAGATCTTCACACCTCTCTCTCTGCAGACTGGCTTTTGCTGCATCTGTGCACATGGCCGAATCTGCCCCTACTCAGCCTCCAGGCTTACCTGGCCAGCCAACTAAGTTCCCTCAGTCCAAGCTCCAGATTCTAGAAGAGAATCCGCAGGGCTGAAGAATCTCCCCCTGGACATAGGGTACAAGTGTGGCTGCCAGAACCCCCTGGACCTCTCCTTTGTGAGCAGGTTGGGGTACAGATCTCAGTGAAAGGGGGTGTGGGCTGGGCAGACGCCTGAAAAGGTGTCTGCTATGTGCTGCCTCCAACCTTTCCTTCCTTTCCTCCACTTTGTTAAGCCCCTGAAAGGATCCACTTTAGATTCACTTCTTGATCTTAGTAACCAGTATACCTTACATTTCTTTGGCATGGCAGTTGTCAGTTGGGGGCTGCTCCCTGCCCCCTCCCCGTCACAGGGCATTTAGAAATGTGTGGGAACATGGATTGGTTGACACAATGACTGGGGGTGCTAGAACTTGAGCCATCTGATTCGTATTCCTATTCTCTTCCATGACAGCAAGTTCATTATACACTCAGGAGTGTCCACCACTCCACCCCCAGCTGCAACAGTGTCCATCAGACCAGAGTGGAGAAAATACGTGGAAGTAAGAGTACATAGTTCTTCCCGAGTTAGCCAGAAAACGTGGACATGCTGGCAGCCCTCTTGTGCTCATGCATACAAACTCTTCTTGAGGGGAAGTCTGATGGGGAGTGGCAGTCTTCCTGCACCTCCCTCTGTCTTTAAGCCATCTGTCACTGTTCCCTTTAGTCATCTACCAAACCCTCTTTGGAGATGAAGTCATTCCCTTGAGCCTTTACTATGCACCAGGCACAGTGTTAACTGCCTTACCTGCTGTTCTAGGCACTTTCTATTTAGGGGTGTTCCTTTTAAAATAAGCAGTGCATTGGAAATTTCAGGGCACCAAAAGTCCTAGAAGCTAGTCAACAGACTTTTATGCTGCTCTTCTGTACTCAACTCAGAAGAATGTTACAAAACAGATCTTACCACACTGGTTTCAGCTCTTTGCTTGTGTGGTTTCAACCCTTTGGTCCTGAGATGAAATTTTTCCATAGGTCCGAAGCAGAGACCTGGATCCCTCCCCAACAACCCAACTCTTTAGGAGGAGGCGTGCCTTCACAGAGAGCTTTGTTCTCAGCTGGGCATCGGCTTCACCTCCTGATAACCTCTTCTGGGACATATGTGATTGGAAAGGATGATGTCCAGCTATTTAATCAGCAGCAACATTAAACAGCAAGCTGGCACAATGTGCAGACAAAGATTTTTCCTAGGAATTTTGCACGTATCACGTGTTCCATTGGTGTCAATCATGTGAGGTTTCATCTTTCTAAAAGATAGATCTGTACACAGATTTTAGTGAGATTTTCTTCAGAATGCTGCTTAATAGTCAAAAGTTGATATTTTCATCTTTTTCCCAAAGAGAAAAAAAATCATTAAGTATATTAGAGGAATATATTAAAGGAGCTTCCAGCCTCAAAAGAGGAATTTGACGAGGGATCTCCTGAACATAAGCGTTAAGCTCCACCTTCACAACATCTCCTGACGGCGGTGTATGAGTCAGGACTTGGTCTTTGGGTGGCAGACAACAGAAGCCGATGCAGACCGGCTGGAACAAAAAAGGGAACGCATTTGCTCAGCTAACCAAAGCGTAGGCACAGCTGTTTTGGGGGGCTGACCATGGCATTGGAAAGATGTCTCCATCTCTGCAGTCTTCAGCATGAGCTTTGTTCCTGGGCCAGCTCTTGCCTCATGGGGCCCCTGCATCTCAGGCTCACAACCTCAACACTGCAAATGCGAAGAGAGAGATTATCTTTCCAAAGGCCTAAGGTCTCAACATTGAGTCTCATTGGCTCTGCTTGACCTGGTCAGGAGGATGCAGCCCCCAGGATGGCCCAGCCAGGTCACTTGCCCACCTCTGGCACCAGAAGTCAAGTCAGTTCTGCCCAAACTGCATGACTAGGGTGGGGAGAGGGTAATCCCCAAGAAAATCAGGATGGTGTTATGAGAATAAGGGGAATTATTGGATGGCAGAAAGCACAGATGTCTGCTAAACCAAAAAAAAAAAAACAAACCCAGTGCCATCAAGTCGATTCCGACTCATAGCGACCCTATAGGACTGAGTAGAACTGCTCCATAGAGTTTCCAAAGAGCGCCTGGTGGATTTGAACGGCCAACCCTCTGGTTAGCAGCTGTAGCACTTAACCACTACACCACCAGGGTTTCTAGATGTCTGCTAAGGTAGATAATATTATGCCATTCTACTTATGGGATAATGGAGGCTCAGAGCAACTAACTTGCCCAAGATCACACAGCTAATAAGATTAAGATCCAGGTATATCTCACTTCAGAGCTAATACTTTTAACCTCAACACTCGATTGCTTTCCCATTTCATAAGCTGCTGCTGTGTCTCATCACTAACCTGTGTAGAATCTAGCAATTAAAATCTCTTTCTTTTCCAGTTTAAACAACCGTTTTAGAAAGGAGATAAATTTTAGCCTGTCTGATTACTTGTTTGTATTCATTTCCGTAACATACTGTCCATCTCTTATGACTGTAGACAGATGGATCCCGAGCAGTTATCCAATTACTGAGAACATCCGAGCCATATACTTGACATTAGAAAAGCTCATTCAGTCTGAAGAAACCCAGGTGAATGGAATTGTAATCCTTGCTGACTACAAAGGAGTGAGCTTATCAAAGGCATCTCATTTCGGCCCTTTTATAGCCAAAAAGGTGATTGGCATCCTCCAGGTATGGTCTGTATCTGTCGTGTGTCTGTTCCAGGGTGGTGTGGGCTTTCTTAGGGCCCCATCCATTTACCACAGATGGGACATGCAAACCCTACTTTCTACTCCTACAATCAGAAAAATACATGAGCATTCTGGGAAAAACTTTAAGAAATTCTGTTTACTACTCAGTCTCCTCAGGGTCTCCAGCATTTTCCGAGTGCCTTCAATCCGGGCAGGTTGTCGTTAGGGCAGGAGTCAAAAAAGCAGGGAAATGCTCTCTGCATTTTATATTATTTTTTTATCCAGAAGGCAGAGGAATTCTCCTAACAAAGGAAACTCAGGGATTGTGCTGCCCCCGGTGGAGCCTCTCAGGTTGTCTATGGTCTATGGGACCTGTGGGCGTGGAGCACAGTTGGACTGGGTTTTGGCCAGGTGCTTTCACATGTCATGTTCTGTGTTTCAGAACACAAGCCAGTGAGAGCCTTAACATTCTCTCATTCAAACAAAAGTTCTTTGTCTGCAGTGCCTGATGGTTTACCAAGTGCATTTGCAGTCATTACAATCCATTCAGTTCTTCAAGTAATCCTCTGAGAGAGACAGGGCAAGAATGCTTTTCCTTCTTGATAAATGGGGAAACTGAAACCTCCAGAGCATGTAACTTGGTCAAAGCCACACGGCTACAAGGGACTAGAGCCTGATTTTTATTCCTTGTTCATTCTGACCTGCCACCTGGGGCATGGCTCTTGTTAACTATGAGCACCAGTAACACTAGAGTTCTTAGTTGAGTCCCACAAATGTGTTTGAGCCCCTACTGTGTACCAGGCTCATTATTTAGGCACACAAATGTCATATTTAGTCATTATTATAAATCTGAATTCTGCCTTTAGCCAGTACTCTGGCTTCCCTTGGCTTCCACCCTTCTTTTGATGCCCCCTGCTAAGTACCGTGTAGATAATGAGTTTGGATTAGTGTTTTCCTAGTGTTCTGTAAAATGATAACATGATCTGGAGGGAAAGTTCTGGAAAAAACTAAGGGCTAAATAAGTTTGGGAAATGTGGCCTGGTATATCCTCCTGTTGTGAATTTCATAGTAAATATTTGCATGTGGAAGGCTCTGAACAGTCCTGCAGTTAAGGAAACTCATTTGACTCTTTAGTCTACTGTTTCTCAAATTCATTTACCCACCCTGGAACCCTGTCAGCATCACACACAATAGCACCCTGAGAAATGTGCCTCGGGCAGCTCTGATCCAGAAGGTCTGAAGTTTGCTGGATCCATCCACACTCAGACCGGTTTTTGCCTCAAGAGGAGCAGCTCTGCCCTTGTTTGCCCAACTCTCTTTAAACCAGCTCTGGGTCCTGGGAGATTCTTTCCCTGAGGTGTGTCTTCCTATTTAGGCCCCACTTGGGCTGTCTTTGGGGAGGCCATGAGAATCAGACCAGATTAGTACAGGGGCTGAACATGAAGATGTCAATGGGGGAGGCAGGCTGTGGAATCGAATGGACAGGTGTCAGATACCCCAGGTGATCTAACATCCCTTTCCCTTTCCCCCCCACAGGATGGTTTCCCCATTCGGATAAAAGCGGTTCATGTAGTAAATGAACCCCGAATATTTAAAGGCATTTTTGCCATCATAAAACCATTTCTGAAGGAGAAAATAGCAAACAGAGTAAGTGATGATTCTGTTGACCACAAATACTTTAAATTTTTTTTTTTTTTTGCTCCCTTCATTTATTTATGACATCTTAGTACTTAAACCCAAAAACACCAAACCCATTGCCGTTGAGTCGATGGCAACTCATAGTGACCCTATAGGACAGAATAGAACTGCCCCATAGAGTTTACAAGGAGCGCCTGATGGGTTTGAACTGCCGACCTTTTGGTTAGCAGCCGTAGCACTTAACAACTACGCCACCGGGGTTTCCTCTTAGTACTTACCTTAGTTTGTTCTTTTTGCTCCGGGAATACTAATTCGCTAAATGATCCCTGCTCTGCAATCGTTTAGACATCTTGGATCCCGGCTTGGGCATCGCGAGCCAACAGTCTATTTTGTAAGTAAGAGGACGTGGAAAGGGGAAGAGAGGAGGGGAGGCACTGGGCAGAGAGAGAAAAAGAGTTACGGTGATTTCTCCTGTGACACCTTGGAGCTTAATACCACTGTTTTCTCACAATGTAAAGCCTGTGGAGCAATTCACTTAAAAGATGTGTGACTTTTTAATTTAACTCTTATTTAAGAAAAGATAGATGACGCTTTAAAAGATGGTCTTCCTCTCTGACCCAGAACAGCCACTTTCTTTTAACCTTTCCCAGCAGAGCTGATTAAAATGTAGTGGATGGTATTTTTCTCTTTCTTCCTTAGGCCTAAGAATACTGTGGTCACTCCGAAGACTAGGTCCTGAATTTTACACTGTTTCAAAGAGGAAGTGCATAGAGCGGGGGAGGGAACGAAAAGTATAATGGTTCTCAGATGTGACTCTGACATCTCCGGGTAGCTTGTCAAAAATCCAGATCCCAGGCCCTTCTCCTGAGGATTCTGACTGATCAACTCGGAGTGGGGCCCAGGAATCTGTGTTTTTCAAACCTCCTCGGGTGATTCTGATGCACAGCTAGGTTTGCGAACCACTCATTCCATGGCTTCCCTGCCTGAATTTAAACTCACATTAGTTCTTGGAGATCCTGTTTGGAACCTGCTTTTCCCAAAGCAGCCTTTGGACCAGGTTTTTACATCTGTGGAATGCCCTTATTTGTGGCCCGTGATGTTGTTGATTTGTTCTTTTGTATGTTCATTCATTTATTTAAACATATTTATCCATCGACTACTATGTGCAGTCATGTTCTAGCTGAGGAAAATAGGTAAGAATCCCTGCCTCCAGGAAGCTTACCTTCTGGAGGGAGAGACAGACAATGGATATGTTATCTAGTAAGGTCGTTGCCAGGTGCTGTCAAGTTGATTTCGACTCAAAGTGACCCCATGTGCAGGGTAGAACTGTCCCATAGGCTTTTCTAGGCTGTAATCTTTACAGAAGAAGATCACCAGGTCTTTTTCCCTCAGAGTGGCTGGGTGGGTTTGAACCCCCAGCCTTTCAGTTAGCAGCCAAGTGCTTAACTCTTGTGCACCAGCTCCTTAGAATGTGGTAAGTTTTATGGAGAAAAATAAAGCAGAGAAAGGGGATAGTGAGTGCAGGAGGTCGGAAAGGGGTTGCAATATTCAGTAAGTGGGAAGAAATGGTGTCACTGAGAAGTTGGGATTTGAGCCACGACTTGAAAGAGGTCAGGGAGTGAGCCATACAGATAAGCCGAGGGGCCAGCAACTACATAGACCCTGAGGGGGAGCATGCCTGGCATGTTGGAGGCACAACTAGGAGACAGGTGTGGCTGGAGCAGAGAGAGCGGAGGGGAGACTTGTAGGAAGGGAGCTGTAACAGGGGCCAGACTGGGAAGGGCCTGTGGGCCATTGTCTGTACTTGGTTTTTACTCCATTTGAGTTGGGAGCACTGGAAGGTTGTAAAGAGAGGAGGGGTGGGACCTGACTTACATTGTAAAAGAGATTGTGGTGGGAGAGAGTGGGAGCAGGGATACCAGGTAGGAGGCTATTGTGACTCAGGTGAGAGTTGATGGTGGCATGGATTAGGGTGGTAGTAAAGTGGTTGGATTCTGGATATATTTCAGAGTTCCAGCCAACAGGACGCAGGGTATAAAGAAAAGAGGATACTGCATGCTTTTTAAGGAGCACTGGTGGCACAATGGTTAAGTGCTCAGGTGCTAACCAAAAGATTGGTGGTTCAAACCCACCAGTGGCTCTGCAGCAGAAAAGACCTGGTGATCTTCTCCTATGAAGATTATAGCCTTGGAAACTCTATAGGGCAGTTCTGTTATATCTTATGGGTTCACTATGAATCAGAATCAACACGACGGTACATACTACCACCACCACCACAAGCTTTTTAGGCTGAGGAACTAGAAAGAAGGGTGGGGTTGCTACTAACTGTTCCTTTACTCATTCAGCAGATGATAATTTGAGCATCTACCATGAAGTAGATTACTGTACTACTGATTAACCGAAGGATGTCTATATTTTCATTCCATTCCCCTCCTAGTTCTTCCTCCATGGGTCTGACCTGAACTCACTCCACACAAACCTTCCAAGAAGCATTCTCCCCAAGGAGTATGGGGGCACAGCCGGAGAGCTGGACATCACGGCCTGGAATGAGGTGCTGCTGGCCTCAGAGGAGGTCTTTGTGAGAGAGTTCTGCCAGCCTGTCCCTGCCTGTGACAGCATCCTGGGTGAAGCGCTGCTGCCCGAGGGGCTGACCTCAGATGCACAGTGTGATGACTCCATGCGGGCTATGAAATCACAGCTGTACTCCTGCTACTAGCCAGGAGGCCAGGTGGCTCAGCCCTCTGTGTGTGTCGCCATCATTAGGTCCTTTCCTTTTTCCTTTGGAGAGGCACAAGGAGAACTTAAGGTGCCATGGATTCAGTCTTGTTCCTTGTAATTAAACTGCAGCCCTATTGAGCTTTGGGGGCAAGCCATGGGGTGAGCCCTTGGTTACTTGAATTACTCCATGGAAGACCTGGAAAATGTCAACAGGGATTCCCAAGTGTGCAACCATTAATCTGGAAGCTGTGTCTGATTTTTATGCATCTTGAAGCAGGAAAAATCAGGACCAAAGTCACTTCGATCCCACTTTGCAGGAGAAAACCACCTGATTTGGTGGTCAGCGCACTTCCAGGAAGCAGTTTGGCCGAACCTTTCACTCTGTGTGAGATGGGAGCGCTGGATGTTAGGTGCAGTCGAGGATTTCAATTCATAGTGACCCCATGTGACAGAGTAGGACTGCCCCGTAGGGTTTTCTAGGCTGTGTTGTAATCTTTATGAAAGCAGATCGCCAGGTGTTTCTCCTGTGGAAAGGTGGCCACACATGAGACTTTGGGAGTTTGTGCCTCTCACGTGAGCTCTAACTGTAGCCTTCTGTTGCTCATCAGGAAGCTTCAGGTGTGAGGTCCAGGCCCCAGTTACCTTCACTGGGTTTGGAAAGCACCTTAAGTGTATCATGCAAGCTTGAGGACATAAGCAGCACTTCCTGATCAAATTCAGGAGCCAGAGACTTTAAAGCACCTTTGGGATTCACGGCTTGAATCTTGCAATAGAAACTTCAGTTTTCCCAAACCCGTAAAGCCTTAGCCCTGGTTACCAATAGAACCATGCGGGTTCCTGGAAGTATATGATTTTACTCAACCTAAAATACTGGATTCCAGGCCAGTGTAGCTAAAAGAATTCTGGCCTAGGAATTAGAGACCAGTGCTTCAGCCATAGATGTGTGACCTTGGATCTCTCTGGGCCTCTTGCGCCTCAGCTTTTCCGTCTGTAAGATGAGGCAGGATAAAGTGATGTCTAGGGCCCTTTTGGCTGCTGAGGTGCTGGGATTTGGTATAGTTATTGAATAATGTTTGACATTGGTTTTCTGCCTAGAAAGTGACTCTCTAGATACAAGTAGCTGGCTTCCATTTTCTTTGTCACACAGGGGCCTTTCCAAGAGGGATGTGTCACCATTTGGCCCTGCCCTTACAGAAACTAGTATATATCCTGGGACTCAGTGACACCAACTTCCCTTTTGTAGTGATGGTTAAACTTTAAAGGATGACTTTTGTGAAGGCTTAAGAGGGCAGGTGAGATGACCAGGATCCTGTATGGATGCCTTCCATCTCTGACACTGTGGTGGTATATCGTAAGCCTGGCAACAGTGAATGGTTACATTACTTGGTATTCTTAAATGTTGGTTTCTGGAAATGAATGTGAGGGCAGGTTATAGCTGGGCCACTTCTGGGGCCCCCGCCCTTCCAAATTCACTTGGGTTTCTCTCTCAGGTGTGGATAGGCAGACTTCAGTCGGTCCAGCAAGCCTGAGTGTTAGCTGTTTGAGCACTTTAGACCTCTCCTATCAAGCATTTAGCTTCAGCCCATGCATCAAATTAGGTAGTTCTTCTGATGGCTTGGAAACCCTGGTGGCGTAGTGATTAAGAGCTATGGCTGCTAACCAGAAAAGGTCAGCAGTTCGAATCCACCAGGCAATCCTTGGAAACTCCATGGGGCAGTTCTACTCTCGCTATGAGTCGGAGTCGACGGCAACAGGTTTGGTTTGGTGTTTAGTTTTTCCAATGGCTTTGACCCGTCTTCATATTCATTCTATGTATATTATGGTGTTAACATAGTGACAAGTATTGTGTGTTGTGTACCTTCTCCATGTATTTATTAGACTAAGTAGGCAAGGCAGACAGCTCAATGAGGAAGAGAACAGTACTCTGAAATTCAAAGGCCTGTTGTTACTAAGCTGTTCATCTTTATAGCATTTGTAAAAATGCCTGGAGAAGTTGGTGGTGGAAATTTACTTACCTCATTAGTGCCAATTCTAGGGGAAGCTTTTTTCACCATGGATACTAGCCCTGGATCCTCTAGGGACCTGACTGAGCTGGAAGTACCAAAATGCACAGCCCTGGCTGCTTCTAATTCCATCTGATGATGATTGCTGGCACTGCTGGGAAGGCCTAAATGGGGCACAAGTGGGATGGTGAAGGCAGAGGGTTCAGAACCCAAATGTCTGGAAAGTTGGCTTCCTTAGGTCCCCCAAAAGAGAAGGGAAAAACCTAAAGAGAGAAATGAATCACATACACCTCCCCCCACCCACCACCACCCCAAGTTTCGGAGGTTTAAATTCTCCCGTTGAGTTCCTGGCCAGTTGCCTTTGTGTCTGTGACTTAACAAAGGGATGGCCAAGCTCACCTAGGGAAATACATGAGCATCAGGAAATTTGCTGCCTGTTTCCCAGGCCTTTCCAGTTCAACCAAGGAGGAGCTGTTTCATCAGCTGAGTCAGGTCTGAGGTTTGCCTGCTTCCTGGAGCCACTGTGCTTTGTATCAGCTCCAAAGAGAGATCAAGTGGTTTCGGCACCTCAGGAGGTTTGAAGCAGGTTGCTGAACCAGGACCTCCCTGGCTGAAAATCAAGGCAGGCTCCATGTGGTGTTTGTATAAGTTGCCCCTGCATGGTGTGAAATGACGGACAGAAGCACGCAGAGCCTTATTCAGCAGTGGGGAGAGCCTTGGCTGCCTGGGCAGCCTAAGCAAACAGCAAATATCAGAACAGAACTGGGAGTGTCTTCCTTCTGGGAGAAGTTCTGACCCATTTTACAAATGCCTGGAAATTAGCATGTCCCTAAATCCAAGGCACTGTGGTACTGGGAAAAGGGAAGTCATTCCTTAGGAGACCTGAGTTCCACCTTTACCTTGCTATGTGACCTTGGGTGATCTACACCGAGCTTGAAACCCTGATCCCAGCTTTACTGCCACAGGGACACTGTTCTCTTTTTAGGGGTTCCTCCTCCCCATCTGGATTATATTTAGGAAATCTAGATCTGAATGAACTGGCACCTAAAGCTTCCAAATGAGTCTGTAAACTTAGGTAATAAGGGCATTTTCTTCCTCCTCTTCTCCTGTGCCACGACACAGAATTCAAGAAGTGTGCCTCTTACTGGATTCCTAGTCTACCTTCATGTGGAGAGGCTGGAAGACATTTTTAGCAACAGCCCAAAGTACGAACCCTAGCGTCACATCTTTATCTGCTCCTGGCTAAGGTGGCTTTGGAGCCCTGGGGCGCAGTGGTTAAAAGCTACGACTGCCAACCCAAAGGTTGATAGTTCGAATCCACCAGCCACTTCTTGGAAGCTCTATAGGGCAGTTCTGTAGGGTCGCTGTGAGTCAGAATCCACTTGATGGCAATGTTTTTTTTTTTAAGGTACCTTTTTTTTTTTTTTTTAGATCTCTCATTCCTCATCCTGCTTTCACATGGACTCCCTTATTCTTAGAGGTTTATAAACACTTCAGGTTATAAGAAACCATGTTTTTGCCAGAAGGAGAGCCAGGGTGATAAGGTATCTTTTTGGAAATCCTGAGAGACAGTGAGCTTTTCAGAATTCTGAGGTGGGCAGTTTCATCAAATGCGAATTCTCCAATCATGGGATTACTTTTTCATTTGGGTCAGCAAAAGCTATAGTACTGTTGCGGCACTGTCATAATCTCTCACTTTAAAAAGCTTCCAGCTTTTAAGGTTTTCCTTTGAAACCTTTCTTCTAGGGAGTAAAATGTCAGCTAAGCTAATGTACAAGTGTGGCTGCCCTGTGGCCACACGAGGTGTGGAGACGCCAAACAGAACCAAGTCTAAAGTTCAGGAAAGATGTCAGCTCCAGGAATACCTCTCAGTGTTGAGGTCGTTAATTTTGTAAACCTCAAGTTCGTTCCTGATCCGACTCAGAAAAACAAGCTTGCTTCAACTGTCAGAAGCAAATCACTACTTGGTTTTGGTTCAAACTCATTATCAGTCAGCTATTCCTCCTTGATAGGCGCTTGCTCCATGGAAAACCCCAGTGTGATTTGTGGGTGGGGATGATAGCGGGAAGTTCACTATTTTTCAATTAACTTTAAAAGAAAAATAGCTCACTGGGCACTGTATTTGGTCAGGCAGTAAAGGTCTTACCAGTGAAATACTTGAAACTTCTCTGTGGCCAAGAGCCTCTGATACCACTCTGATAGGGTGGGAAGTGGGACACCATTTCAAATCCTGGTCACATTCCTTGCTTCAAACTGAAATTCAGTTTGGCTTTGAGGGTAGGGACACACGGTGGTGGACTCGTTTACTTCAGTGTTTATTTTGACCAAAAGTTTATTTTTCTAGTGTATTTTCTAAGTCGAAGTGGTGAAAACATGTAATTTTATTATGCATGATTGGGTCTTAATAAAAATCCCTGTAAGGTTGAGTGTGTGTGGAGTTCTTTGGGTAAAGGTTCTGAGGTTTATTATTCATGGTTCATGATGGTCCTGGTAGAGCCTCCTGGGTGAGGCAGGGCCAGGCACTGGGACAGCAGTCTATAGATGTTGGGCTGGCTGCCTTGGACGGTCATGTGCAATTAGAAGAGATCAATGTGCAGACAGGAGAATGGAGCCAGCTGTACAGAGTGGTAGAGACAAGATACACAAGTTTTTCAGTTCACAAGGCCTAGTTGTATTTTTCACACTGTTCTTGAATCCTTCCAATAATAATAGCTAACAATTCCTGCGTTCTTATGTGGGCTGAGCATCAATCATGCAAAGATTAAATTATCATTTAATCTTCAAACACCTGTAATGTAGTATTATTGCCCCTGTGAGGAAAATGAGGTACAGAACAGTTAAGTAGCTTACTTGAGGACACATAGTTAACAAGTAGTAGAGTTGGGATTCAAAGTCTGACTAGAGCTCACTATTTCTCCCTGATGGTTGGAGTTAAGTTGCATAGGTCTCGTTTTTGTAGTCAGGTAGCTCTCAGATAGAACACAGAAAGAAGGCAGAAATTTTTTATAGAGTAAGAAAGTGATGTCTGAAAATTGGCTTGTTTTCTGGCTTTTGGAAGATATAGAACAGTAGTTCTTAACCTGAGACCCAAGTTGTAACTGAACACTTTATTCCAGAAGCACCTGTAAGCAAACCCAGACTCCTTGAGGGGTAACTGGGATGTGACTGACTGTGATCCCATGGCACACTTGGCTGTTTCTCCACATGCCCCCGTGCTTTGTTACTGAGGAACACACACTCTGCCCCAGAGGAGACAAAAGCTAGGTCCCCATGGTGGGTCTGGTGTATCGGTGATGAGTCAGTTGAGAAATACTTTTAACACAGGATAACCATACACTTAACTGTTGCTTTTGATGACGCAAGAGGTAAATACATTGCAGCTGAACCAGCTCTTCAGGTCAGCCTTTCCTGACGAAGTTGTGGAGCCTGGACCAGCATACTTAGGCTCAGTGTTTCTCACCTCTGGAAAAATACAGCCGACGGTTCCAATCCTTTTTACCTTAACAGTGGTGTTATGAGGATCAACTGAGGCACTTTATAAGCCACAGGAAGTTATTTTGCATAACCTTCTCATTTCTTTTCTACGTACCCTTTAGTTTTCCAGTGTTCATTCCTGCCATGGTACTGGGTTGGCACTCCTATAAATCAATAGAAGCAAATGTTTCACAGTGTCTCCTTTATCTTCATGGGCCAAGAGACAATGGGGTCTAATTATCAGCCCTGGGTTTGTATCTCTGGTTAGCCTCTTACTGAGTAACCATGGAAAGGTCACTAACTTCTCTAAGCCTCAGTGTGATCTGTAAAAGGGAGAGAATAACCACCTTACAGGGGTGTAATGTTGGTTCACTGCTTAGTGCACGTGGCTATTTATGTGGTATCTATTGTCATTCACCTGAGGACTTAGGCATTGCGTGGCTTGAGTCACCTAGCAGTAACTAGGACATAACTGAACGGGCTGATCTGGACTCCCGTGTAACAGGATGGATAAACCAACTGAACAGGAGTGAAGAGATGAACAGCATAAGCCTGGTATCTGCTATCAGTATGCATGGATAAAACGTCTGATCACATCACCTGAATACTCATTTCAGCCTGAATGTGCAAGAGGGAAAATGCAATCAAGCAAGGACTTGTAATGGGGAAAAACTATCCTGGTTTAAATTAGGCCTGGGTTATGGTCTGTCCAGAATACCAAAAGCATGGACAACCAGGCCATGGCCAGTCTGGAAAGTGTCTTTCACTATCAAGAGAAAGTTCTGTTTCCCAATGGAATGAGTACCTCACGAGAGCAACCTAGGAAGTAAAGTAATCTAGCACGGGCCTGTAGGCGTTCTTCCAGCAGCACTAGGGAAAAGAGCAGCTGTGCTGCTGCCTTTAATGAATTCCTAGAACACACTACTGACCTCAAAGCCAGGGCCCTCCATCTGCAATCCTGTGGGATAGACAGGCTTGTTCAGTGACAAGAGATGACTCATCTGGGATGCAATGACATCACGGTAAGATCCAATGATTCAAAATACTGCCCTGTTTTAATTTAAAGTATGGTCCTAGGCTTACTCAAAATGCTGGCATTATTTATGCCTGTGTATAATTCAACACTTAGGTGTATAATTTACCTAAGCCCTGAGGTCACTACTGGGTTAAATGCAAACTGGCAGACTTAATTCATTCTTAGAGTACCACCAGACAAAGCAGGGGCGCTGTTCCCCAATACTTTTCAAGAATTTGTTGCTTCACATATTGAAGTTACCAGGAACAACAACAAAAAAACCTTTATTGCACTTTGTTACACATATTTTACAGTTTAGTACTGCTTTTATTTTGAGTTACATAAAGCAGGGGTGGGGCATCAGAATTTTTTTCAACCTTAGGACCTTTAAAGGTCTTAATCTGGCTGGCCCTGCTGTTAAGGAAAGTGGGGTATCTGCTTTACAGTGGTAAAGGAAGTGGCCAGATCTCCCCTATCTGCTCCCCAAACCCTTTGCAACTTTATCTCTGCACCCTGACATCAACTACTGGCTTGAAAGACGTTGTTCTAACAATTCGTATCAAGCCCTGCTTTCCTAACCTTGACCTCACCCCAACTGAGACCGCCCGCTCTATGTCCCATCTGATGAATTCTCTAAGAAGCACCTCATATGTAGTCTCCATCAAATTTTGACTATACATCTCTGACCTTTGAACATTGTCCAGTTTTACTTTCGCCCATACTGAGACAAGCAGCTACTGTCAGGGTGCTTAATATGGGTGAAGCAGTTTGTAAAGTAACTTCACTCTCTAACCAATGGATTGTCCTAGGAATTATCTCGTACAAATGAAGACAACACCGAGGTTCAGAGTGGAGTCATCTGCCCAAGGTCATAAAGCACAGTACATACTCAATAAATATTAGCTGACCAGTTTGACAGCTAGACAATGGCAATGCCAGGATGCAAACCCAAACAGCCTGACTCCCAAGCCTATGCATGGCCTTAACCATTCTTAACTGAACACCTCCATCCTTCTAGCCCAACCTGCTCCTTTTCCTCGTTTCCCCTAAATAAAGCAAACCACCATCTGCTCAGGTGATTAAACCAGAATCACCCCATAATCTACCCCCCTACCATATCTAATCAATTGCCCATTTTTTAATTCTAATTACTGAGTAGCTGTCAATTTCTCCCCATCCTCACTTCCACCTCTCTATTTCACATCTCATGTGGACTGCCCCTGGTTTCATCTAAGTCCATTCTCTACGTATCGCCCACAGTGATCAGAGGTCCAATCTATTCATGTTACTCTGAATATGCTCCCTGATGCCCTCAACACAAGGTACAATACTTCAGCGTGGTTTAAAGAGCCCTTCATGACCTGGTCTCTGCCCACTTCTCCCTTTTTGAGCTTTACTGAACAATTTCTTTCCCCATTTCCCTGCCTTTAACATACAGTTTCATCTGCCCTTCGGCAATGCCCACTACCCCATTTCTCTCTTAGCTAACTCTTATCAGTTCTTGGCTCTGACATCACTTCTTCCAGGAAGCCTACCATGATATCCACCAGGTCCTCCTCCTTTGAGCCCTTTGCAGTTCCTAAATAGCAGCACTATTTACACCACATTGTAACTGCTCCTGTGCTCATTTTCCACCTCCTCTCCACTCTAAGTCCAAGATGGCCAACTGTGTCTGTCATATTTAAAGCTGTAGCTCCAGAACCTAACAGCCTGATACAGAACAGACACCCAGTAAATCTTTTCTGAAAGAACAAACTATTCTATTGTACCTCCTCACATCCTACTTCTCATGAGTGAGTTTCATGACAGTGCCTCATTTGTTTCTCATCTACTGAAATGTCTTACCCAGAGAAGATATTTAACACAACTTTGAATGAGTGCAAAGCTGTACTCACCAGGCAGATCTTAAGTTTTAGAAGGAACTGGACCACCCTGTTAGGTGCTTGATATACCCAACTGCCCATATAAATCCCACAAATACAGAATGGCTGTTGACTCATAAAAGCTGTTAAAGAAATGGCCTTAAAAGCTTAAAGTCTATTTTAATCAAGTATCTTTACAGTGCAAATGTAATAAATTCACATGCATTTTACTTTTACATACTCATCAACCAGAGAATTACATAAATTAAAGCTGCAGTGCTTTCCCAGGTGAATCTTCACTTTAACCAAACCTACAAAGCATTTATTGAAATGAATGTATCTGGCAAAGCCACAGACTTGAATCAAGCAGCATCAATGCTGCAGTGTTTAAAAAAAAAAAAAAAACAGTAAATGAAAAGACTCAAAATGTAAAAGCAGTGGCCGTATCAGCAACCACTCTTCTGAGGAAGGGCCCACGCACACTCTCCTCCCCTCACGTGATGCTACACCTCTTTAAGAGTTAAGGAGGGAACAGAGTCCTTGTATCATACAAGTTAGGACTTTCACAGAGGAGAGCTGTCATATAAATGCATTATTCTTTTGCTTTCTAAGGATACTGCAATAGAAATATATTATTGATGGCCTCAAATATCCAACATTTTTCTATCTTAAATCGTAGTTGTAGGTACTTATAGATCTTTATAAAGAATTCTCTTCACAGCACAGCTGTAGTTTACTTTAAAATGCAAAAATGTTCCTTTTGCACTATCTCCTTACAAATAAGCATAATATACATATAAATGAAAAGCTAAGATCCTGCATCAAAGCATTATTCAATCTTCTCATCTGATATAGACCTGGATGTAGTCAAATCTGCAAAGCGTTCACTTAACATTTTAGTTGAAGCAAAGATAAAAAGGTTACAGGCTTTCAGCAAAGGAGAGCCTTTATGAGTCTCAGGGGTCTCAGTGGCACTCAGAGGCTCAGCTGAAGTCCCGGCTGGTGAGGACAAGTGGGGCCACCAGGGTCCAGACGTAGAGGAGGAGGCAGACCCAGCTGGAGCTGATCTTGACCCACACAGCCGGCCACTTGCTGGTCATGCTCTGGAACTCTGCATCAGGGCTGAAAACACAGCCAAGACTCAGGTAAAGGGGCCTGTCATCGGCACTCGGCAGCCCCAGCCAGAGCCAAGAAAGCCCCCAGTGAAGCTTTCCCCCCAGCACTACCCCCCAGTAAGGGCTACAAGGGACCTGGGGAGGCTGGTGCTTTTCATTTTTGTGAGCTTTAGTTCTTATGAAATGCAGGGGACTCTGCCTCTCAACAGGCCTGCTTCTCCTTGCTGGCATGAAGAACCTGACTATTCCTGGAGAAGGGGCCTTCAGGACATCTGCCTGTTTGAGTTATTGGCAAAAGTCTGCCTCTCTGAAACTTCCCTGCCTCAGCACGTTATTTCTTCGGCCAAAAGATTTTGAGATGGCCAGCCATCTCTAGATACAGAGAAAAATGAGTGAACGGGAGTGGGCCAGATCACTGTATGTCATGATGTTCTCTCTCTAGTAACTCGAGTCTGGATGAATGCCTTATAATTTGGACTGTAAGAATGCCAGCTGGGTTTTAAATGCCAAAGAAGAAAAAGTCAGAAGTATTCAGGAGAGTCAGCAGTGAATACGACTTCATTATACGGGTAGGAGTAGGGGACTCTGGGGTCAGGACAATGGATGGAGATTTTACAGGCAGTCCAGGAGGCTAAGTGGTCTGCCATCCATTTTGTCCGTGTCTCCTACCTGTACCACTTCGTCAGGGTCATCATGATGTACAAGGAAGCCAAGCAGAGCATTAAATGGAAAGAGGAGTAGCTGTACTGCACTCCTTCTTTCTCGTTGTCCACAGCCCGCCGAGGCTGTCCATCTTCTTCATCGTTGGCACCACTGGCAGCTGTATCACTGAGGATCACGCTGTCACTCCCTGATAGGGTCAGCTTGTTCACCTGGCTATTGCTGGATGTGCGAAAGCTGGAAAAGTGATCCCAAGGAAGACAAGTCAGAAAGGGGCCGTGATGATGAACTGCTGCCACTGGCTTGTATATGTGAAGGTTATTTCTGAGCTGCTCCTACTTTGGGGACTGAGGGCTAAGGCCTTAGGAAAGCCCTGCCCAAGCACTGGACTACTGCCTCTTGTTACAAGACAGATGGACTCTCATCAGTTACCCATGGCGGCTTAACCACCGAGGAGTTCCCCGTGACACACCGTGCACTCAGTGTCCGTGCCTATGGCTTCACAAGTGTCTCTTCTATGCCTGGAATATCTACCACTCTGCTCCCAGCTAACTTACTCAACCTTTAATTCCCTATGTGCCATTTCTTCTAGAAAGCCTTCCCTGACATTACCCCCTCCCTAGGCTGGTTTAGGAGACACTCCTCAAACTCCCATGACCCCTACGCTTCCCTCTGCCACAGCACTTACCATACCGAGTAGAACGCATGTCTGCATTCCTGTCTCTCTTGCTATTCACAGAACTCCTTAAGGACAATGACCTCAGTCATCTATGCATCTCTGGCACACAGAAGGTACTAGCTAAATGTTTGTTAAATGACTATCTGAATAAAAAGGACATACAAATAAAGGACGAAAACTATATCTTAAAAGACGCAGGAAAAAAAAAATCCTCTGACAAAATCCAACACCCTTTCACGATAAAATACTCAATAAACTAGAAATAGAAAGAAGCTTCCTGAACCTGATAAAGGACATCTATGGAAAACCCACAGTTAACATCATACTTCATGGTAAAAGACTGAACGCTTTCCCCCTAAGATCAGGAACAAGACAAGAATGTCTGTTCTCAACACTCCTATTCAGCATTGAACTGCAGGTTCTAGTCAGAATAATTAGGCAAGAAAAAGAAATAAAGGAAATCCAGATTGGAAAGAAAGAAGTAAAACTACCTCTACTTGCAGATGACTTGATCTTGAATCTAGAAAATCTTAACCACCCACTGCTGTCGAGTCGATTCCGACTCATAGCAACCCTATAGGACAGAGTAGAGCTGCCCCATAGGGTTTCCAAGGATAGCCTGGTGGATTCCAACTGCTGACCTTTTGGTTAGCAGCTGTAACTCTTAACTGCTACATCACCAGGGTTTCCAGAAAATCTTAAGGAATCTACAAAAAAAAGAACTACTACAACCAATAAAAATCAAACCCAGTGCCGTCGAGTCGATTCCAACTCATAGCGACCCTAAAGGACAGAGTAGAACTGCCCTATAGAGTTTTCAAGGAGTGCCTGGCAGATTCAAACTGCCGACCCTTTGGTTAGCAGCCATAGCACTTAACCACTACGCCACCAGGGTTTCCACTAGAACCAATAAAAGAGTTCAGTAAAGTTGTTGGGTCCAAGATCAATACAGAAAAAAACAACTGAATTTCTATACACTATCAGTTAAACAATCCAAAAATTAAAAAAAAAGAATTCCATTTACAATAGTATATATAAAAAAAAAATACTTAGAAATAAATACAACAAAAGAAGAATAAGACTTATACACTAACAACTATACAACAACATTGAAAGAAATTAAAGACCACCTAAATAAATGGAAAGATAGCCCGTAATCATTGACTGGAAGACTTGATAACGTTGAGATGGCATATGCAATGCAATATGGGTACAAACTGGTAATACTGGTTATCTCTGGGGTTTTGGATTACCAGGCTTTAACTTTAGATGTTACACAATTCTGCAGTTGTTTAAAGATTGTTTACAATGATCAAGATTCTTCATGACGATCCTGTCCTAAGCACCTTTTAACACTTTCGTGGATTTTGGAGGTGGGGCGGGAGGGGAATTTTTTGGTGATCCATGTTTTTTCACTAATGGAATGGATACCGAATCATTGTTGGTAGTTTTTTATTTGAAAAAATGGGAAGCCAACTGTAAATGGGCCGTATTGGTACCGTGTTTCATGAAGTATATCACAAACACAGGACCTATTGGTACCACGTTGCAGGAATTGTATAAAAGATGTCACCAGGGAGGCGAGCACTTTATAAAAGATGTCACCAGGGAAGTGGCTAATTAAAGTGGGCCATATCGTTCCCATGTTCCATAACCCACATTACATATACGGTATGTATCAGTCCATGGCCCAGTAAGTGCATCACACACTGTTGTCACCCTGAAAATAACTCATTTACTTGAATATTTCCAAATGCTGGTAAAGTGGTAACCATACCTTCCCAAACAACACAAAGGAAATGATAAACATACTTGCAAGCCTTATCTTGATATACAGAAGCCAAAAGACACAAAAGCTTCATATGATCATTCCCCCAGGAAGCATCCCCTCATACAAATGGCTCTCAACACTCAAATGTGGTGCAGACCAACTTCCCTTTTTTTTTTAGGCAGCTGTATCAGCATCCGCCATGACACCAGAACATGCTAACGTGGCTCAAATGCCTGCCAATAACCCTCTAGGGGCAGAAAATGTAACTGGGAAATATATGTCCCAGAGCCCATATTAACTTACCTAGAATACAAAAGGCAGAGAACAAAGACTACCAGCCCGATAAAACCATCTGAATCCAGAAAATGCCCACTCTTTAATGGTGGGGCAGATGTAGGGGCTGGAGCAGATGCATTTCCAGGAGCTAGGGTTGGTGCAGTTATGTGTGTAATGATGCTCAGCAGGCTAGGGTTGCAGGACCGATCTGAAAATCAGAAACTTTTCGTTACCCTGGTTATAGCCCATCTTATTGCAAACAAGGGTAAGAGAGGTGCTTACGCATCACCCAACGATGTGAAATGCAGGAACACTGTACCCAAAAGAATTTGAAACCTAGCAGTCCGTACCATACTTGTGTTACAACCAGTGACATGGTTTTAGAAAAAAAAGAAAACAAAAAACCATCTATCGAAGTATTAGGTTGTCAATCTTGATTTCACTGGTTTTGTGGCTTAATTGGTAAATCTTTTTAATGCTATAGCTGGGCAAAGGTTTTAACCACCAGTAGGTATCCCGAGTTTTATTTGCACACAGTTACATAGGAATACAAAAAATAAAATAAGTCACCTTCGGGGCATCTATAATAATTGTTTACTTTCATAAGGAGTCCACAGAATACCCTACCGAGAAATAATGCTATTGTAACTACGACAGGAGATTGCTGTCAGTTGTTTCTTCTAATGCCTACACCACCAAAGTAAAATTCAATTAAAGCAAGTCCACCAAAGGGCTAAAACAATGTTGCTCTTTTCCACAGCTCTGAACTAGTTTAAGGTAGTCCAAGTATAAAAGGACTATATGTCAGCTGTGAATAAGCACGGGGAATGAAGCCTGAAAGGTAAATATCTGTCAGCATATAGTGATATAGTGAACACTGTACATTCAAGTGATGTTTTTTTGTTCGTTCGGATGTTTTTATATGTTTTTGCACCCGCCAAAGGGGCAGTTTCCTTTCTTTTCATGAAATAAATGTGTTACTGAGATTCCCTTACCAGGTTCATTGGACATGGCTGACCACGTGAGGTACATGGTATAGAGGGTGATGAAAGAGGACTGCAGGAGGCCAGAACGAGGCTGGTGTTCCTATGGAATCAAAAGGAAAACAATGCCACATGGACTGCAAAGACAAGTATGGAATATCCCTGGGACTCAATGAGTTGTATTAACTAAGAGCCTGCTGGTTCTGCTTGACAGCTTAAAAATAACAAATAACCTTGCAGTTTCTTCAGTTAGCTTGCAAAAGAACCAAGAAAGAGGAACCATCCACTATTGTTTCTCCAGGCATTTCATCACCCTGGAGAGTCCTGTGTTATTACACAAGACTTTGATTGTCTAGTCCACTAGAGTAGTGGAAAGAGTCTAAGCTCAGCTTTGCCACTAACTAGCTGGGTGACCCATCACTTGACTTCAAGACTTCAGTTTTCTCATTTTTAAAAGGAGAGGTGATGGCTGGATGTTCATTTCATGTCTACAACTCTATGAATTTTAAAAAGTATACTATTTAAAAGATGAGACTCAAGAGCATGAATTTTGTCTTTAAATATTAAAACCAATTACATTTTCAAGTTGATTTCCCTAAACTATCTTGGCTAATGACCCGTAAGAATCATCCCCATGATTTAAACACTTTTGAATTCTCTAGTTACCTAGATGTTAACATCAATTAAAAACCGCTCATAAATGAAAGATGCGGAAAACAACCATACCTGAATTTTTGGATGAATTGATATGACAGAAACCACAATGCAAAGGATCAGATTGATACTGATGAAGAACTTGTTTTCAGTGCATCCATCCGGTTTAGTATAGAATATGTAGAACAGCACAACACAGACGATTGACAGGATATAAAAGAAGCTTGTGAAAGACAATAAAGCTAAAAAAAAAAAAAAAAAGGAAGGGGGGAACCAATATGAATGCTTACAATTGTAACGGAAATAAATTTTTACAATAGAGACCAATTTTCTTTCACTGTACATAAAAATGAAAAGATACTGACTATAAAACAAAAAATAATATCAGTAAGGAGTGTGTTTCTTAGTTCAGTCAAATATGGGTGGCTCCTGTCTGCAGGCAGGATGAGAAGGCAGGAAGGGACAGGTTGAATGAACGCAGGGAACCCAGGGTGGAAAGGGAGAGTGTGCTGTCACATTGCGGGGATTCCAACTAATGTCACAAAACAATATGTGCATAAATTTTTGTATGAGAAATTAACTTGAGCTGCAAACTTTCACCTAAAGCACAATTCTTCACTTTTGTGGTGGCCAATAATTTACAGTGAAATTACAGGAGTCCCAAGGTTGAAATTTCAGATTGTTTTAAAGTTGGCTCAATGTTAAATTCCAAAATTCACCAAGCAACTGAATTCACATCCTGAATTACCTAATTTGGTTTAATGGGTTGGGCAGACAGACGTGATCATGCCACCTGGGTAAACTGCTAACTACGTGCTGATAACATACATTATAAGCTTTTCTTAGCAACCTACAAGGTTCATTCCTGGGTCTTCTGGCCCTTTCCCATTGCAAAGGATACCATATCCCTGAACTAGGGGAGTGGCTCGTTTGGAATTTTCAAATATCAAAGCTGAAGTTCCTTTCCATTCACATGGATAATCAACAATTAGCTGTGTCACTTTCTCTGAAAAGTAGAAAACATGACGCTAAGCATACAGTATACTTAGACCAGTTGCAGCAATGTTGAGCTCAGTTAATTTGTGTTCAATTCAAAGCACAAACTTATTTAGAAAAAAAAAAAAACTAGTTTCTATTTATTTCAATGGATTTTGGGTATATATAAAATGACTAGCCAAAACCAAAAAACCAAACCCATTGCCGTCAAGTCGATTCCAACTCATGGTGACCTTACAGGACAGAGTAGAACTGCCCCATACGGTTTCCAAGGAGCGCCTGGTACAATGCTTAATTTTTTCCACCTGAATATACAAGATTTCTCTACTTACAGTTACTCCAAAGCATGGCCAATCTACAATTATTAAATTCTTCTAGAGTTGAGTGGTCCAAAATGTGTTAAAGAAAAAAGAAGTAAATGAATAGGTAAAAAATAAACTTTTATTAGTCAGAAAGAAGTAAAGGAGGATTTTCAGAATCTCCAACCCATAATGATAAAGACTATTTAATAATCCTTTGCCTAAAGAAACAATCATTACAAACAATTTAAGTGACCAAAAATAGGGCAATGATTAAATAAATTATGGCACATCTATTCTATGGAACACTTGCTGAACGAATGACTTAGTCACTGGCATGGAAGGATATTCATCATAAACTAAGTGAAAAGAATAAGTTGTGGAACAGTGTATATAGTATGATCCTACTTATATTTAAATGTAAAAGTGACAAATGTACGTGCAGAAATACAGATAAAGGTTGGATAACAGTGCTTACACCTGGAGAGGAAAATGGGTTGCAGGTGAGTAAAGAGAGATTTGCATGTTTCACTCTTTATAAAGTTCTGTCTTTTGTGTTTATGGTAAACGTGGTATTGTTTGTGTTTTTAATAATTTAAAAAGAAGCTAAATAAATGACAATAAAACCAGACAATTTGACAGTATGTACTAAAATTTTAAATATTTTGAATATTTAAAATATTCATACCCTTTGACCTTCTACTTCTGGGAGTTAATTCTAAGGAAAGAATCAAAGATGTACTCAAAAATGTATTATTAGGTATTTATTGCTACTTGTTGTTGTTAGGTTCCATTGAGTCGGTTCTGACTCATAGCAACCCTATGTATAACCGAACGAACACTGCCTGGTCCTCCGTCATCCTCGTGATTGTTGTTACGCTTGAGCCCACTGTTGCAGCCACTGTGTCAACCCACCTTGCTGAGGGTCTTCTCTTTTTTTGCTGGGGCTCTACTTTACCAAGCATGATATCCTTGTCCAGGGACTGACCCCTCCTGATAACATGTCCAAAGTATGTGAGATACTGTCTCATCATCCTCGATTCAAAGGAGCTTTCTGGCTATACTTCTTCCAAGACAGATTTGTTCATTCTTCTGGCAGTCCATGGTATAGTAAATATTCTTTGCCAATACCATAATTCAAAAAAAAAAAAACAAAAAGCGTCAATAATTCTTTTGTCTTCCTTATTCCTTCTCCAGCTTTTGTATGCATATGAGGTGACTGAAAACGCCATGGCTTTGGTCAGGTGCACTTTAGTCTTCAAGGTGATGTCTTTGCTTTTCAACACTTTAAAGAGGTCTTTTGCAGTAGATCTGTCCAATGCAATGCACTGCCTGATTTCTTGATTGCTGTTTCCATGGGCGTTGATTGTGGATCCAAGTAAAATGAAATGCCTGACAACTTCAATCTTTTCTCCATTTATCATGATGTTGCTTACTGGTCCAGTTGTGAGATTTTTGTTATATGTTGAGGTGTAATCCACACTAAAGGCTGTGGTCTTTGACATTCATCAATAAGTGCTTCAAGTCCTCTTCACTTTCAGCAAGCAAGGTTGTGTCATCTGCATAATGCAGGTTGTTAATGAGTCTTCCTCCAATCCTGATGCCTCCTTCTTCTTCATATAGTCCAGCTTCTCAGATTATCTGCTCAGCATAAAGACTGAATAGGTACGGTGAAAGGATACAATCCTGATGCACACCTTTTCTGACTTTAAACCATGCAGCAGCCCCTTGTTCTGTTTGAATGACCGCCTCTTGGCCTATTATAGGTTCTGCATGAAAACAATTAAGTGTTCCGGAATTCCCATTCTTTGTGATGTCATCTATACTTTGTTATAATCCACACAGTCGAATGCTTTTGCATAGTCAACAAAGCACAGGTAAACATCTTTCCGGTCTTCTCTGCTTTCAGCCAGTATCCATCTGAAACCGACGATATCCCTTGTTCCATGATCTCTTCTGAATCTGGCTTGAATTTCTGGCAGTTCCCTGTCATTATACTGCTGCAACTGTTTTTGATTTATCTTCAGCAAAATTTTACTTGTGTGTGATATTAATGATATTGTTCAATAATTTCCACATTCAGAAATTATCTACTTATAAGTTAAAAAAAAAAAAGCCAAACTACAAATAACTTGAATATATAATACATTTAAAGGATAAATAAAATACAAACATATTACAGTATTATTCAATAACTTGTTTTTTTTTTCTATACACAGAAGATACATATGCACACAGAAAAAAATGTTGGAAGGCTACAGGCTAATATGTTAACACTGAGTGACTGCTATATAGTTGGATTATGGAGGGTTTGCTTGCTTTTGTGATTTTGTTTTCCAAGTTCCTGACATAGAGCATCTATTACTTTTATAAATGGGGGGTGAGAGGGGAAGAATCTTAGCAACTATTCTTTAAAAAAATGAGGTATAGCTGGGTCACTGCCTCTAGTAAGTAGAGGGTTCCAAAATCCCTCCTCAGCACTAAGAGGCTGTAAGTCTTACTCCCAACCTAGAAATCTTAAGTGCCCTTTACCTACCAGAAAACTTTTATAAGAGGTGGGATCACACTCTCAAAATAGCAGTAAGAACCATTCACCCATCTCTGCCTGAGGTATGTGGGCAGATATCCCATATGTAGAACCCATCTGAGTCCTTTATACATGAAGACAAGGTATTCAAAACCAGGTCTATGCCAGTGAATTAAAAAAAAGAAAAACAACTCATTTTCTTTATCTAACTACATTATGAATCCCAAAATAAATTAAATAGGAGAATCTAATAATTTATATTATCTGTGCTACTTCCTTTTAATAATGTATCTAATTCAGAATTGATTCAGTTTTTTTTTTTTTTAAAAGACAGCTCTACAATAGAAGCTTATATACTAAATCACTTGAGATTTTACTGTATACTGTATAATGCAGCATAATACAACATGGCTCTCACAGGTGAGTTTAGATACCTACCGGCATACCAGCACCTTGGGTTTCCTTCCTCCATTTTTTTAACCCATGATTCATTCCAAGAGTGAGCAAAGTCAACCAACAGCACCAGCTGGATGAGGATGAAGAAGAAGGCCCCTCCCATGCCAACAGTAAACCAGGCTACAAACCAAAAGAACAAAGTTATTCTTTACCATAGGAATGACGTTTCAGAATGTTACTGTCCAATATCCTGAACAGATTTCAACTCAAATGAGAGGTGGTAAGGGCTTATTCTGTCTCCAGCAGTAATGCAAGGTCATTCCAACTCCAAACTCAAAGGTATTCTCTGAGAAGTGTCCTGTTAGGTTTCAGACCTTTTAAAACTTGTTCGAGCTTGTGCCAAGGGGAGCCTAGAATTTGACATTTTAAGTGTCAAATTAGCCTTTTCCTTTACTTTAGAGAAGGGAAATCACTGTGGAAATCCATGCACATCACTTGATGCCATATTACAGAAAGGAGGATAAGAGTTACAAGTCCTTATGTGGACAAGCTCTCCACCTAACCTAGTGTTACAAGTGAGAAGGCAAACTTTTAAAATACTGGCACTAGACCAACATATGGTTTCAGAAAAGCTAAGCAGTAGGTACAATGTATGCCTCTTGGCTTTAACCTAAGTGACGCACAGAACTAGACGGCATCTCATTTATGTAACACCCAGTTCTGCAGTATCAGTAAAGAAAGTGTAGCTTTAACTCAATCATTTGTAGAGTTTGTGTATCTTATAACTCTCTCAATAGTAAACCATACCTGTGGTAAAATGACCCCCGGGAATGTAGAAAGATCCAACCATGATACCAACAACGGCAGCAATTTTGAAGAACCAAAACCTATTAAAATAAAATAAATGCATTTCTGAGTGCTAATTTTTTCCCTTACACTGAGAAAAATGAACTTCTGAAATACAAAAATAAAAGCCTTAGTAGCATTACCAACATGCTTAGGTTTATTTCATCATTTGGCAGGAGGCTATGTCACTATTTCCCACAATTTAAAGATGAACATTAGCACAGAGAGTAAATCACCCACTTTCATAGCGAGAGCGAAACGTGTAGCTTTTTGGCATCTCCCTATTTTCAGAGCTTAAAATTAAGATGTTTTTCTAGAATTCTGGGGAATTCTAAACTTCTAAACTAACAGAGTTAGCTAAATATTGAGCCATTTACTCTTAGATTTGGGGGGAAAAGTTATCACCTAATCTTTCTTTTACAAGGTAGGACATGAAAGCCCAGAGAGATCAAGTGTCTTGCTCACGACATACAACTCATCACTGGCAAAACCAGAACCAAACCTGACTTTCAGTCTATCATCCTGAATGACTGCCTTGTATGCCAGAGTGGAAAGAACTAGGCTTTGGGCAGACCTGAGTTTCAATCCTAGCTCCAGCCCTCATTAGCTGAGAGATCTCAGGCAATTTATTTAACCTCTTCAAAATTCAGTCACTGCGTCCATAAAAGGGAGATTATAATACATGTAAAGTTTACAAAACTCCCTTCGGTCTTCTAATAACAATTAGAAATATATGTAAAAGGGGAAGTGGAGGTCAGGAGTGAGAGGCAATAGAATATGTAAATCAGTGGCTGAAACATATTCAGTTTATCTTTTTGCATACTTTTGCATATACCGGATAAATATTTATCTTAAAACAATAGAAAGAATATATACTCCACAGTCATATATGTACATGTGTGTATATATATGTATATACACACAAACATAGAAAGTGCCTAGCATATGACCTGAACTGTATGATAGGTGTTTAATAAAAATTCAGGAATAAGCAAACAGACACATGAGACTATGTGGGCAACTCCTGTCTGGAGGAAAGACGAGAAGGCAGAGGGGGACAGGAGCTGGTTGAATGGACACAGGGAATACAGGGTGGAGAGGAGGAATGTGTTGTCTCCTTAGGGGGAGAGCAGCTAGCAGTACATAGCAAGGTGTGTGTAACTTTTTGTATGAGAGACTGACTCGGTTTGTAAACTTTCACTTAAAGCACAGCAACAAAAAATTCAGGAACATGAAAAACACTGGTATTTGGAAAAATGACAAGAGGTTCCCCCCATGCCTCTCCTGCCCAGTGTTACAGAGTTCAAACTGAAAGTGGCATCGAAACAATTTCACACGTATAATAGATCAGAAATACATCTGGGCCACTGATTTACCTACTCTACTGCTTCCAGTGGAAGGGCAACATTAACTGCTGAAGAAAAGCCACACCATAACATAACGGGCTAGGAAGAAATCTTACATACCCGTTGTGTACTGCTGCTCTGGGATCTCTACTCGTTTTCACTTTTAACATGAGCAGAAAGAAGAAAAAGAAAAAGATGGCCAAGGCAAAGTGGATCCGATACACGGCTTTATAACCGACCAGCACATCACAATCTTTATCCTCCATGATATCAGCCATCTTGACCTTAAGTCCCTCTTCACAGAATCCAGGAATCTAAAAAAGCAATTTCAATGCTAAGAAATTATCCACATTTAAACACAGATTCTATTCCACTATAGGAAAACCTGGATTTATGGAACTGATCAATTCAACATCTGCTAGGCTGTGATGCTCTAGCTATAGCTGACTCCTACTAAAGGTCAGTCTAGCTTTGATGTCTAAATTTTAAACATACTAGAAAGAGAACGTTTGTGGGGTCATTCTTTTGTTATCTATTTTCAGTCAGCTGCTAGTTTAGAGCCTGAAGATGTTCATTTTGACTACTTTTATTTCTGGAAAAGGACTAATACCTTCATATTCTGCATTTTGACTACATCCAAAAGTAATGCAAAAATCCATAATTACATTGAACTTGACTGACTCTCCTAATGCTGAAGAACTTAACAAAAACATTAATTATACATAAAATTTTTGCAAAATATAACAATAACCAGTAAATGAAGGGTACTGTTATTTCTACCTACCTTCTTCAGCTCAGTTTCCATCCCTCTCGTCAGCATGATACAGGATACAGCAGTGCCCAGGAGCAGAATGAAGGCGTAGATGAGGCGCGTCACGGTAGAATTCTTAGTGTTGGGGCAGCAACTACATACCAAACATGACGCGCCACTGCAGAGGCATGGAACCTACAATGAGGACATCAGGGACATCTGAGACCTCCTTCAACAGACTTCTTCTTGACATAACCCAAAAACCTAGTGCTGTCGAGTCGAATCCGACTCATAGCGACCCTATAGGACAGAGTGGAACTGCTCCATAGAGTTTCCAAGGAGCGCCTGGTGGATTTGAACTGCTGACCCTTTGGTTAGCAGCTGTAGCACTTAACCACTAAGATGTAGCAAGACAGAAGTTTAAAAATAAAACCAGGTTAAAACCAAGCTTTGACAAGTTTTAACTGAGAGAATATAGTTGGGAGGTGGGGGACAAAGGTAGTAGAGGTGAAGTGTGCGCTCTGGAGCCAGACCTCAACCTATTTCTGCCACTTTACCTCAACGAATTATATAATCTAAACCTATTTCTTCATCTGTAAAACAGACTCAATCACAGAATCTTCCTCACTCAGATGCCACTGTATTAAAATGAGCACTCAACACAATGCCTAAAACATAGTAAAAGCTCAATAAATATTAGTTATTGTCATGGATCGAATTATGTTCCCTCCAAAATGTCCATCAATTTGGTTAAGCCATGATTCCCAGTATTCTGTGGCGGTCCTCCATTTTGTGATTTTAATTTTGTTAAACGGATTAGGGTAAGATTGTAACACCACCCTTACTTGAGTCACCTCCCTGATCCAATGTAAAGGGAGTTTTCCCTGGGGTGTGGCCTGCACCACCTTTTATCTCTGGGAAGACAAAAGGAAAGGGAAGCAAGCAGAGAGCTGGGAACCTCATACCACCTAGAAAGCAGCACCGGGAGCAGAGCCTATCCTTTGGACCTGAGGTTCCCGAGCTGAGATGCTCCCAGACCAAGGGAAGACTGATGACACGGACCTTCCTCCAGAGCTGACAGAGACAGAAAGCTTTCCCCTGAAGCTGGGTCCCTGAATTTGGACTTCTAGCCTACTGGATTGTGAGAGAATAAACTCCTTTTTGTTAAAGCCATCCACGTGTGGTATTTCTGTTATAGCAGCACTAGACGACTAAGACGGTCTATTCACGCAGAAAGAGCTTTGTTTTAAAACAAGATGTGTTAAGTACTGAGAAAAATGCAAGCCTAATTCCACTTGCTGTTTGAGAATACTAATTTACCAAAGCTTATATTACAGTGTAAAGCAGCATTATACGGAAACCCACTTATAAATGATAGCAGGAGCCATTGGCTCCATTCAGGAGCAACCTGGATCTTTGGTCAACTAAAATCATTTACTAAGCACTCCAGATGAGAAATGATGTAATCTGAGTCATTCTTACATATGCTTGATTAAGAAATTGCTTGAGTTGCCTTGACAGGTGAAATTATCACATCATATCACGAAGATAAGCTAATTCATAATTATCAGCAGAAGAAGCAAATTTAAACAATGGGGAGCCCTGGTCTTACATTCTAGTTCTTAGCAATAATCCCTACTTTTTAAAAAGGTGGGACCGTGTGTGGGTTTTACCATGGTTTTGTGTGGTTTGAGACAAGCTACTAAACTTCTTAAAGGCTAAGTTTTCTCATCTGTAAAAATGGGCACAATACCACCTACCCAAACAAGGTCAGTATGTGAAGACTGACATGGTGCTAGGAATGTAAATGACCTAGAACAACGCCTATCATATAGCAGGGGCTCAATATATGGTGGTAGCCATAATTATCTGTAATCACAATTGCAATGGGAAAGTGATCAGCTTCAGTCATCCAATTCTTAGCTACAATCTGGGCCAAAAGACCACAACAAGCTTATATGATAGGTGTCATAGAGACAAAAGGTAGATTAGGCTACTAGGGGCTGGGAGAAGGGGAATGAGGAGTTAACGTTTAGTGGGATGATGAAAATTTTTGGATATTAAGATAGCAGTGATGATTTTATAACATTGTGAATATAATTAATGCCACTGCATTGTACACTTAAAAGTAGTTAAGATGGCACATTTTATATGTATTTTACCACACACACACACACACACACACACACACACAAGAAATTATACCAGAAGTCTGTATCTGGCCACAGATAGAAATCTAAACATTTTACAGCTAAAAACAATGACACTGATTAGTTTAGGTTCATTTTGTCTGCATTCTCAAACACCTGTCTCCCTTTAGCTTTTTTTTTTTTTTAACTGTACAAGTCACATTATCTCATTATAATTGCTTACTTGTCTCTAAACTTCATGAGAACATAAATACTTTGAGAGGGAAACCACCTAGTGTTACATCTCTTGCACCTTCACACAATAGATACTCAGGAAATCATCTGTGGGGCAAACCTGTCCTTCTTTATATTGTGTCACTTCCTATCTCCAAACCAAACCAAACCAAACCGAATCCACTGCAATCGAGTCAATTCCAACTCATAGCGACCCTATAGGAGGAGTAGAACTGCATGGCAGAGTTTCCAAGGAGTGCCTGGTGTATTTGAACTGCTGACCTCTTGGTTAGCAGCCGTAGCTCTTAACGACTATGCCACCAGGGTTTCCTTTCCTGTCTCAGTAACTGACAATTCTTCCTGTTGAAGAGGCCAGAACCTTGGAGTTACCCTCGATGCCTTCGTTTTTTCTAAACCTCTCATCCAGTCTGTCAGCAAATCAGCTCTATCCTCAAAATATATCCAGAATCTAATCATTTGAATAATATCCTTGGTCTAAACCACTATATTACCTCTCACCTGGATTAAATGCAATAGCTCTCGTCTCTCTGCTTCACCCTTACTTTTCTACCACCTATTCTCCATACAGCAACCAAAACTCATCTTCTTAAAACACAGGTCAGATCACATCACTCCTATTTTCAAACTCTACATGGATTCCTCCCCCACGTGTCTTGTCAGTTTGTCATACTGTGGGGGCTTGTGTGTTGCTGTGATGCTGGAAGCTATGCCACCGGTATTCACATAACAGCAGGGTCACCCATGAAGGAGAGGTTTCAGCTGAGCTTCCAGACTAAGACAGACTAGGAAGAAGGACCCGACAGTCTACTTCTGAAAAGCATTAGCCAGTGAAAAC
The DNA here is from genome assembly GCF_024166365.1 of Elephas maximus indicus. Taxonomy (NCBI): domain Eukaryota; kingdom Metazoa; phylum Chordata; class Mammalia; order Proboscidea; family Elephantidae; genus Elephas; species Elephas maximus. The sequence continues at coordinate 24,878,550 of NC_064843.1, read as the reverse complement.
CTTATGAATAGCAGCAGAACACTGTCTTGATACAGGGCTGGAAGATGGGCCCCCCAGGTTGGAAGGCACTCAAAAGATGACTGGGGAAGAGCTGCCTCCTCAAAGTAGAGTCGACCTTAATGATGTGGATGGAGTAAAGCTTTCGGGACCTTCATTTGCTGATGTGGCACGACTCAAAATGAGAAGAAACAGCTGCAAACATCCATTAATAATCGGAACCTGGAATGTACAAAGTACAAATCTAGGAAAATTAGAAATCATCAAAAATAAAATGGAATGCATAAACATCGATATCCTAGGCATTAGTGAGCTGAAATGGACTGGTATTGGCCATTTTGAATCGGACAATCATATAGTCTACTATGCTGGGAATGACAACTCCAAGAGGAATGGTGTTGCATTCATCGTCAAAAAGAACGTTTCAAGATCTATCCTGAAGTACAGCGCTGTCAGTGATAGGATAATACCCATCTGCCTACAAGGAAGACCAGTTAATATGACTATTATTCAAATTTATGCACCAACCACTAGGGCCAAAGATGAAGAAACAGAAGATTTTTATCAGCTGCTGCAGTCTAAAATTGATCGAACATGCAATCAAGATGCATTGATAATTACTGGCGATTGGAACGCGCAAGTTGGAAACAAAGAAGGATCAGTAGTTAGACAATACGGCCTTGGTGATAGAAACAATGCCAGAGATCGAATGATAGAATTTTGCAAGACCAACAACTTCTTCATTGCAAATACCTCCTTTCACCAACATAAACGGCGACTATACACATGCACCTCGCCAGATGGAACACACAGAAATCAAATTAACTATATCTGTGGAAAGAGACGACGGAAAAGCTTAATATCATCAATCAGAACAAGGCCTGGGGCTGACTGTGGAACAGACCATTAATTGCTCATATGCAAGTTCCAGCTGAAACTGAAGAAAATCAGAGCAAGTCCATGAGAGCCAAAATATGACCTTGAGTATATCCCACCTGAATTTAGAGACCATCTCAAGAACAGATTTGATGCATTGAACACTAGTCACTGAAGACCAGACAAGGTGTGGAATGACATCAAGGACATCATCCATGAAGAAAGCAAGAGGTCACTGAAAAGACAGGAAAGAAAGAAAAGACCAAGATGGATGTCAGAGGAGACTCTGAAACTTGCTCTTGAGCATCGAGCAGCTAAAGAAAAAGGAAGAATTGATGAAGTAAAAGAACTGAAGATTTCAAAGGCCCTCTCGAGAAGACAAAGTAAAGTATTATAACGACATGTGCAAAAAGCTGGAGATGGAAAACCAAAAGGGTAGAACACGCTCGGCCTTTCTCAACCTGAAAGAACTAAAGAAAAAATTCAAGCCTCGAGTTGCAATAGTGAAGGATTCCATGGGGAAAATATTAAACGGCGCAGGAAGCATCAAAAGAAGATGGAAGGAATACACAGAGTCATTATACCAAAAAGAATTAGTCGATATTCAACCATTTCAAGAGGTGGCATATGATCAGGAACCCATGGTACTTAAGGAAGAAGTCCCAGCTGCTCTGAAGGCACTGACGAAAAAAAAGTCTCCAGGAATTGATGGAATATCAATTGAGATGTTTCAACAAACAGATGCAGCGCTGGTGGTACTCACTCGTCTATGCCAAGAAATATGGAAGACAGCTTCCTGGCCAACTGACTGGAAGAGATCCATAGTTATGCCTATTCCCAAGAAAGGTGATCCAACCGAATGTGGAAATTATAGAACAGTATCGTTAATATCACACACAAGCAAAATTTTGCTGAAGATCATTCAAGAACGGCTGCAGCAGTATTAACGACAGGGAACTGCCAGAAATTCAGGCCAGTTTCAGAAGAGGACGCGGAACCAGGGATATCATTGCTGATGTCACATGGATCCTGGCTGAAAGCAGAGAATACCATAAGGATGTTTACCTGTGTTTTACTGGCTATGCAAAGGCATTCGACTGTATGGATCATAACAAACTATGGATAACACTGCGAAGAATGGGAATTCCAGAACACTCAATTGTGCTCATGAGGAACCTTTTTACATAGCTCAAGAGGCAGTTGTTCGGACAGAACAAAGGGATACTGATTGGTTTAAAGTCAGGAAAGGTGTACGTCAGGGTTGTATTCTTTCACCATACCTATTTAATCTGTATGCTGAACAAATAATACGAGAAGCTGGACTATATGAAGAAGAATGGGACATCAGGATTGGAGGAAGGCTCGTTAACCTGCGTTATGCAGATGACACAACCTTGCTTGTTGAAAGTGAAGAGGACTTGAAGCACTTACTAATGAAGATCAAAGACCACAGCCTTCAGTATGGATTGCACCTCAACATAATGAAAACAAAAATCCTCACAACTGGACCAATGAGCAACATCATGATGAACGGAGAGAAGGCTGAAGTTGTCAAGGATTTCATTTAACTTGGATCCACAATCAACACCCATGGAAGCAACAGTCAAGAAATCACTGCATTGCATGAGGCAAATCTGCTGCAAAGGACCTCTTCAAAGTGTTGAAGAGCAAAGATGTCACCCTGAAGGCTAAGGTGCGCCTGACCCAAGCCATGGTATTTTCAATCACATCATATGCATATGAAAGCTGGACAATGAATAAGGAAGACCGAAGAAGAGTTGACACCTTTTAACTGTGGTGTTGGAAAAAAATATTGAATATACCATGGACTGCCAAAAGAATGAACAAATCCGTCTTGGAAGAAGTGCGGCCAGAATGCTCCTTAGGAGCGCAAGGATGGCGAGACTGCGTCTTACATACTTTGCACATGTTGTCAGGAGGGATCAGTCCCTGGAGAAGGACATCATGCTGGGCAAAGTACAGGGTCAGCGGAACAGAGGAAGACCCTCAAGAAGGTGCACTGACAAAGTGGCTGCAGCGAAGAGCTCAAGTATAACAACGATTATAAGGATGGCGCAGAACCGGGCAGCATTTCATTCTGTTGTGCATAGGGTCGCTATGAGTCGGAACCGACTCGACGGCACCTAACAACAACAACACATGGATTCCTATTATCACTTGAATAAAAGCCAATGTCCTTAAACTGGTCTACAAGGCCCTAAAAAATATGGATGTACAAAATTTAGCTCTCTGCTACCTTTTGGACTCATTTCCTATTTTCCTCCTCACTCATTCAGTTCTGGTACACTGAACTCTTTGCTGTTCCTGCTGAACAAAACACGTAGACTCTACCTCAGGGCTGCTGTTCTCTCTGCCTAGAACACTATTCCCTGAAGTGTCAGCATGGCTCACTGTTACTTCCTTTAGGTCTTTACTCAATTTTTTTCCCCCCAGTTTGAACTGACTTTATTATCTTGTAAATGTGAATTTTACAAAGTGCTTTACAATGAATGATTACATTCTTTTTTGTGGCTAATGGAGTTCCACCTTAGAACCAGATGGGTGCACAGTGGAGCCTGGGTTTGTGATCTCTGGGATGTCTCTGATGCCTCTGTTATGTTAGTTATTGATACAATGTCAGCCAAGGCTAACATAGTAACAGTCTTCACTCTGTGGAGTAATAGCACAGAAGAGAAGCAGCAGAGGACAAAGAAGAACAAAACAAAGGGTTCTCCTAAAAAAAGTAAGGAAGCATGTTTTGTGCCTCAAGTCTAGCTCCACGGTAACTGTGAAGCCTTCTTCCAGCACCCCAAAACCCATCCCCTTTTTTTTGAAGTCTCTTTTTTTCCCCCATTCTGTCCAAAGTATTAAAGTTCAGTTTATATATATAAAAAAAAAACCCAAAACTCATTGCCCTCATGTTGGCTCTGACCCAGAGCAACAGAGTAGAACTGCCCCATAGGGTTTCCAAGGAACGCCTGGTGGATTCGAACTGCCAATCTTTTGGTTAGCAGCTAAGTTCTTAACCACTGCACCACTGGGGCTCCAAATGTTCGTCAAAAATATTTACACCTTTAGTATTTCAGAGCACAGAAAATGACGGAATACTACCTAACTCATTCTATGAAGCCACCATATCCCTGATACCAAAACCAGGTAAAGACACCACAAGAAAAGAAAATTACAGACCTGTATCCCTCATGAACATAGATGCAAAAATCCTCAACAAAATTCTAGCCAATAGAATCCAACAACATATCAAAAAAATAATCCACCACGACCAAGTGGGATTTATACCAGGTATGCAAGGCTGGTTTAATATTAGAAAAACCATTAATGTAATCCACCACATAAATAAAAAAAAAGACAAAAACCACATGATCTTATCAGTTGATGCAGAAAAGGCATCTGACAAAGTCCAACACCCATTTATGATAAAAACTCTCACCAAAATAGGAATTGAAGGAAAATTCCTCAACATAATAAAGGGCATCTACACAAAGCCAACAGCCAACATCACCCTAAATGGAGAGAGTCTGAAAGCATTTCCCTTGAGAACGGGAACCAGACAAGGATGCCCTTTATCACCGCTCTTATTCAACATTGTGCTAGAGGTCCTAGCCAGAGCAATTAGGCTAGACAAAGAAATAAAGGGCATCTGGATTGGCAAAGAGGAAGTAAAAGTATCTCTACTTGCAGTTGACATGATCTTATACACAGAAAACCCTAAGGAATCCTCCAGAAAACTACTGAAACTAATAGAAGAATTTGGCAGAGTCTCAGGTTATAAGATAAACATACAAAAATCACTTGGATTCCTCTACATCAACAAAAGAACATCGAAGAGGAAATCACCAAATCAATGCCATTCACAGTAGCCCCCAAGAAGATAAAATACTTAGGAATAAATCTTACCAAAGTACTAGTGCAAGAAACTAAAAAGGACCTACATAAGTGGAAAAACATACCTTGCTCATGGATAGGAAGACTTAACATAGTAAAAATGTCTATTCTACCAAAAGCAATCGATACATACAATGTACTTCCAATCCAAATTCCAATGACATTTTTTAATGTGATAAGAGAAACAAATCACCAACTTCATATGGAAGGGAAAGAAGCCCCGGGTAAGTAAAGCATTACTAAAAAGGAAGAAGAAAGTGGGAGGCCTCACCCTACCTGATTTTAGAACCTATTATACAGCCACAGTAGTCAAAACAGCCTGGTATCGGTACAACAACAGGCACATAGACCAATGGAACAGAATTGAGAACCCAGATATAAATCCATCCACATATGAGCAGCTCATATTTGACAAAGGCCCAATGTCAGTTAATTGGGGGAAAAGATAGTCTTTTTAACAAATGGGGCTGGCATAACTGGATATCCATTTGCAAAAAAATGAAAAAGGACCCATACCTCACACCACGCACAAAACCTAACTCCAAGTGGATCAAAGACCTAAACATAAAGACTAAAACGATAAAGATCATGGAAGAAAAAATAGGGACAACGTTAGGAGCCCTAATACAAGGCATAAACAGAATACAAAACATTACCAAAAATGACAAAGAGAAACCAGATAACTGGGAGCTCCTAAAAGTCAAACACCTATGCTCATCTAAAGACTTCACCAAAAGAGTAAAAAGACCACCTACAGATTGGGAAAGAATTTTCAGCTATGACATCTCTGACCAGCACCTGATCTCTAAAATCTATATGACTCTGTTAAAACTCAACTACAAAAAGACAACCCAATCAAGAAGTGGGCAAAGGATATGAACATGCACCTCACTAAAGGAGATATTCAGGCAGCTAACAGATACATGAGAAAATGCTCTCGATCACTAGCCATTAGAGAAATGCAAATTAAAACTACGATGAGATTCCATCTCACTCCAACAAGGCTGGTATTAATCCAAAAAACACAAAATAATAAATGTTGGAGAGGCTGCAGAGAGACTGGAACTCTTATACACTGCTGGTGGAAATGTCAAATGGTACAACCACTTTGGAAATCTATCTGGCGTTTTCTTAAAAAGTTAGAAATTGAACTACCATACAACCCAGAAATCCCACTCCTCGGAATATACCCTAGAGAAATAAGACCCTCTACACGAACAGATATATGCACACCCATGTTTATTGCAGCTCTGTTTACAATAGCAAAAAGCTGGAAGCAACCAAGGTGTCCATCAACGGATGAATGGTTAAATAAATTGTGGTATATTCACACAACGGAATACTACGCATCGATAAAGAACAGTGACGAATCTGTGAAACATTTCATAACATGGAGGAACCTGGAAGGCATTATGCTGAGTGAAATTAGTCAGAGGCAAAAGGACAAATATTGTGTGAGACCACTCTTATAAGATCTTGAGAAATAGTATAAACTGAGAAGAACACATACTTTTGTGGTTACGAGGAGGGCAGGGAGGAGGGTGGGAGAGGGTTATTTACTGATTAGTTAGTAGATAAGAACTACTTTAGGTGAAGGTAAGGACAATACTCAATACACGGAAGGTCAGTTCAACTGGACTGGACCAAAAGCAAAGAAGTTTCCGGGATAAACTGAAGGCTTCAAAGGTCAGCAGAGCAAGGGCGGGGGTTTGGGGACTATGGCTTAAGGGGACTTCTAAGTCAATTGGCAAAATAATTCTATTATGAAAACATTCTGCATCCCACTTTGAAATGTGGCGTCTGGGGTCTTAAATGCTAACAAGGGGCCATCTGAGATGCATCAATTGGTCTCAACCCACCTGCATCAAAGGAGAATGAAGAACACCAATGTCACACGATAACTATGAGCCCAAGAGACAGAAACGGCCACATGAACCAGAGACTTACATCATCCTGAGACCAGAAGAACTAGATGGTGCCCGGCCACAACCCGATGACTGCCCTGACATGGAGGTCAGCAGAGAACCCCTGAGGGAGCAGGAGAACAGTGGGATGCAGACCCCAAATTCTCATAAAAAGACCAGACTTAATGGTCTGACTGAGACTAGAGGAATCCCGGTGGTCATGGTCCCCAAACCTTCTGTTGGCCCAGGACAAGAACCATTCCTGAAGACAACTCATCAGACATGGAAGGGACTGGACAATGGGTAGGAGAGAGATGCTGATGAAGAGTGAGCTACTTGTATCAGATGGACGCTTGAGACTGTGTTGGCATCTCCTGTCTGGAGGGGAGACAGTAGGGTAGAGAGGGTTAGAAACTGGGAAAATTGTCACGAAAGGAGAGACGGGAAGGAGGGAGCTGGCTGACACATCAGGGGGAGAGTAAGTGGGAGTATGGAGTAAGGTGTATATAAGCTTATATGTGACAGACTGACTTGATTTGTAAACTTTCACTTAAAGCACAATAAAAATTATTTAAAAAATTTATACCTTTAAACTTAGTTCTTTTTTTTGTCTGCTAAAAACAGTATTGCAAGTTTTGGCTTCTTTTTAAGACAGGGAGCAAAGGCCCTGAGATCGGAGGGTGCCTGTTTGAGAAATAGCAAAGAGACTGCTGTGGTTAGAGGAGAAGCAAGTAAAAGACAAATAGAGTATGCTTTATCAGGGAGGTAATAGAGGGTTGAGCGTGGAACCTAGAGACTTAGTAAGACAAGAAACAGAGGGCCCCCCAAGTCTGTAAACAAAGTAACAAGAAATAGGCCAGGGTGCAGAAACAAAGCCATTCCCCAGAACAATGGAGCAGGGTATCTAAAAACGGTCTGCAAACTTCTTTAAAGTTGCTTTTCAGAAGCAGCTGGAGAAAACCTGGCCCAGGGACATGCACAGAACATCCACCTGTGACCGCTGTGTGACCTTCCACCAGGGGCAGTAAGGGGCTACAGCCCCAGCTGGGGAATCGAACCCAGGGAGTGAGAGACTGTGCGGGCATGACATCCCATAATAAGTCCTGCTATGAATCCCAGAAGCCCTTGGGACAGGAGCCCTCTTGGAAAGCTGCTGCGCATGAGCCTGTGTCTAGGAATAAACATGAATCTTTTCCCTCCCAAGAACTTTTAAAAACTCGGCCTGTCTTTTGTTCTGGGAGATGAGGGTAACGGTTGCTCTAGGTCCTCCTCGTCTCCGCTTGCAAGCCTCTTCAACAAAGCTTTGCTCCTGTGGAAAACTACATGCCTTACCTGCTCATTCTTAACCAGTGAGAGGCAAGAACCTTATTCCAGTAACATTTTGACCTAGAAATTATAGTCATGTGCAAAATGCTAACAATGGTTTCTCCTTGGTGAGACCTTCCCTGGTCACCCTATCCAAATTTCAACCTCTTCACACACTAACATACCCGATTCCTGTTTCCTGCTTTATTTTTCACCTTAGCACCTATTTTTATCCAACATGCTTCATACTTATTGTCTCATCCAATTAAAATGTAAGCTCTATGATGAAGGGCCTTTTGTCTGGTTCACTGGAGTATTCCTAGGGCCTACAATGGCAGTACCTAGCCCCTAATGGGCACTCAACATTTACTGAATGAACAGGGAGTGTAACAAAATTGTCTATTAAAAGCAGAGAGTTTATGTGGTCCTTCAGTCTGTTTGGCTTGATCACTACATTCACAGTTTTTATAAATGGAAAAATCCCAAGTTTATCATTCCTTCAAACAAAACTGAGACCTTACTATGGGAAGGGCACTGCAGATGCAGTAAAAAAAGGATGCAGTCCCTGCCCTCACAGAGTGCACGGTGGAGTGTTTGCTGTCTCTAGTTTTTGCTTTTGTGACACTTAACATTGTTCTCTATCATTTCATCATTTTGAGTAAGAAACACTAACATACCTCTCTCCAAACTAAGATTTATTCTCACGTGAGCTCACATAATAAGCACTGTAAAGAAAATTGCATTTATATCTTTTATTCTAAATACTTTTTACAGTAATGACATAGCAAAGAATAAATTATAGATTTAGGTGTAAGATACTGCTGTTATTTTCTATCCCTATTGTTTCAGCCATAAACAATTATAAAACAGCTCTTTTCTCAAATCACAAACGAAGTGACTATAAAATAGTTTCACTAAAATAAAAATGTGTTTCAGATTACCAGTATAGGAAAGATAAGTTTATTTCAAATTACCAACCCACTTCTTAACTAATGATCTTCGAAGTCTATGTATTTTGTAAACTATGGGTTTCACTCACTAGTGGGTTGCAAAAATCAACTGAGTGAGTTATGCCAGAATTTTGCTTAATGTAATAGAATATAAAAAACAAGTTGCGCAGCAGATAAGGGTAAGAATAATTCCATGAAATTTTGTGTCTAAATGGGTGTAGCAGATGACTTTGAGTCACAGTCAAGAAAACTGGAAAGCCACTGTCCTGAAGAAACTCTCTAAATGATTTAACATCCTTCTGATTTAAGATCAACAACCTTGAAGGGCTGAAAATACACTTTGTCCCCAAGAAAGGGTAGTGGAAAGAGACTGAGTCTTTGGCCAATCAAATCTGGGAAATTAGGAAACAAGAAAGAACTTGAGGAATCACGCTCCTCTGAAGTGGGTGGCTATGAAAGAACGCAGCATATTCTCTATCATAAATCCTAAAATTTCATTTTAAAAATATGACGTTTCCAGTTTTCAAGGCTATTCATTTGTTCACTTTATCCTCACGATAGCCCTTGAGAGGAATTTCCTCTTATTACGGGAAGCCAAAGTTAAACAACTTGTACAAGGCCCCTAAATTTCTAGACCACAGCTTCCAATTTTGCATAATTCACAGGGCCTTCTCTCCCTTGCATCAGAACTGCAGGCAGGCCTTGGTTAAAATCCCAACTCTGCCACCTACCCAGCTTTGGCAAAGTCTCGTGCTATGGGATAAAAATGATTCAAGCAAGACACGCCAAATTAAATGATGCCACCTTAAGAGGATGCTTCAAAAATAAACCATCCAGCCCTCGCCCCGGAGCTCTCATTCCGCCCATGCCAGCTCCCGGAGAACCCAGGACCAGGGAGGCTCGCAGGGGCGGGGCAATCGGGATTGTAAACAAAGGCGGCCCGACCTCCTACATTCCCCAGGAAACTCGGAAAGCGAGCCGCTTGGTCCCTGCCTGGGGTCGCCGCAGATCTGGGCCTGGGCCCCCAGGGACCCGCGGCAGCCCAGGGCCTGGGCCCCTCCAAGGTTCTGGGGCCGAGGCCCTTTCGGGCCTGGGCTTGGGGTTCCCTATCGCCCTTCCCCTGGACTGCAGGTCTGGCGGGGACACTAAGCCCCGGAACTCACCCAGCTGGCGAGGGAGAAGGCGCCCAGCACAGCCCCCATGGTGACGGTGTCGACCCAGGCGCCTGATCTGGAGGTTCCTAGCGCGGTGTTAACTGCCAGCTGCGGGGGACGTCTCCTCAGAAACGCGACAGTTTCTCAGGCCGGAAACGCGGCCCGCCCGCCGACTGACGCGTTTTGGTCATCGCGGGGCCCCGCCCACCGTTCCTAGCAGAAGCCGCCGGGAGGGCATCTCCCATTGGTTGAGACGGAAGGCGGAACTAAATCCACCGGAGAGGTTCAGGCGGAAGGCGGAGCTAAGCCAACACCGAGGGGCTTTTTTTTTTTTTTTAGAGGAAAGCCGGGGCGGAGGGGAAGGCGGGGCTAAAATAGCCTGCGGTTAGGGGAAAGGCGGGGCTAATCCTGTCCGGGGAGGTGAGAGGCGGGGCTAATTCAACAGGGGGTTGTTGGCAAGAGGGCAACAGGGTAAAAAGAAAAAAGCGAGGCTAATTCAGCTGGGCCTGAGGGGAAAGGTGGGAATAAACCAGTTTGGGGATGAAGGAACCGAAGCCTTCACGTACCTCATTAGTATTCATTAGGTAGCTATTACGTGTCAAAATCTGAGGGATACAGAAGTGCACGAGAGATCTGCTATCTACGTAGGGTTTATGATCTAGTCAAAGGGAGACTAGCGATTTGTGTAAATATACCGTAACATGTGTGATGAATACTATGAAGTAGTATGAGGAAGAATTCTTTCAATAACTGATAATTTAATGCCTACTAATTAAGTGGAGGAAACCCTGGCGGCGTAGTGGTTAAGTGCTACAGCTGCTAACCAAAAGGTCAGCAGTTCGAATCCGCCAGGTGCTCCTTGGAAACCCTGTGGGGCAGTCCTACTCTGTCCTGTACGGGGACAGTATGAGTCAGAATGACTCCACGGCAATGGGTCTTTTTTTTTTTTTTTTTTTTAATTTAAGGGGAGGAAACCCTGGCGGCATAGTGGTTAACCGCTACGGCTACTAATCAAAAAGGTCGGCCTTTTGAATCCACCAGGCTTTCCTTGGAAACCCTGTGGGGCAGTCCTACTCTGTCCTGTGGGGTCACTATGAGTCAGAAGTGACTCGACGGCAACGGGTGTGGATTTTTGGTTTTTATTTAAGGGGAAAGTAGTTGGGAAGTGGTGCTGGAAAGTCTTTCTGAGGAATTTATATTTAATCCGAGACTGAGAATTGAAGGATGAGTCGGGGTTAGCCAAGGCAAGATGGGCATCGTTTCCTAAAATGTGGATGTGTACGCTTGGGGTAAAAGGAGCCCTGGTGGAGAAACGGTTAAATGCTGCTAACCAAAAGTTTGGAGGTCTGAACCCATGCACCCACTCCTAGGAGACAGACCTGGTGAAATTGTGCACTGGAGATTAGTAAATAAACACAAGTAAACCCGTGAGTACCTTGCTTATTGCGTAATCCTTCCCTGGTACATGAACAGAATGTTAAGTAACATTGAAAGGCAGAGTGAGAAAGCCCAGTTTCAAACCAAAGAGAGAGTTTCAGTTTAAGGCTAGTATGTATTGCACATTTTTCTAACATGTGTTTATCTTCCTTTTTAAGAGTGAAGCCTTCATTTTCCAAGCCTGTTAAACAGACAGCCACACCTGGAGTTTAATAACGTTGCTTTGTTTTGAAATTTTGGGAGTTTTTGGTTTTCGTTTTTTTTTTTTTTTTTGCACAAATTCTTCCATTTCTATCATGCAATGCTGCTTTTTCTCCTAATCAGTGATGTAAATTTGTCTTATAAATTTATGAAAAAATTGAGATTAAATTTGAAGAAAAAACTGAAAAATTATTTACTTAAATACATAATAGTACAGGTGGTATGCAGATATGGCAATAATGATAACAATATTATACAAATGACTAACGTAAAGAAACACATTACCTGGAGATATAAAGACCTGGAGAGATTTGGAATCTTAGGATATTTAGTCTGGAAGAAGCCTTAGAAATATATTCCAAATCTCTTGTTTTACAGAAATTGAGAAAAAGCCCAAAGTAAAATGGTTTGCCCAAGGCCATATAAATAGTTGATGGCATAAAAAGGAGAATGATTCAAGCTTCCTAACTCCTACCTCAGCCCTTGCCTTCCCCCCTCCGCCCGCGGCCTCCACTCCACACACACCAATAAAACCATACCCATTGCCATCTCGTAACTACCCTATAGGACAGAGTAGAACTGCCCCATAGGACTTCCAAGGAGTGGCTGGTGGATTTGAACTGCTGACCTTTTGGTTAGCAGCAGAACTCTTAACCACAGCACCACCAGGGCCCCAACCTGCCCAAGTCAGGTTGCACTGGAACCACTCATCCTTCCAGATAGCCTGTAAAATCTTTCTTTCTTCCTGTCTGGGCATTGCTGAACTGGGCTGAAGGAACCTAGGGCTGTAATAAAATTCTACAATCAAATTCCACCAGGAACACATACGGAGTAAGAAAGAATTGGGTTTATTTAGCTTATTCAGCAAGAGAGAATACACACTGGAGAAACTGTGAGATATCTCAGTAAGAAGGAATTGGGAAGAGCTTGTTTTAGGATTTGGGTTTGTACTGGGTAATTCTAAGAGGGCTTAAGGAAGCAGGGAACAGTTTTGGCCTAGACGCTGTCAAGAAGCAGGGACAATTTGGTGACTAGGTAGCTTAATTTTTTATCCAGGAGGTGGGAGGATTAAAGCAAGGCTAGGGTTGTCATGCTATTCTAAGGTTTTCACTGGCTAATGCTTTTCAGATGTAGAGTGCCATGTCCTTCTTCCTAGTCTGTCTTAGTCTGGAAGCTCAGCTGAAACCTGTTCTCCATGGGTGGCCCTGGTGGTATCTGAATACCGGTGGCATAGCTTACAGCATCACAGCAACACGCAAGCCCCCACAGTATGACAAACTGACAGACACGTGGGGATCCACAATCAACAGCTATGGAAGCAGCAGTCAAGAAACCAAAAGACGCATTGCATTGGGTAAATCTGCTGCAAAGGACCTCTTTAAAGTGTTGAAGAGCAAAGATGCCACCTTGAAGACTAAGGTGCCCCTGACCCAAGCCATGGTATTTTCAATCACATCATATGCATGTGAAAGCTGGACAATGAATAAGGAAGACCGAAGAAGAATTGATACCTTTGAATCGTCGTATTGGCGAAGAATATTGAATATACTATGGACTGGCAAAAGAACGAACAAATCTGTCTTGGAAGAAGTGTGGACAGAATGCTCCTTAGAGGCAAGGATGGCGAGACTGCGTCTTACATAATTTGGACATGTTGTCAGGAGGGATCAGTCCCTGGAAAAGGACATCATGCTTGGCAGAGTACAGGGTCAGCGGAAAAGAGGAAGACCCTCAACGAGGTGGACTGACACAGTGGCTGCAACAATGAGCTCGAGCATAACAACGATTGTAAGGATGGCTCACGACCGGGCAGTGTTTCATTCTGTTGTGTATAGGGCCGCTATGAGTTGGAACCGACTCAACGGCACCTCACAACAACAACAGGGTTGTCATTGAAAAAGAAACAGGATTAGTTAGAAGTGGAGGTTATTGAGTCATTTTTGTGGCTCCAGAGAGGCCTTGTCTGTATCTTGTTCTAACTAGAATGGCCTTGCCTGATCTTTGTTTATATCCTGTGAGCACTGTTTAGGTTCAATTGGGAGCATTGGGCCTAGCTGCCAGCTGGACAGTTGTGCATTTTCTCACCTGTAAGAAGCATCAGTCCTTCCAGCGTGGGATCCTGCCCATCTTTTAGTGTTTCTAGCCCTAAGTAGTTAAGTGTGTCTCCTCTAGCTGGCAAAGGTGGGGAGGACAGATTTTTAAGATCGTCTATTGCAATTTCCTACCTATTGCAGGGGACCTTCAGTAACATCTCTTCTAGGACGGGGACTCACTGCCACCCAAGGCAGCTCCATGCCAGTTGTCACAACTAGGTTTTTGTTTTGTTTTTTCATATATTGTTTGAAAAGGTAACACATATACTTGGTTACCAAAAAAATTACTGCATAAATGAGCCTATGGTGAAAATGAAATGTTCTTTCCATCTTAACTACCTTCTCTCCTCCACCTCCCAGATCTTCTTCCAGAGTTTATCTGTGCATATGCTAGCATTATATGTATTATCTATCACTCCCTTATTACACATGGTCACATTCCAATCACATGGTGTTACACATATTTTTTTCACTTATTCATTCATTCGATAAATATTTACCAACTTCTTACTATGTGCCAGGCACTGTTCCCAGTGCTGAAAATACAGCAGGGAACAAAACAAAGTCCCTGCCCTTAAAAGAACTTATTATGCTCTAGTGAAAGAAGACAAGCAATAAATAAAACATATATAGCATAATATAATGTCAAATACTGACAAGAGCTGTGAAGAAAAACAAAGCAGGAGAGGGGTATGCAGAGTTCATGGGGGTCTGCTATTTTAAACAGAGTAGTTACAGCGGGTCTTTCCGAGGACATGACATTTGAGCAGAGACAGGAAGGAAATGAGGAAGCAAGGCATACACATACCTGGAGGAAAAGTGGTCCTGTTTTAAAAGAATCACTCTGGGTAAAGAATAGACTGAGGTAGGGGTAGGGAAGGGTTGAGGGTAAGAGTTGTTAAAAACAAAAATCGTATTAAGCCAATAATAGAAATTGATTGACATTCATTTAATATACAATTTGCAAATCGGGGCAACATTTCAACTCTGTTGCTGTTGTTAGGTGACATTGGTTCCAACTCATAGTGACCCTATGTACAACAGAACAAAGCACTGCCCAGTCCTGCACCATCCTCACAATCATTATGCTTGAGCTCATTGTTGCCACCACTGTGTCAATCCGTCTCCTTGAGGGTCTTCCTCTTTTTCGATGACCCTGTACTTTACTAAGCATGATGTCCTTCTCCACAGACTGATTTCTCCTGATGACACGTCCAAAGTGTGTGAGATATTGTCTCGCCATCCTTGCATCTAAGGAGTATTCTGGTTGTACTTCTTCCAAGACAGATTGGTTCGTTCTTTTGGCAGTCCATGGTATATTCAATATTCTTCACCAAAACAATTCAATGGCATCGATTCTTCTTCGGTCTTCCTTATTCATCATCCAGCTTTTGCATGCATATGTGGCAACTGAAAACACCATGACTTAGGTCATGGACACCTTAGTCTTCAGGGTGACATCTTTGCTTTTCAACACTTTAAAGAGGTTTTTCCCAGCAGATTGCCCAATGCAGTATTGCTGCTTCCATGGATGTTGATTGTGGATCCAAGTAAAATTAATTCCTTGACAACTTCAATCTTTTCTCTGTTTATCATGATGTTGCTTATTGGTCCAGTCATGAGGATTTTTGTTTTCTTTAGGTTGAGGTATAATCCATACTGAAGGGTATGGTCTTTGATCTTTATCAGTAAATGCTTCAAGTCCTCTTAACTTTCAGCAAGCACGATTGTGTCATCTGCATAATGCAAGTTGTTAATGAATCTTCCTCCAATCCTAATGCCTCATTTTTCTTCATATAGTCCCGTTTCTCAGGTTATTTGCTCAGCATATAGATTTTATAGGTATGGTGAAAGGATACAACTCTGATACACACCTTCCTGACTTTAAACCATGCAGTATCCCCTTGTTCTTTTTGAACAACTGCTTCTTGATCTATGTACAGGTTCCTCATGAGCACAATGAAGTGTTCTACCTCGAGTTGCAATATCAAAGGATTCTACGGGGAAAATATTAAATGATGCAGGAAACATCAAAACAAGATGGAAGGAACACACAGAGTAACTATACCAAAAAGAATTGGTCGAAGTTCAACCATTTCAGGATATAGCATATGATCAGGAACTGATGGTATGGTATGGGAGGAAGAAGTTCAAGCTGCGCTGAAGGCATTGGCGAAAAACAAGCCTTCAGGAACTGATGGAATACCAATTGAGATGTTTCAACAAATGGATGAATTACTGGAAGTGCTCACTTGTCTATGCCAAGAAATTTGGATGACAGCTACCTGGCCAACTAATTGGAAGAGATCCATATTTATGCCTATTCCCAAGAAAGGTGATCCAACTGAATGTGGAAATTATTGAATGACAATAACATTAATATCATAAGCAAGTAAAATTTTGCTGAAGATCATTCAAAAGCAGCTGCAGCAGTATATCCAAAGGGAAGTACCAGAAATTCAAGCCAGATTCAGAAGAGGAAGTGGAACCAGGGATATCATTGCTGATGTCAGATGGATCCTGGCTGAAACCAGAGAATACTAGAAAGAGGTTTTCCTGTATTTTATTGACTATGCAAAGGTATTAGACTGTGCGGATAATAAAAAATTATGGATAACATTGCAAAGAATGGGAATTCCAGAACATTTTGACTAGGGAGTCAAAAATGTTCCAAAGAAGAAAGAACTTCCAGGTCTTCTTGTACCCCACCTTATTGACATTGCCATGGGAAAAGGGCTGGAATAGAACTGATAAAACAATTTGTAGTCAGAAAGGAATTCATACAGCATTGTCTTGAAGAACAATTAGAATAATTGGTGATTCACCCTAAAACATAGCTCTAGTTTGACCTTGGAGTTTGTTTTTGGAAACTGACTGCATATAGATAATTCTTCAAAAGAGCACAATGCCCAAAGCTAGACTATTATTTGACTCAAAGGTAACTTTTAGAAAACCAGTTATCTCAAGGCTCAAGGTCCAAAGATCATCTCAGGGCCATGGCTTGGGTGGGTCACCTCAACTTCACGAAAACTAGAACTCTGTATTCCACAATAATTAAAACTTTCTCAGAGTAAAGCAAAAGGGGGACTAGTTAGGAGGCTATTGCTGTACACATAGCTTGAATCTAAGTTGTATCTATGTCTATTTCTACCTTGGTCCCTCTCAATTCTTGCTATAGCAATCCATTTTATGAATATACCATAATTAATTTTACTCAGTCCTCAATTGATGAACATTTAGATCTGTCCCAACCTTTTAGCTTTTACAGACAATGGAGCAATGAATAAACATCCTTTGGGTTCATGTTCCAGTGTATCTATGATTATTCCAGAAGTGCAATTGCTAGTCATAAATAACTCCTTATCCCTTCAGGGTCTGCAGGATACACGGTTGCCCACCCACCACTTTTTCTGTCTCTCAGGTTTAGCACCGACAGTGCATGCCGCCACAAGGCAGGGGCCTTTATGACTGTTCGAAACCAAAAACACGGGGGCATGGCACAAGTTACTATTTCTACAGAGAATTGTATGAGGTGTGTACATCTTTGGTAGGAAAAACAGAAAACTTTCATGTGGGAACCCGTATGTCCCAACGGGCTCCGGTGGAATTCTCTGGTGACCTCTGAGGGTAGGCTTGTGAAAGGGGACAAGAAAAAAAAAAAAAAAATCCGTATTATCTACCAAAAATTCAGACACGCTCAATGATTCAGCATGCTTCCATTAATGAAAACACATGATATTAAACAGAAAATAACACAGTCTTTTTTTTTTGAAAGGATTAAATCGAAACTCAACTAATTCTCACTTTAGCCCAAAGAAACAAGTTTATTTACTCTTTGCTACACCACTCCTTCAGAAACCACCACCCGACCTCTCCTCTTTAAATATTCCCGGTCTCTTTAAACTACAGTCTGCGCCTTGTTCCCTCGGCAAACGGTCCCCATCTCGGGTTTCAGGAAGATAAACTGAGGCACAGGCCGCATCAGAGGCACGAATCCTCCTCCTGACCTCGCTCTCCCCTCGCATTCCTTTCCTCTTCCTTCCTCTCCCCGGGGCCAAACCCCACAGAGACTGCTCCGGACCGGGACTCCCACCCTTTCTTCCTCTCCTGCGCCAGCAGTCTGGCTGCGGAAAGGACGCGAATCCCCCTGGTCCCATCCGAGCCGCCGTAGCGGGAGCGCGCCGGGAGTTCGGAGGCCCGGTCGCCAAGGCAACCAGCCCCGCTGCGGGCTGCGGGCTGCGGGCGCCGGGCAACCCTGGGGAGGCGCTGCGGGCCGGCGGCGGAGGCGGCGGGAACGCAGGTGAGCGGGACGGAGCGGGCAGCGCGGCCCGAACGCGTCTGCCCGGCGTCCACGCGTCGTAGCGGGTGGGGGCCCGGGCCGCGGGGGTCCCCGGGGAGGAGGCTGGGGCTAGAGACCTTTGTCCCCCCAGCCGCAGACAGGGCAGCGCCCCCGCGTGCCTGACGACCCCGACCTGCGCTGTTTGGGGGAAGTGTGCTTTGCGCTGTTTATTATATTTTGGGGTGGTAGCTTGGCCTGATCTGAAGGTTTCTTTATTAAGAAAGAAAGAAAGAAAAAGAAAAAGCCTTTCTTCTTGTTTGGAATCGGGGAATAAATAACACTGTGTGGAAAATGTACGTGTGCCACTCTTCTGAGGTCAGAGAGAATTAACTTCTTTAGCATCAGTTTTCTCACTTGCAGAATGGGGATAATGATAGCACCAGTTTTATAAGATTATTACGAAGTGAATTTGTGTTTATAATCCTTACAGGTAAGTTCTCAATGCTTGGGAGCTCTTGTTGATTACTATACTACTACAGGGAGGTTCAGCACTGAGCATTTATTGTGTGCCAGGGTCTCGGCTGATCGCCAGGGTTGAAAAATGAGACGTCTTGTCCTCAGGGAGCTCGGTTTTACGGAGGGGGCATAAACAGGAGTGCTTTGTGATGCAAGCTCTGATTTTGGATCTACAGGGGACTGTGAGTGCACAGAGGAGACAGCTAACCCACATTTCCGGAGGTGAGATTGGTGAGGATGGTCAAAGATAGATTCCCAAACAAGATGACCTCCGAAGCCGGACAAGAAGAGAAGTCTGCTTTTGTGTTAGCCAGAAGATGAGGCTGGTGAAGTGTACAGTGTTCTAGGCAGAAAGATCAGTGTGTACAAAGCCCTCGGGGGAGAGAGCACAGGCTTCTTGGGAATCTGCAAGGATTTCAGGCTGATTAGAAATGGATTCTGAAAGGTGATAGAGGTCTGGCTAGATGATCTTTGAGAGAGAAGCAGGTGCCTTTCCTGAAAGACTTCTCTTGTATCTCTTTATAAGTTTTGAGGAGTTTGGACTTTATCTCAGGGGTAGTGGGGAGCTGTCACAGGGCTCTAAGCAGGACCTGTGTCTGTTTGACCAGAGGTATGGTTTCAGAAAGATCTGGGCTTTCTCTCTTGAGCTCATCAGTCTTTTAATCTATTCTTCACATTGTAGCCATTCATTTATGGTAATCTAAAAAGTATTTTATGTACTATGTGCCAGGCACTGAGGGAAATAGGTTCCTTTCCTTACGAAGATCATAGACTAGTGAGGAAAATAGACACCAGACAAGTAATTGTAAGTGTGATGAGAGTTTTGGAAAGGGGAACATATTAAGGTGAATCCAGCCTATTTTGGAGGTTCAGGGTCTTCTTGATAAAATGTCCAGAAGGAGGAGTGGCTTAACTGCATGGAGAGAAGGGGGGATAGTAGTCCACACAGGTTCAAAGGTACAAGTATGGAGATGAAAGCAGACCAGTACAACTGGAACTTAAAGATCAATAATGAAAGAGACCGTCCAGAGAGATAGAGCCCAAATAATTCAGGGGCACTGCGTTGCATGCTTCTGGTGGAACCTTTCACTTAGGCAACACCAAGAAGAAATGCCCAGAGAAATAGGAGGAAAACCAGGAGAGTGTAGTAATGAAAGCCAAAGGAAGAGGTCAGCTTAGCTGGAAGCTGCTGAGATGTCAAATAAGATAAATTAAAAGCTAAAACGTATCCACTGAAAAAATAAATATAGAGGTCACTGGGGACCTCATTGAGCAGATTTGGTGAAATGGTGGGGGCGGAATCTATAATACAGGCAGCTTCAAAAGGTTCAATGTAATATATCAGTGGGATGAGGAGAGAGTGGGATGTGAGAAAATAAAGACAGTGTAGGCAGCTCAAAGAAGTTGGGCTGTGAAGGGAAAGAGAGAGAAGGCTGGAGAGCAATTAGGGAATAAGGTGAGGTATTTTTAAGGCATGAAAGAGACATGAGCAGGTTTAAATGCTGACGCAGAGAGTCAGGGGAGAGGCTGAGGAGATGGGGAGAATCAATATACAACTCTCATGAGAAGGTGGGAGTGGATGAGATTCATAGCACAGGTGAAGAACTTGGCATTTAATAGGAGTCTGATGGTTTCAGCATGTCTTGGAGATGCAGTTGTTGTTATTAGGTGCTGTTGAGTTGGTTTCAGCTCATAGTGACGCTGTGTACAACAGAACAAAACACTGCCCGGTCCTGCACCATCCTCACAATCATTGCTATGTTTGAGCCCTATTGCAGCCACTGTGTCAGTCTATCTCATTGAGGGTCTTCCTCTTTTTCACTGACCATCTACTTTATCAAGCATGATGTCCTCCAGGGACTGGTCCCTCCTGATAACATGACGAAAGAACCTAAGATGAAGTCTTGCCATCCTTGTTTCTGAGGAGCATTCTGGCTATACTTCTTCCAAGACAGATTTTTTGTTCTTCTGGCAGTCCATGGTATATTCAGTATTCTTTGCCAATACCATAATTCAAAGGCATCAATTCTTCTTCAGTCTTCCTTATTCATTGTCCACCTTTCACGTGCATATGAGGTGATTGGAAATATCATGGCTTGGATGAGGCGCACAGTAGTCCTCAAAGTGACATCTTAGCTTTCGAACACTTTAACGAGGTCTTTTGCAGCAAATTTGCCCCATGCCATACGTCATTTGATTTCTTGAGTGCTGCTTTCATGGGCATTGCTTGCAGATCCAATTGTGGAGAAGTAGGAGGCAAGGTAACTGCAGAAAAGGAGTGGCACCAGTGTATGGCAATGATAAAAAAAGGAATAAAAGTGTAAATGTGAAAAGAAAGTCACTTTTTCCATACCAGCAGGTAACATTTATTAAACTAATGTTGTGTTAGGCTCTTTTCATACACTGATTCTCAATTAAATCTTGATTATAACAACCCTGTGAGATGGGTTCTGTTATCATCCCCAGTTTATAAATGAGGAAATTGAGGTAAACTGCTTATCCAAGGTCACATAGAATTTGAATTCAGGTCTACCTGACCCCAGAGCTTTTACTCTTAACCATGACCTAGATGATACAATTGTATACCTCTAATGTGATTATCAGCTCAGAAAATTCAAGAAAATTAACTTAAAAATAATTAGATGTAATAAGAATTAAGTGGATAAGTAGCTACATGATAGATAAAAAGCAGTAGCTTTATGCAAGCAATAATAGTGAGAAAATGTAATTGTAGGAGAACGGACAATAGCAACGTGAAAAATGAATACTTAGGAATACACTTAAAAATAAATGTGCCCAGCCTAGCCACATAGAATAAGATCTGTGTGTGTGTGTGCGTTTGGGTGAGCAGGAGGTAGTTTTGTTAGGGTATTGGTACCAGAAAAAGAACAGGTGAAAAACAAATGTCTATCACAAGACATAATGAGAAAATATGCAAAGATGTTGACTATGATGTTTTTATAATATTGAAAAACTAAAAGTCATGAAGCTGCTTATATTATGGTACAGTCATGTGATGGATACTATCAATGATTAAAAAAAAAAATCAACCATTAAAAGAGGATGAAATTGGAGCTATAGATATTAGAAAGATGTTTACATCGTATGATTACATGTGCAAAGCAGGTTGCAGTACAGTATGTTCCTTTTTTTTTTTTTTAAAGAGTGTACGTATATTTTTATGTATTTAAAGAAAAAATGTCTGGTAAGATAAGTTCTTTACATTTGTGGTATGGGATCACAGGAAGATTTTCATCCTTTCCTTATTGCCTTTTACTTTATGATCATGAATTGCTTTTATAATCAGAAAAAGCAATAAAGATATATTCTGTTTGGGGAGATGAAGGGAGTAAAGGTTAAGGAAAAAAAAAAAAAGCCTGATCTAAGGCAGTGACAGTAGTGGAGAGGGCAGATTTGAGAGCCTTTAGATTTAGAGGGTCGACAGCACTGGGAGAAGAGAGAGATTTAGACAGCATTTAAAAACTAAGAGGTGAGGGAGTGAAGAGTGGGAGATGAAGCCTTCTTGGCCTGCAGTGGGCTTGAGTACTGGAGGGGCTTAGACAAGGGGAGGAGGGAGGAAATAAGGCTGGAGCCTTTTTCAGGAGTTTGGACTTCCCCATGAAGGCAGAGGGAAGCCATTGAAAGGAGGGGAAATGACTTAATTGGATTTGCATTATAGAAAGATCACCCTGGCTCCCGCCAGGCCGTTTAGTAAACTGAAGTTAAAAACCAGTTAGAAGGTGCCAAATTTCCCTTTGTGTTGGTTAGACTTGAACCTCTGTGGAAGCTATGTGTTAATTTCCTTTTGTTTGAGAGGAAGCATTAGTGCTGAAAGATATCTATCTACTTTGTGAAAGCACCTGGAATATATTAAACAGTCTTATTTAGATTACATTGATTTAGAATTGTGCTCAATTTTATCTCAATGACACAGTCTCCTGTAAGTTTACTTTCTACCTTTTCTATAAATATGAATAATTGGGAAAGTATCAAGAAGTATAAACAACTAAAGTTAGAGAACTTGAGTTGATCGCAGATACCCTTGACACTCTATCTTCGGGAGAAAAGGGCCAGTATAAACTATGCGATGTCATATTAAGGAATTATTACAGAACAAGTTCTTAGTGTCTAGATGGATTCAGCTCGTCATCCATCTCTACTCCCACAATTCCAGGGCATCGTGGAGAGGGAACGAGCTGCTGTCCTAACGTTCGTGAAGAGCTTTGCAGTTTACAAGAGCTGGACTTTCAAAAGATGCAGATCTATGGTCTCGTTTCCTTCTTCCCAACAACTCTCGCCTAGGGATTATCATTCCATTTTCAGATGAGAAAAACGAAGGTCAGAGGATTCAAAAGACTGCTCCCAGCTCCCACA
Organism: Elephas maximus indicus; assembly: GCF_024166365.1. Classification (NCBI taxonomy): domain Eukaryota; kingdom Metazoa; phylum Chordata; class Mammalia; order Proboscidea; family Elephantidae; genus Elephas; species Elephas maximus. The sequence continues at coordinate 24,855,561 of NC_064843.1, read as the reverse complement.
ACTAATAAGCCCTGAAATTTTGAATCCAGGTTTTCTTTTTATATTATAGCCTTTTATTAGGGAAAGTTTTAAATATATACAAAAGTAGAAAAGGTAGTGTTGGCGAAATAAAATTAAAAATAAAATCCACTCTCAAAGGTAGAAGAAAAAGAAAAGTTTATTATTGAATAAGCATTAAACCAGAATATGATCCATCACAGGCAGTCTGCTAAAACAGATTGCAAAGACAGAAAGAAGTCTGATCCTTTATGTAGTCAACTTGTTTCATACATGTTCTCAAGATAAACAGTCCTCAAATAAAAGGACTTAACAGCGCCACTTCTCACATAATTCATACTAAATTTATCTAGTAATCACAGTAGCCATTTCTGTTTACTAACTGCCTTTATCCAAAGGAAAAACAAACTTTTCATATCTCTATGACAGGAGATAGTTTTGCAGCTTGGAGCAAGGCATCACCCAAAGTTAGGTCCCTGTCCTCCTACAGAAACAAGGAAACAGGGGCACTGTCTTCCCTGATGTTAAATTTCAAAGAGAAATGAAGAAACATCCCTGGCTAGTAAAACTGACAAGAAGATTATTTAGCCTTTTAAAAGGATTTCTATATATTTCAAAAGAGGTAGAGACAGAATTTACAAGTTTTCTAAAGTAAATTGCTCTAAAAAAAAGGGCAGAGAGGAGTCTCTTTCCCTTTTTACACCAGGGAAAATTTATTTTTTTCTCTTTTTGATTTGTACTTACCATTATAATAGTACGGAAACCCTGGTGGCGTAGTTGTTAAGAGTTTGGCTGCAAACCAAAAGGTCAGCAGTTCGAATCCACCAGACGCTCCTTGGAAACGCTATGGCGCAGTTCTGCGGTGTCCTATAGAGTCGCTAGGAGTCGGAATTGGCTCGACAGCAATGGATTTGGTTTTCTTTGAGTTTTATAATAGTATAATAACAGCTATGTACCCATGTCCCAGCTCCAGCAGTTATCAACATATGGTCCATCTTATTTCATCTATAGCCCTACTCCCTCCCTGCCTTGGATTATTTTAAAGCAAATCCTAAACATTATATCATTTCATCCGTAAATACTTCAATATGCATACCTAGGAGATAAGAACCTTTTCTCCCCTTTTTTCTGTATAACCTCAATACCATTATCACACCTAAGAAAGTGAACAGTAGTAGTAGTTATTCAGTGAGCCCTGGTGGTGCAGTGGTTAAGCACTCGGCTGATAACTGAAAGGTTGACAGTTCCAACCCACCAGCCGCTCCCCAGGAGAAAGATTTGGCAGTCTGCTTCTGTAAAGATTTATAGCCTTGGAAATCCTATGGGGTAGTTCTACTCTGTCCTGTAGAGTGGCTATGAATCAGAATCGGCTCAAGGGCAAACAACAACAGTAGTAATTCCTAAATGTTACGTACTCTCCATTTGGTGTTCCGATTTCCTTGTCGTGTCATAGATGTCTTTTTTCAGTTGGTTTGAATTGGGATCCAACAAGGTCTACATGTTGTATCTGGTTTATAGTCTCTTAAGTCTTTTAATCTATAGCAATTTCTCTTGTTGTTGTTGTTGTTGTTTTTTCTTGCCACTCACTTGTTGAAGAGATCGGATAATTTGTCTTGTACAGTCCCACATTCTGGATTTGGCTGCCAGCATCCATTTAATGTGTTCCTCTATTGACTTTATTTTTTGGCCATTATATTTTATAGGCAATGCTGTGCACTTTCTATTGTATCATATCAGGAGGCAGTAAGGTCTAGTTATCTCTGTGAAATAATAAGATTGATCCTTGGAGTCAGGTATTGCTAGCCTGATCCATCCATTATAAGTTTCCCACCAGTCTTTCACAGAGTGCTTTTAGCAGCTATTAATTATCGAAAACAACTCAGTGGCACCTAACAATGATGACAACAATCATGGCCTAGAATTTGTTATTTCATTCGGGGTTGCAGTATGAATCCAGGGTTTCTGATGCGAGGTCTGTTTATTCCTACTGCCTCCGGATTATAGGGATGTCTTTGCACACTGTCCTGTACTCTGGTATAGTGCTAGTAGGTGGAGAAAAATCCCTCAATTAGTAGCTCAGCCTCATATATTGAAAAGAAGCCAGAACCTGTGTGCTCTGTCCAACACAGGCCACTCACAACATTGCTGTCCTGGGTGGGCCTTATGTATTTGCAAACCACAGTGGAAGGGCTGCCTATGTCAGTGTTTTTCAGACTGCAGGTTGTTACACATTAGTAGGTTGAGAAATCATGTGGGCGAGAGAGGTTCCAGCATTTTTTTTAAGTTAAAAAATAGAGTAGAAAGAAGGGGAAAAATACTAGTGTGCATATCATGCAGTAAGGATCAGTTCTGTTTGTAAAACTTTTGTTTCAGCTCTGTTGGGGTATGACTGAGCCAGGATGTAAATGTATTTCTTATTGGTGTCGTGGTGAAAAGAGTTTGAGAGATCATGTTCAAATATTCAGATGACCACCATGCAGTACAGCAAGTTTCTCAGCCAAAGATTGAAGTATGTTCCATGTCAGTACCTATAATATAGTACAGTACATTAACCTATTTGGAATTCCCTGTACAGGCTTTTTTGAGTGACTGCCAGGTAACTAGAAAATTTCGTTATTCCCAGTACCCTCCTCCTCGAGTGTCAGAGTTGAGTTGAATGCGTGAAGGAATGTGAGCACTTCTCTGTGTCAGGGATTTTCACATACACTGTGGCATAGTGGTTAAAAGCCACAGCTGCTAACTGAAAGGTCAGCAGTTCAAATCCACCAGGTGCTCCTTGGAAACTCTATGGGACACTTCTGCTCTGCCCTATAGGGTTGCTATGAGTCAGAATCGACTTGATGGGAATGAGTTTGGGTTACCCTTGAGGTAGAGAGAATGATTCCAACCAGCACTGGCATTGCTAGAAGGCGTGCTGAGGCCATCAGTATGAGTTGGTGGAGAGGGTGAGAAGTCAGGGCTGAGAAGGAATGTGTGGGTGGAGAACCAGGTTTAGCCTTTTAGCTGACTTCTGTGGTTTTTTGCGGGGGAGGGGGGAGCCAGAACTTTGATGCACACGATGGTAACAAAAGTAGCCCTAATACAGTTCCTGTTGTAGTCGCAATTGGTTTAGGCTGTGGAGCAAGTAGGAATATTTAGTGACACCAGGGAGGAAAAAGGGACTAGGAAATGCAGGCTTTAGGCTACAGTATGCAATTAACATTTTACAGCTGTGGAAACTGAGGTTCAGAGAGTGTAAGTTGCTCAGAATTACATAGCCAGAAAATGGGGGAGGCAAATTTCAAGGCTTTAGGGTATCCTGGGAATATTCTGAATAGCTGTTTGAGTAAATCCTTAATAACAGTGCCTACTGCATCGGTTGTAAGGACTGAATATGTAGTTAAAGCACTACACGCAGTGCCTGGCAGATGAGAAGAACTCAGTAAGTATTAGCTTTGATTATTCTTTCTGGCTATAGTTTTACAGTGTTGAATAGTTAAACCTCCTGTGTCCTCCTGCGACCCCAAACCCTGCTCAGTTTCGTTTTTCAGCTGCTGCCCTGGCTGCTACGTAGACTGGTAGCACACCCTTCTTGGAAAAAATGATAAGCAGTCTCCTTTGGTTTAAGGCAGAGATAACAGCCACAAAGTGTCGGAGAAGAAAGCGATTAGCACCTAGTTGAGGGGGCTCTGGTAAAAGGTAGGTTTTTTGTTTTTTTTAAGGGGGCAGGTGGGGTGGGGAAAGGATATATAGGCAGATGATAGATACTCTGTGACAAAGAAACTGCCAGACGTCTTGCACAGAAAGCCTTCTTAATTCTGTGAATGAAGGTAACTGAAATTTCATTGAAATTGTATTTGCCGGGAGGTTAATAAGACGCATAACCTTTCTGTGGCCTGAGGGTCAGCGTCCTCTGTCAGCCAGTCCTCTGGAAGTGGTAAAACTCTTAGGAAGGCAGAGCCGTGTAGTGCGAAACCAAGGACTTGTGTTTCAGGCAGATCAGGGTGACTTTGGGCAAGGTGTCTGAGCCTGGTTCTGTAAAGTTGTAAAATGTCTCATGGTCATTTGAGAGTTAACCATTATAAACCTTGGCCCCTAAACCGGACTTAATGTGAGTTCTTTTCCTTTCTCCCGTTTCCTACTCCATAAGCTTACCTACTCCGTACTCTGCTCACCACCAAAAGGAAACGCTTAAAAAAAAAAAAAAAAAAAAAAAGCTGGTGGTCTAATCCTAATTGTCAATGTCAGTTAAACTACTTATGTGCATAAGGTTTCACTTTCAGTGGTTCTTGACGATCTCTGCATGTTATATGTGGTACCTGTTAAAAGTGGCAGCCATACTTTCCAAACCACAAAAATGGGTTGTGTGGTCTGATGAGTATAGTACACTTAGAGGGTCAGGGGAATGGAGTGTTTTACAGTAGTGGAGCCTCGGGGAAATCACAGATGTGCCTGCGAGTGTCCGTAATGAAGCAGTGTAAAGTCATGGCTAGGAAGGAGGCTCTGGAGTCCTTTGGACATGAGTTGACATCTTGACTCAGGCCCGTTCTTCTTCCATGCAGGAGTTACCTACCCTCGTTCTAAAGCTCCAGCGTCACCTCATCTGTAAAAGGGCCATAACAAGGGCACTTGGCTTCCTGTGCGGATTGCGTGAGATGAGGAGGTCCCGGAGCAGGGCTCGGGGTTGTGATTATCAGGAGACCATTGAAACGGAGTGACTTTTTTCTTTTTTGCAAAAGTTGATACAAAAAGTTCTTGTAAAATAACTCATTATTTGGAATCTTTGTGTATCGTAACTTCTTTACAATAACTTTAAAGTATTTCTGGAAAAGGCACAGAAATATTTTGAAGATCCCATGCCCAACATTGCATGCCCACTGAGAAAACCTGACTTACTTGCTTTTCTCACAACATTTGAGTAACTCTTAACACCCATTCCATTGCCTCTAAGATGGTCTCTTCTGCAGTGTGGTTATTTTTTGGCTCATAGAATTTGTACTTCAGAGATAGGACAGGCTTCAAGGTTAGCTTAATCCACTGCCTCAGGCATTTTTCCCTAAGATTCTCTTGGTTAGACCCTCCCCAGTGTATTGGCTTCATCCTCAGCAAATTAACTTCAGCAGTTCTGCGCTCCAGGTCCATGTATGACACTCACCAAAGAAATAGAAAGATTATCTCTTCCTCTGTTCTCCTAAGAGTGAGAACTTTTCTTACAAGCCCCCAGAAAACTAAGCCTAGACTCTCATTGACCTGTTTTAGGCCATGTGTCCATTTCTGAAACAATTCCTGTCGTCCAAGCGATGCCCTGCCCTGATTGGCTTAGGACTGGCCCTTTTGAATAACTCATTTACAAGGGGAACGAAATTATCTTTAGACCAATCAGAAACAATTGTATTTCTGTTAGGAAAGGTATTTTTCTGTGCATGAAGGGAATGGACGCTGAGTAGGGTTTGTCTGCTAGGAATTGTGTTGGCTGCTAACAGTGCTTTAAGTAAGATAGAGGTTATTTTTTCTCTCAAAAAATATTAAGTCCAAAGTAGGCAGTGCAATGCTGGAATGGCATCTCCACAATGTCATTAGGAGTGAAGATCTCTGTCTCTGCTTCACCATCCTAGCCACTTGGTTGCGCTCTCGTGGTCACCTGTGGTCGCAAGTGGAGTTCTGGCTCTGTAGTCAAACAGTCCTTGTGGCAGGAAGAAATAAGAAGGGAGAGGGCCAAGGACACCCTTTTCAGAGCTTTATCTTAAGCCTCAGCCAACAAGTCCTGTCTGTGTGGAGGCTGATAAATGTAGTTTCTTAGCTTGGACCCATTGCTGTTCCCAACAGTATAGGCATTCTCTTGCTAAGGAAGAAATGGAAAATGGACATAGGCCAGTCAGCATGCAGTCCATGTCACAGCAGGCAGCCAGCAATGCCCACTGCACTCTCCCTTTAGAGGTAACAATAGTTTTGATATGTTTGTTTTCTTTGTATTCATCATTTTTTTAACCAAAAAAAAGGGGGACTTCATACTTTATGTAATGTTTTTATAATTTATGTTTTCCATTTAGCTGCATAATTAGTGTCTTCCCATGTCAACTAATATACAGTAGAAGCTTCTTAACCAATCTCTACTTAGCAGATGCTAGATTAATGGATTCTCCATTCTTAGTATAAAACTGAGGGTTTGACTCCCATGGCCCTTCAAGCATTCTTAGCTAGGAGATTGCTCTCTACTGCACTGTCCATATGTGGCTGTTTAAATAAAATAAAAAAAATTCAGTTCTCAGCTGGTAGATTGCTCCCTACTGTGCTAACCACATGTGGACTAGTGGCTGCTGTATTGGACAGCACAGATATAGTAGACATTTCCATCATTGCGGAAAATTCTACTGGACAGTGCTATTCTAGAGCACCTACATGCTACAACTTTCACCTGTTCGGTTTTAGGGCGTTTTAATGTTGTGATTAAAGTTACGAACTTGGAACCTGGTTTGAAGACTGCCTGGCTTTGAATTCTCCGCCATTTACTAGTTGTGTGCCCGTAACCGTACTGTGTCTCAGTTTCCTTACGTGTAAAATAATGGTCACAGTGGTACTGGGATTATGAGGATTAAAGGACTTAAATATGTGTGCCCGTAACCGTACTGTGTCTCAGTTTCCTTACGTGTAAAATAATGGTCACAGTGGTACTGGGATTATGAGGATTAAAGGACTTAAATATGTAGAGTGCTTAGAACAGTGCCTGGCACGTAGTAAACACTTGGGTTTCTTCTGAAGCCTGTTTATATCAGTTGTACTTGTTACAGTAATTATAAAATTAATTAAATATTACGTACCAAGTGAAAGAAAAGAGGTTGCTTTCATAGAAAATAAGTTGAATGTTTTAGAAAGACCCGACAAAGGTAAATGGCTAAAACAAATTTTTTTAGTTTAAAAAAAAAAAAGATTCCTGTCAAATTTAGGAGTGAAAGAATCCTTTGAAAGATTGAGGAAAAAATTTCATCAAAATGTTGGACTCTTCCTTTAGAATACTTCACAAGTATCTTTAAGTTTTTTCTCTACTTTAAAGAAGTAAAAACTGGAAATCATAGCCGTGCATCATGCGTGTGATTCATGCAGGAATTTTAACTGCTAGAACTTATTCTCAGAGAAAGAATCCCTGACGGCCCAGTGGTTAAGTGCTTGGCTGCCAACCAAAAGGTTGGCAGTTCAATCCCATCAGCCAGTCCTTGGTACAAAAGACCAGGCAATCTGCTCCTGTAAAGATTCCAACAAAACCAAACCAAACCCGTTGCCATCAAGTTGATTCTAACTCATAGCAACCCCATGTTGTTGTTGTCAGGTGCCGTTGAGTCGGTTCCGACTCATAGCGACCCAGTGCACAACAGAACGAAACACTGCCCAGTCCTGTGCCATCCTTACAGTCGTTGTTATGCTTGAGTCCATTGTTGCAGCCACTGTGTCAATCCACCTTGTTGAGGGTCTTCCTCTTTTCCGCTGACCCTGTACTCTGCCAGCATGATGTCCTTCTCCAGGGACTGATCCCTCCTGATAACATGTCCAAAGTATGTAAGACGCAGTCTCGCCATCCTTGCTTCCAAGGGGCATTCTGGTTGTACTTCTTCCAAGACAGATTTATTCGTTCTTCTGACAGTCCATGGTAAATTCGATATTCTTCGCCAACACCACAATTCAAAGGTGTCAACTCTTCTTCGGTCTTCCTTATTCATTGTCCAGCTTTCACATGCATATGATGTGATTGAAAATACCATGGCTTGGGTCAGGCGCACCTTAGTCTTCAGGTAGATCTGCCCCATATAGTTCCCAAGGAGCACCTGGTGGATTCAAACTGCCGACCTTTTTTTTGGTTAGCAGCCATAGCTCTTAACCACTATACCACTAGGTTTTCCCCTGTCAAGATTACAGCCTAGGAAACCGTATGGGACAGTTCTACTCTGTGACTTTGGGTTGCTATGAGTCGTGATCGACTTGACAGCACACAACAACAACAGCAACGATTCTCAAAGACCTTGGTTCCTCATCAAGGGTTTGGAACGAACATCCATTTGGAACGCTTCATCTCTTTAACTGTCTTTTTTCCTTTTTAATGAATTGTACAATTAATGGTCCTGATCCCATCAGGGAGAAAGAGCTTCTGCTTTATTTCGTTATTATTTGTTTTGTATGGGTTACTGTGTAGCAGTTGAAATGAGTAATATCACCAAACCCTACTGATGGACGTTTACCTTCTTTCTCAGTTTTAAGTATTATAAACAGTGCTGTGGTGAGCGTTTTTACAGCTAAATCTTCTCTAATTGGGATGTTTTGATCCAAGGACTTCAGTGGAATTCTGTCCCTGCCACTGAGAGGCGTGGATTTTAGTCTGGGAGACATTATAATACCAGAAAAGAGGGCATGTGGGCATTCCATCCCTATTTTGCTTTTGGATTTAGCTCTGTTTTTGTCTCATGGGCCACTCACTGATTTTAAATAATGTTTAGCATGTTAATGTTTAATATAGCTAAAAGTTTGAACAGCGAGGTCAGTGTGATAGAATTTGTCCTGATGTCTTTACCCAACTCACATAGCACTTTGTTTGGACTTTTGTTTTGATAGCATTTCTCATAAATTGTCCTGCTCTATTAATTACTTTTGGAAACCCTGGTGGCGTAGTGGTTAAGAGCTATGGCTGCTAACCAAAAGAGGTTGGCAGTTTGAATCCACCAGGTGGTCCTTCGAAACCCTATGGGGCAGTTCTACTCTGTCCTGCAGGGTTGCTATGAGTCAGAATTGACTGGATGGCAGTGGGTTTTTGGTTTTATAATTTTGCATTTGTTTTTTCTCTGCTACTAACCTCTCAGCTGTTGAGGACAGGAGCCCTTCACTGGACCTTTACATACCCTAACATGTAATGGGTGTGTAGTTTATGTTTGTGGCTTGAACAAATGAATCAGTGCCACTTCATCCTATCGTTACATAGCCATGTTCATTAACACTTCCTTCAAATCCACTGTTAGTGTCGGCAAGTCTAGCAGTCTCTTCATTAGGTCAAGCGACCCTAAGATTCCATGTTAGAGGAAAAAAAAAAAAGCTAAATGTTTATAAGGTGTGTTGTAGGGTAAAAACGTCACAAAGTTTAGTAAAGCAAAAACAAAGTTTTATTCGGCGTACTTTCAGAGAGCCAAAAGCAGGAAATTGGACAAGCGTGCTACCAGAGGCACGCCTGCCGGAATCCAAGGCATTTCCAGAATAGACAAAAGTGGGAAAACGAACAAGCATGCTGCTAGAGCCGTGTCTGTCTCAGTCTGAGGAACAAGCAACATATGAGTTATCAGTATGTATTAACATTACAAATGGACAAAACCATTGAAAGCTTCACCTTTTCACAGATTGGCTAGAAACTGTGATCCTGCATTTTAAATTGTCTTTCTTAACAATCTTTGGTACAGGTTTCAGTAACAGTCAGGAGAGTCTTCATTGGTCCAGCAAATTTTCCATTCACTAAATGCTAATAGAAAAAGATAAGAATGGAAATTCTCTTGTGTTCTGTGTGATTTCTTTATGTGGAAGTTCCCCTAGAAGATATTTTCTAAGATTGTCCTAGCTCTTGTCTTTAAATTTCAGGGCCCAGCTGATCTGTCCTTGTGAGTCCAGCTCCAACTGGGTCACATTCTCAATGCTCAAGGACAGGGAAGAATGACTCCAATATTATTTTAAATCGGATTTCAAACGTAAGCAAAGGTAGAAAGACTGTTCTAAAGAAACCCCCATTACCCAATCATCCGGCTTCAACATTTATGAACATTTTAGAACAAATTTTGATTTGGGTTGAGGGTAGAGAGAATCTGAGGACTTTGGGGTACCCAGTTTGTGGGGAGACAAATGTTAGACTATTCCCTCTACCTTTGTTTGTGTTTGAAACCTTACAAACATTTAACTTTTTTTCCTCTAACATGGAATTTAACCTAGTGAAGAGGCTACTAGACTAGCCTCCGCTAACGGTGGATTCGAAGGAAGTGTTCCTGAAGATGGTTATATAATAATAGAGAGGAGGCTAGTGGCCCAGACACAGATTTGCCTGTCTACCTCATAGGGTTGTTGACATACGAACAGTGCAAAGAGCAGAGCCCAATACGTGGTGGATGCAACTTAAATGCCACAGGTGCTGCTGCCACCATTGTTTTCACCACTGCATAGCTGGAGGGAGCTGAGTGTGGTGACTCCGCTCTTACTAACTTGGAGACCTTGGACACCAACCTTTCTGAGCCGTAGTTTCTTTATCTGAAAAATGGGAAGAATAATAACATTCTCCTCCCCACCTCAAGTTGGAAGTTTATTTCTCTCTCATATAAACCAAATCCAAAGGGGAGTAGTTCATAAAAATAGTATCTTATATACCACACAAGGCAATAAAATGATGCATGTAAATGTCTTCTGGATGAATTAACATTAATCACGATTTTCTGGTCTGAAGGAACCATACTTCTGGAATTTTCTGGGAGACCAGGCGATTCGATGTGTGAACTCTTGTTCTGAGATTTCATGATATTTGTCCCCAGATGCATTTGTCAGCCTAGCACAGAAACATTGTAGTAGCACGATAAGCTTTTTTTTCCATTTGCAAGTTGTTTCTAAAGCATGAAAACAGTTTCACTTTATATAACTTGTCCATATATGCACTGGGAATGAAATACTTATCAACTAAGCGGATAAAAAGATAAAAATAGCTTTCCTAAGGAGCCATTGGGTGAGGATTAAAAAAAAAAAGATTTTTTTTTTTAAATCTTTTTTTTTTTTTTTTTTTTTGAGGATTAGTGTAGGAAAAATTTTGTAGCGGAATCTGTTTCACCGTCTTTGACATCTATACAGCATCTTCTTTTGTCTAGATTTTTAAAACACTCTGCTCAGCTCCTAATTAAAGATAGTTTGTATCCACAGATTGCTTAGCCAGTTTCCCAAAACCAGAATTTCTCTAGAAAATCAGTTTTCTTTTCTTTTAAATGAAGACGAATTTTTCAACACTTTGCCTTTTTCTCAGTACTGCAGAGAATCCTGAATATGCAGAACATTCCTCCAAACCACACACGCATATCTGTCTGAGATAAGAGTTAGTAGATAACTGTGGGAAGAGAAGTCGCAGAACATTATTATGGTTCCAATAAATGTCTGCAGGGTTTGTTTGGACGGGACAATCAGCTGTCACGTCCCCTGAGTATGGGAGTTATGTAAACCCAGGTCAAAAAGTTAATGCCCAAACTTAAATTCTCAGGATGTTTTATTTTCTTTTAAACTACGACTTGCCAGTTAGGCTTGACTTTTTTTAAAGTTTATTTTTTGTTGTTTAGATAGTAAAATTTTTTCCTTCTTACCATTTGTGGCTTATGGCATCTTAAACTTTTATAAACTTCTTCATTCAAGCAAACTAAACCCTCTCTCCATATCCCCAAATAATAAAAACAAATAGCAAGTCCAGCTTCATTTCAAAAATGACAGCATCCGGATGCCACTGCTCGGTCCTGATGACATATGAATTCTTAGTTTTATTTTCCATAGATTGTTCTATTTAAATGTTTTATTATACAGCCTCCTTTCTCAATCCTTTTTTCTGGGATTTCAAAATATATTTTGATATTTCTTTTCAAAGAATCCAACACAGACCATCTCTAGTAGTCATCCAGCTGGTGCTGCATTAGAAGATGTGCTACTTCTAATTTAAATCTAATTTAAACTTCTAAATAGACAAGGTTGACAGGAAAAACTTTGGATTTTTATACTTATGGAAACCCTTTACTTCTCCCTGATACATGTTTATGTCTCCTTGAGTGAGAAGGAAGTCAGAGAGTGGTCTGAACGTACTCCTTGATCTTCCTTGTTAATCACTGAAAAATGAAATTTGGAACTCGTTTTCACTTCTGAAGGAATTTGAGGTGTACCCTAGAGTTTTTTTTTTTTTTTATGTACTGAAACTTTGGGGTTAATTTTATTCATTTAAACACATTGAGCACCTACTATGTGCTTAGCATTATGTTGGGTGTTGTACATATATTAGCTTATTTAATTCTCACGAAATCACTGTTCGGTGGATATGATTTAAATAAGTAGTTGCTTAAGCCAAAAATCTGGACTTCATCCTCGGTCTCGCTCACCCTCTGCTCCCGCCCCTAGGTCACTCCCCCTCCGCTCCCACCCCTGGTCGCTCACCCTCCGCTCCCACCTCTGGTCCATTTGGTTAATTGCTGAAGCAGCAAAACACCTCCCTCAACATTCTCTAGAACAGACCACATAGTACATCATAGAGCAAGCCTTAGCAGAATCCAAAACACTGAAATATTACAAACCATCTTCTCTGACCATAAGGCCATCAAAGGGGAAATCAATAACAGGAAAAGCAGGGAAATCAAACACTTGGAAACTGAACAATACCCTGCTCAAAAAAGACTGGATTATAGAAGACATTAAGGATGGAATAAAGAAATTCAGAGAATCCAATGAGAATGAAAACACTTTGTATCAGAACCTTTGGGACACAGCAAAAGCAGTGCTCAGAGGTCGATTGATATCAATAAATGCACACATCCAAAAAGAAGAAAGGGCCAAAATCAAAGAATTACCCCTACAACTTGAACAAATAGAAAGACAGCAACAAAAGAAACCCACAGGCACCAGAAGAAAACAAATAATAAAAAAAGAGCTGAACTAAATGAAATAGAAAACAGGAAAACAATTGAAAGAATTAACAAGACCAAAAGCTGTTTTTTTGAAAAAAATCAACAAAATTGATAAACCACTGGCCAAACTGTCAAAAGGAAAACAGGAGAGGAAGCAAATAACCTGAATAAGAAATGAGATGGGCGATATTACAACAGACCCAACTGAAATTAAAAGGATCATATCAGATTACTATGAAAAATTGTACTCTAACAAATTTGAAAACCTAGAAGAAATGGATGAATTTCTAGAAACACACTACCTACCTAAGCTAACACACACAAAAAAAACACAAACAGAGGTTTAAATAGACCCATGACAAAAGAAGAGATTGAAAAGGTAATCAAAAAACTCCCAAGAAAAAAAGCCCTGGTCTGGAAGGCTTCACTGCAGAGTTCTACCAAACTTTCCGAGAGGAGTTAACGCCACTACTACTAAAGGTATTTCAGACCATAGAAAAGGATGGAATACTACCAAACTCATTCTGCAAAGCTACCATATCCCTGATACCAAAACCAGGTAAAGACACCATAAGAAAAGAAAATTATAGACCTGTATCCCTCATGAATGTAGATGTAAAAATCCTCAACAAAATTCTAGCCGGTAGAATTCAACAACATATAAAAAAAATAATTCACCATGAACAAGTGGGATTCATACCAGGTATGCAGGGATGGTTCAACATTAGAAAAACAATTAATATAATCCATCACATAAATAAAAGACAAGAATCACATGATTTTGTCAATTGATGCAGAAAAGGCATTTGACAAAGTTCAACACTCATTCATGATAAAAACTCTCAGCAAAATAGGAATAGAAGGAAAATTCCTCAACATAATAAAGGGCATTTATACAAAGCCAACAGCCAACATCACCCTAAATGGAGAGAGTCTGAAAGCATTCCCCTTGAGTTCGGGAACCAGACAAGGATGCCCTTTATCACCACTCTTATTCAACATTGTGCTGGAAGTCCTAGCCAGAGCAATTAGGCTAGATAAAGAAATAAAGGGCACCCAGATTGGCAAGGAAGAAGTAAAAGTATCTCTATTTGCAGATGACATGGTCTTATACACAGAAAACCCTAAGGAATCCTCTAGAAAACTACTGAAACTAAGAGTTCAGCAGAGTATTGGGATACAAGATAAACATACAAAAATCAGTTGGATTCCTCTACATCAACGAAAAGAACATTGGAGAAGAAATCACCAAATCAATGCCATTTTCAGTAGCCACCAACAAGATAAAATACTTAGGAATAAATCTTACCAGAGATGTAAAAGACTTACACAAAGAAAACTACAGTAAACTTCTGCAAGAAACCAAAAGAGACGTAAGTGGAAGAACATACCTTGCTTGTGGATAGGAAGACTTAACATTATAAAAATGTTTATTCTACCAAAAGCAATCTATACATTTAATGCAATTCCGATCCAAATCCCAACGACTTTCTTTAATGAGATGGAGAAACAAATCATCAACTTCATATGGAAGGGAAAGAGGTCCCGGATAAATAAGGCATTACTGAAAAAGAAGAACAAAGTGGGAGGCCTTACTTTACCTGATTTTAGAACCTATTATACCACCACAGTAGTCAAAACAGCCTGGTACTGGTACAACAACAGATACATGGACCAATGGAACAGAATTGAGAATCCAGACATAAATCCATCCACATATGAGCAGTTGATATTTGACAAAGGCCCCAAAACAGTTAAATGGGGAAAAGACAGTCTTTTTAACAGATGGTGCTGGCACGACTAGATATCCATCTGGAAAAAAATGAAACAAGACCCATACCTCACTCCATGCATAAAAACTAACTCAAAATGGATCAAAGACCTAAATATAAAATCTAAAACGATAAAGATCATGGAAGAAAAAATAGGGACAACGTTAGGAGCCCTAATACACGGCATAAACAGTATACAAAACATTATAAGGAATGTAGAAGAAAAACTAGATAACTGGGAGCTCCTAAAAATCAAACACCTGTGCTCATCCAAAGACTTCACCAAAAGAGTAAAAAGTCTACCTACAGACTGGGAAAAAGTTTTTAGCTATGACATTTCTGATGAGCGCCTGATCTCTAAAATCTACATGATACTGCAAAAACTCAACAACAAAAAGACAACCCAATTAAAACATGGGCAAAGATATGAATAGACACTTTACTAAAGAAGACATTTGGGTAGGTAACAGGTATATGAGGAAATGTTCACAATCATTAGCCATTAGAGAAAAGCAGATCAAAAGTACAATGAGATTTCATCTCACTCCAACAAGGCTGGCATTAATCCAAAAAACAAAAAATGATAAATGTTGGAGAGGCTGTAGAGAGATTGGAACACTTCTACACTGCTGGTGGGAATGTCAAATGGTACAACCACTTTGGAAATTGATTTGGCGCTTCCTTAAAAAGCTAGAAATAGAACTACCATACGATCCAGCAATCCCACTCCTTGGAATATATCTTAGAGAAATAAGAGCCTTTACACGAACAGATATATGCACACCCATGTTTATTGCTGCACTGTTTACAATAGCAAAAAGGTGGAAGCAACCAAGGTGCCCATCATTGGATGAATGGATAAATAAATTATGGTATATTCACACAATGGAATACTATGCATTGATAAAGAACAGTGAGGAATCTGTGAAACATTTCATAGCATGGAGGAACCTGGAAGGCATTATGCTGAGTGAAATTAGTTGCAAAAGGACAAATATTTTATAAGACCACTATTATAGGAACTTGAGAAATAGTTTCAACTGAGAAGAAAACATTCTTTTGTGGTTATGAGGAGGGGGCGAGGGAGGAGGGTGGGAGAGGGGCATTCATTATTTAGTAGATAAGAACTACTTTAGGTGAAGGGAAAGACAGCACACAATACAGGGGAGGTCAGCACAATTGGACTAAACCAAAAGCAAAGAAGCTTCCTGAACAAACTGAATGCTTCAAAGGCCAGTGTAGCAGGGGCAGGGGTCTGGGGACCATGGTTTCAGGGGACATCTAAGTCAACTGGCATAATAAAATCTATTAAGAAAACATTCTGTATCCCACTTTGAAGAGTGGCGTCTGGGGTCTTAAACGCTAACAAGCAGCCATCTAAGATGCATCAATTGGTCTCAACCCACCTGGATCAAAGGAGAATGAAGAACACCAAGGACACAAGGTGATTATGAGCCCAAGAGACAGAAAGGGCCACATGAACCAGACACTACATCATCCTGAGACCAGAAGAACTAGGTGGTGCCCGGCTACAACTGATGACTGCCCTGAGAGTGAACACAACAGAAACCCCTGAGGGAGCAGGAGAGCACTGAGATGCAGGCCCCAAATTCTCATAAGACCAGACCTAATGGTCTGACTGAGACTAGAAGGACCCTGGTGGTCATGGCCCCCAGACCTTTTGTTGGCCCAGAACAGGAACCATTTCCGAAGCCAACTCTTCAGACATGGATTGGACTAGACAATGGGTTGGAGAGGGATGCTGGTGAGGAGTGAGCTTCTTGGATCAGGTGGACACTTGAGACTATGTTGGCATCTCTGTCTTGGAGGGGAGGTGAGAGGGTAGAGGGGTTTAGAAGCTGGTGAAATGGACATGAAAAGAGAGAGTGGAGGGAGAGAGCAGGCTGTCTCATTAGGGGGAGAGTAATTGGGAGCGTGTAGCAAGGTGTATATGGCTTTTTGTGTTAGAGACTGACTTGATTTGTAAACTTTCACTTCAAGCACAAAAGTAATTAAAGAAAAAAACACCTCCCTCCCTGCTGCAGCCCCTAAGCTGCCATCATCTCTCCCTGGACAGCAGAACAGCCTCCTTGCTCCTCTCCTGACTCCTCTTCTTGCCTCAGCGTAGTCTTTTCGCATAGGAGTCAGGGTGATCTTTTTCTTAACTTTTTATTTTGAGACAATTGGAGATTCACATGAAGTAGTAAGTAGTAATACAGAGAGTTCCTCTGTATCCTTTCCCCAGTTTCCCTCAGTGATAACATCTTGCAAAGAGATAGTATAATGTCACAACCGGAATATTACTGGTAATACAGGCCTCCAGTCTTGTTTAGATTTCCCCACGAGGTGATCTTTTACAAACATCAATTCGATCTTGTCAGTCCTCGTGTAAAGCGCTTTAGTGGCTTTCCACGCATGGTACACGGATTAAAATCCAAAGCCCTGTGGGACTCTAGCTCCTGCCTGCCTCTCCAGCCATGTTTTTTTTCCTTGCTCACCAGGCTCCAGTCAGCCTCAGCTTCCTTCATTTCCTGGTACCTACCCTGCTGGTTCCCACCTCAGGACACTTGCACAGCATATCTCTCTGCATGGGGTATTCTTCTTCCTGGCATTTCATGTGCTGGCTTCCCTTCCTTAGCTCAAATGTCACCTCCTCAAGGCAGCCTTTCTTGACCACCCTAATATAGCCTTCCCCCCACCTTCTCAATTTGTCCCATTATGCTCTCTGTTTAATTTTCTTTGTAGAATTTGTAACTGTCTGAAATTATTTATTTGTTTAATTGCTTTTTGTTCAGTAGAAAGTAAGCTAAAGAGAACAGAACTGTTTTATTCATTGCTTTATCTACAGTGCCTAGAACAGGGCATGGTACCTAGTAGGCACTTGATAAATATTTCCTGAATGACTGAGTTTTATGGATGAGGAAACTGAGTTTCAAGGTGATTGAGGAACTTAACTAATGAGTAATGGAACCATGTCTAGAAGCCATAGGTGAAAAGGCCTTAAATTTGGCCTGTTCAAAGAACAGATAGGACAGTAAGGCTGGAGGAGAGACAGTGAGAAGGAGTGTGATGTGAGCTGAGACTAGCGAAATAGGGCCTGGGTCATATCAGGCTTCGCAGATAGTGGCGAGGAGTTTGGATCTTATTCTGCTTGCAACTGGAGGTCTGGAGGGTTATTAGCAACCTTATCATTATCTAGCTTAGCTCACTGGAGTTCCACTCTGGTATTTGGACCGAAGTCTCAGTCTGTAATGATGCTTTCCTTTTCCTTACTTTGCCCCCTATGTGTATAAATTTCTTTTGGAGACCATTCCAGGAAAGGATTCTGGTCCTATCACCATCAAAATAGTACCCACTAATCACATCACATTTGTCTTTTCGATAGGGAACTCAGGCAGATTATGGGTTTGGTGGGAGAGAAAGGAAGACAGAGTACTAACTCAGGAAAGATAGATTGGCAAGGGAGTGGGTGACTATTTACTGCTAATGTAATAATAAAATGATAATGCATATGTTCTATAATGTATATTACATACACTATAATGATAATATAATAATATACTGGTAATAGCTACCACTTCTATAGTGTTTACTCTGCCAGGTTCTATTCTAAGCACCTTTCATTTATTAACTTATTGAATCCTCATAACCAGTTCTATGAGGTAGGTACCATTACAGATGGGGAAACTGAGGCATAGGGAGGGAAAATAACCTGTCCAAGGTCACAGAGCTCCAGAGTCTGTGCTCTTAACCTCTGTTACAGCCTCTCATTTAATGAGAATCAGATGGATTTTTTCCCACCTTTTTATAATGAAAGATTTCAGACATATGGGAAAAAATTGTAAGAGTACAGTGAGCATCTGTAGCAGACATTTACATCAGACAGTTGTTAACATTTGCTGTACATGCATTATCGACGAATGTGTGTATATATGTATGTATTTTTTTTAATTGAGCTTTAAGTGAAAGTTTACAGACCAAGTTAGTTTCTCATACAAAAATTTATATACACATTGTTACATGATTCTAGTTGGTCTCTCTATAGTGTGACAGCACACTCCTGCATTCCACCCCAGATTTCCCATGTCCATTCAACCAGCTTGGAAACCCTGGTGGCGTAGTGGTTAAGTGCTACTGCTGCTACCCAAAGGGTTGGCAGTTCGAATCTGCCAGGCGCTCCTTGGAAACTCTATGGGGCAGTTCTACTCTGTCCTATAGGGTCGCTATGAGTCGGAATCGACTTGACGGCACTGGGTTTTTTTGATTCAACCAGTTCCTGTCCCTTTCTGCTGTCTCATCTCACCTCAGGACAGGAGCTGCCCATTTAGTCTCATGCATGTACTTGAATTAAGAAGCATACTCTTCAAAAAGTATCATTTTGTATCTTATAGTCCAGTCTAACCTTTGTCTGAAGAGTTGGCTTCAGGAATGGTTTTAGTTCTGGGTTAACAGAGTCTTCAGGGTTCCTGCAGTCTCAGACCCTTAAGTCTGGTCTTTTTACGTGAATTTGAGTTCTGCATCCCACTTTTCTCCTGCTCCATCAGGGACTCTGTATTACGTTCCCTGTCAGGGAGGTCATTGGTGGTAGCTGGCACCATCTAGTTCTTCTGGTCTCAGGCTGATGGAATCTCTGGTTTATGTGGCCCTTTTTGTCCCTTGGGCTAACATTTTCCTTGTGCCTTTGGTGTTTTTCATTCTCCTTTGCTCCAGGTGGGTTGGGACCAATTGATGCATCTTAGATGGCCGCTCACTAGCTTTTAAAACCCCAGATGCCACTCACCAAAGTGGAATGCAGAACATTTTCTTAATAAATTTTGTTATGCCAGTTGGCCTAGATGTCCCCGGAAACCATGGTCCGCAGACCACTACCCTTGCTACTCTGTCCCTCAAAGTATTTGGTTGTGTTCAGGAAACTTTTTAGCTTTTAGTTTAGTCCAGTTGTGCTGACTTCCCCTGGATGGTGGGTTGTCCTTCGCTTCACCTAAGGTAATTCTTGTCTACTATCTAGTTAGCGAATTCCCTGCTCCCTCCCTTGCCACCCTCATAACCATCAAAGAAGGTTTTCTTCTGGGTTTAAACCTTTTCTTGAGTTCTTATAATAGCGATCTCATACAATATTTGTCCTTTTGCAACTGACTAATTTCACTCAGAGTAATGAGTTCCAGATTCATCCGTGTTACATTTCTCGGATCCATCGTTGTTGTTTATCATTGTTCATCTTAATTCCATTGTGTGAATATGCCATAATTTGTTTATCCATTTGTCCATTGGTGGGCACCCAGATTGTTTCCATCTTTTTGCTATTGTGAACAGTGCTGCAGTAAACATGGGTATGCATATATGTATTTGTGTGATGGCTCTTATTTCTCTAGGATATATTCCAAGAAGTAGGATTGCTGGATCATGTGGTAGCTCTATTTCTAGCTTTTTAAAGAAATGCCAAATTGATTTCCAAAGTGGTTGTACCATTTTACATTCCCACCAGTAGTTACATAAGTGTTTCAGTCTCTCCACAACCTCTCCAGCATTTATTATTTTGTGTTTTTTGGATTAATGCTATCCTTGTTGGGGTGAGATGGTATCTCACTGTAGTTTTGATTTGCATTTCTCTAATGGCTAATGATTGTGAGCATATCCTCATGTATCTGTTAGCTGCCTGAATGTCTTCTTTGGTGAAGTGCCTGTTCATATCCTTTGCCCAGTTTTTAATTGGGCTATTTGTATTTTTGCTGAAGTTTTGCAGTATCTTGTAGATTTTAGAGATTAGACCCTGATCAGATGTGACATAGCCAAAAATTTTTTCCCAGTCCGTAGGGTGTATTTTTACTCTTTTGGTGAAGTCTTAAGTGTTCGATTTTTAGGAGCTCTCAGTTATCTAGTTTCTCTTCTGGTGTTTGTACATTGTTAGTTATGGTTTATATTCTGTTTATGCCATGTATTGGGGCTCTTAGCATTGTCTCTATTTTTTCTTCCATGATCTTTATTGTTTTAGATTTTATATTTAGGTCTTTGATCTATTTCGAGTTAGTTTTTGTGCGTGGTGTTGAGGTATGGATCTTGTTTCATTTTTTTGTGCATGTATATCCAGTTATGCCAGCACCATTTATTAAAGAGACTGTCTTTTCTCCATTTAATGAACTTTGGGACTTTGTCAAATATCAGCTGCTTGTAGGTAGATGAATTTACATTTGGTTTCTCAATTTTGTTCCATCAGTCTATGTACCCGTTGTTGTACCAGTACCAAGGTGTTTGACCACTGTGGCCGTGTAATAGGTTCTAAAATCTTTACTTCAATTTTTTGTTGAACTGTTATGAAGGTACATTACAGACATGATAATTCACCCCTAAATACAAAAGAAAGCATTATGTTCGTTTGATTTATATGGTAGGTACATTCTTGGAAGATACACTGCCTATTAAAATTATGCAAGAGAACTTTGTGTTTATATGTAAAAAGGAGTTAAGTTCTAGGCTCATATATAATTATAAACAGATTTTTCACTTACATGAATATCTTGGTATTTGTAAGTCAGGCAGGATAAGGGACAATTTTTGTTTCTGTAAGGCCACCCCACTATTTGCTGGATGTTTAACATCCTCATCTCCACTCAGTAAGTGCTCATGTGAGTGGGGAGGCATTCAAACATTGTGACAACCAGAAATGTGCTTCTCTCCTCCCGCGTTTCCAGAAAGCCCTCTACAGGGCTGTACCTGTTGAGAATCATTGATTTAAATAGTCTTCTAATGAAAGGGCTATGTGTTAAATTAAAACCCTTACTATAATGATTCAGTTCTACAGTAATTAAGGTGGTTGAACTTATCTGTAATGTTTTTTTTGTTGTATAACTACGTATGTTCTACGTCTATATATCCATTTGCTTATTCAGTTATACCCCCCACCCCCACCCTCCACCACTTTGTTCTAGAAAGGCTATGTGGCAGTTCTTCATTTATTTAACCATAAAAGGCATCTCCCCATGAATCGATTTGAATTGACTAGGAAATATTTGTAGTTACTTTGTTTTTCTATGTAAAGGAACTTGAAGTGGACTCAGGGCCTACCACAATACTGAATCTGCTTTTTCAGCTTTCTTTCTTTCTGTTTTGCTGAAGGTACTGAGGGGTTTTTCCCAGCTCTACTACTCCCTGTAATTACCTACCTCTTTACTTTTTACTGTTGCCTGTCAAAGTTGATTTGTCAAGCCTATCTCTTTTTATCTCAACTGCCATATTGTTTATGAATCTTCCTCAGAGCCCTGCATCAAGATAGAAGCTAAACCCCATAGCACATTCACTCCCGTGACACCAACCACAGACTGCCTTGTGTTACACTTGATCATGTATTTACCTTCTCTTTCACATACATTTCAGTAACAATTTCCAGGGCAACTCCTTTGGGCAGGTCTTGTTCAAGATCCTAGGAATAGTAATCCCATTCTCTTCTTACCTTACTTTCTTAATAATTGGAGTGGCCTTTTATTCCTTTGTATCCCTTGTGCCACTGGTACCTTGCCTTGCCTCATACATGTTTCTGCATTGAACTTAAGGTACATGGAACAGCATGAACTTCCAAGTTAGATCAGAGTTCAGATCCTGGCGCTGCAACTATGCAACCTTAGGCAAATTACTTAATCTCTCTGAGCTCCCAGTCCTTTATCTGTAAAAAGTGGGTATTAGTACCCATCTTATAGGATTGTTGATAGTGTAAAGATAGATTATATGAAGTGCCTAGCACAGTTCTTGGCACATAGTAGGTGCTCATTAAGTGGTAGCTGTAGTAAAGGAGGCTCTCTCATTCCTTCAGCTCACTGGAACGAGTAGTAGGAGCATTTAGGATCTTAATTATCTTTTTTAAAATTCGTATTTGATTTTATTTATTTTTTAATATTTTGCTTTAGGCGAAGGTTTACATAGCAAAATAGTTTCCCATTCAACAGTTTGTACACAGAATGTTCTAAGACATTGGTCACAGTCCCCTCAATGTGTCAGCACTCTCCCCATTTCCCCTCTGGGTTCCCCATTACCTTCCATCAGGTTGTCCTACCCCTTCCTGCCATCTTGTCTTAGCTTTTGGGCAGATTTTGCCCTTATGGTCTCATGTCGTTAACTGTTCTAAGGAGCTGGTTGTCTTGGGTGTTATTGTTTATTTTGTAGGCCTGTCTGTTGTTTGGTTGAAAGATGGTCTCTGGGAATGGCTTTAGCTCTGTGTTAGAAGGATGTCTTAGAGCCATAGTTTCGGGGGTTCCTCCAGTCTCTATCAGGCCAGTAAGTCTGGTCTTTTTTATGGATTTGCTTTTTATTCTACATTTTTCTCCTGCTTTTCCCAGAACCCTCTGTCGTGATCCCAGTCAGAGTGGTTGGTAGTGGTAGCCGGGTACCATCTAGCTCTTCTGGTCTCAGGGTCATGTAGGCTGTGGCTCATATGGTCCATTAGTCCTTTAGACTAGTTGCTCCCTTGAGTCTTCAGTTTTCTCCACTCTCCTTTGCTCTAGCTGGGATGAGACCAATAGTTGTATTTTAGATGGCTTGTCTTAGAGGAAATGCTCACTTAGTTTTGGGACTTCTCCAAAGAGAAACAGGCCCTGAGGAAAGTCTGGCCCATCGCTGATTAACTGTTCCCCTTTTAGAATCAGCGATCCGAGCCTTTGTTTTGAAACTACTTATATAATGTATAAAAAAATATACCACCTGTTATTTGTGTATTTTTAGCAGTAGGAGTCGGATAATCCTAATCCCGTCTGTAAAAGAGCAAACTGTTTACCAGAAGCAGAGCTTTTTTTCTTAACTCTGACTCACACTGACTCATCTTTCTCATTTTCCTTCCCACAATCTCACAACAACCTTGCAAGAGAGAGAATTTTTAGGGAATTCAGTTGAGCTTCTTTTTCTTGATTTTCCAGAGTTGAAAACTTGAAGATGTCATGTCATTAATTCCATTTTAGGAAAAGCTAAAATTTGTGCTGCCTGGAGTGCCAGTATGACCCAATGCCATATAGTCGAACATCTCACACAAAACCTTGTCTCAGTAAATCAATTCTGTTACCTGGGCAGTTAGCCAAGTTCCTAAAGCATACATGTTAAACAAGTATGCACATCTTGCTTTTTGAAAATTGTTATCACCTTAACTTAAATTCTTTTGAACCTGGAAAATTTCCTCTTCTGAGATAGAAAACTCCTGCAGAATTAGAGCCAGAGCTGTGGTGCCTTAACAGTTGAATTTGAGATGACAGATACAGAATTCAGACATGTCGAGTCAGCACAATGAACAAGGAAGATTTATAGATCAGAGCGATTAATATTCTGCCTTCGGTCAACCTTCGTTAAATTAATATTTACTGATCATCTGGGATGTGCCAAAGGCTAGTGCTACAGCAGTGAGCAGTACAGATGTGATCCCTGCTGTCATGGACCTGATAATGTAATATGTGTGTGTAATAAATGCCGTGGTGGGGGAAGTACAGGATTCACTTGTGAAGGGAGGAAGGAAGGCTTCTTGGAGGAAAAGACACCAGAGTGAGTAGGCATTAACTAGGAGATGGGGTGGGGTGGGGTGGTGCGGAGGGGGCCCTAGAGTATCCCAGGCAGAAGGAGCTACGTGTACCAAGGACTGAGGGGAGAAAGCTTGCTTCTGGAGGAGCTGGAAGAGGTTCCAGTGTGACTGGAGGACAGTCGAGTTGGGGAAGATTGGCACGAGATAAATTTGGAGACGCTGGCAGGGCCAGATCATGCAGAACATTCTAGACTGGTTTATTAATTAAAAAAAAATTTTTTTCTTTTAGCTGAGGTAGATTTTACATACAGTGAAATGCACAGATCTTGTTTTGACAAATGTATTCTCCCATGTAACCAACACCCAATTACAAATAAGGACTTCTAACTTGATATTAAGAACAATGGGTAGTGATGGATTTTGAGCAGGCTCCAGACGTGATGCAAATTGCTAGTTAAGAACCTCAGAGGGCGCCAGGGCCAGGGCTGGGAGTAGGTGGTGGTTTGCAAGCGGTGGTGGAGCTGTCTTGATTTTCCTCAGAGGCCAAACCCCTAAATGCTTTGTAGGATCTCAAGTGTATCTACACAGAGCGCAGAAGGCTGTGGTTTTTTTGAGGTCTCCCTGGAAAGACTCCAGGTGACCTGCATTTTGAAGAAAGCTTGCTGGGCTCAGAGACAGGATTTCTGACAACTTTGACAGAACACAGCAAATAATCACCTTATGGATTTATTTTTGTTACCTACAGCACATGTGACATTTTTTCTTATCTGAGAGTAGGGTATTAACAATGTTATGGTTTTGATGATTTTAGGGGCTTACTGAAGCTTAGTATCCTTTAAGTGTTCTGACTATTTTAATGTCTGGAATTTTGGCATGGTGCTAGAAATTATTTAACATGTTACTGTGCTGTTTTTGTTGTTGTTGTTATTAAAGAAAAGATATTGTGGATAGAATTATCTTCATTATTTCTAGTTAGGAAATTTTTTAGTTTCTATTAAAAATAAATAAATAAATAAGCAAACATAAAAGTGCATTGAAGTATCCAGGTCTATTCTCCATCCCCCCCATACCCCCTGCCTTTTTTTTTTCCTTTCAGGAAAGTGTAAGGAATAGTGCTTAAAAACACTTTACTGCCAAAACACTCCAAAATACATTTACAGGAAGTTCTTTTCTTACCATATTTGTTTTTTTGTTTCTCCAAAGCTTGCCAAGCTCAATACATAAGTTTATAAATGTTTTTGTACATATCGGCCTTAAACTAAACCCTTCTAAGTATCCAAACTCCCTTGTGTCTTTCTGTGTCTAAATTCAGAGATAGCATCCTGTTGGTTTTGCTAATTACAGAGTAGTCTAGGCCCACATGGTTTGAGCTCGCCCACAGTACTCTAGAGATACTTAAGGATTTCATCTGAAAAGTATCCTGCTCATACTCTGAAAATGCTTCTTATCATTTTAGTACTCCGATGCATTTGTGTGTATATAGATTATTCTGCTTATTGTTCCTCATATAATTTTTTTAAACAAGAAAATTCTTATTGTTTGATGAAGTCATGAAACTCAAGAGTTGGATGAAATATTAGACATCCCATCCAATGATGAAGTAATTGCTGATTGATTACTATTAGTTGATGATTAAATCATTCACTGTCTAAAATAATCTTTTTTTTATTTTCTATCCTTGTTTAGCCGAATCTCCAAGCTTTGGCACAT
This sequence comes from Elephas maximus indicus, assembly GCF_024166365.1. Lineage (NCBI taxonomy): Eukaryota > Metazoa > Chordata > Mammalia > Proboscidea > Elephantidae > Elephas > Elephas maximus. Next base: position 24,829,963 of record NC_064843.1, on the reverse strand, counting down.
ATATATCCCAGTTGACATTTAGTCCTCCAATTTTTTCTGTAATGACCAGCACAAAGAAAAAAACAGGTTCTTGAGGAAACAAAACACTGTACATAAGGGCTAACAAAAACAGGTCTTCAAAGCCATGAGATACTAGAATTTCACACACAGACTATAAAACAACTACATTACTGTGTAAAAAGAAATACATGTCAAGATTGAAAATTTCACGAAGAAACTGGACACTACCAAAAGTGACAACATATTTGAAGAAAAACCAAATAGACATTTTATAACTGAAAAATATAATAACCCAAACAAGAACACAGTGGATGGCTTTAAAAGCAGATTACACAGCTGAAGAGAGAATTAGTGAGCTAGAATATAGGTTAGAAGAAATTGACCTAGAATGAAGTATTGAGAGACAAAAATATGTGAAATACAGAAAAGATGGTAGAAGAATTAAGAGGACACAATGCAAACATCTAATATACGTTTAGTTGGAATCCCAGAAGGAGAAGATCGAGAATGGTACAGAGACAATATTTGAGGAGATAATAGTTGAACATTTTCCAGAACTATTGAAACACATGAGTTCACAGATTAAAAAATATGTAGCTTTAAATGCATATATTAGAATTAAGAAAAGGCTAGAAACTGAGCAAGCATCCACCTTAAGAAGTCAGGAAGAGAACAGTAAAAGAAACCCAAAGAAAATAAAGGGAAAGAAATAACAAAGAGAGGAGTAGAAATAAATGAAATAGAAAGCAAATATATAATGGAGAATATTAAGAAAACCTAAGATTAGTTCTTAGAAAAGAGTAATAAAAATTATATACTCTGGTAAGCTCAATCAGGAAAAGGAACAAGGAGAGGAGGGAGGGAAAGAAGGAAAGAAGAACGAAGGGAAGGAAAAAAGGGCACAGATAACCAATATCAAGAATGAAAAGGAGATCATATAGTTATCAACATGATAAGATACTATGAACGGCTTTATGACAAAATTTTGAAAATTTAAGTGAATGGACAGATTTTTAACAAGAAGCATTATCAAAACTAGATCCTGTTTGGGATGATGAAAAAGTTTCAGAAATAGTGTGATGGTTGCTCAACACGGTGAACTATTGATGTCACTGAATTGTACACGTAAAATGGTTAAATGGCAAATTTTATGTTCATATGTATTTACCACAATAAGCTGTTTTTAAAAAACTAACACAAGGCAACCAATGTCACTAAACAATTTGTTTATTAACTGTTTGAAAAAAAAAAAAAACTCACACAGGAAAGAAAACATAAAAAGTAATGTAAATTGAAGCAGCAGTTAAATAGTTTCCCACAAAGAAAACTACAAGTCCAAATGGCTTCACTAGGAAGTTATATCAAGAATTTCAGAAAGAAAGAATTAATACTATACACACTCTTCCTGAGAATAGAAAAAGAGGTTAGCAAAATAAAAATGACATGAGAAAGGAAAATTCACATGTCATTTTGCTCATGAACATGAAAAATCCTAAACTAGATGTTAGCATAACAAAATCCAGCATTCTACTTACTAATGCTGCATAACAAACTAAGCAAATTTTGTGGCTTAAAATAGCCATTTTATTAGGACTCTGTGGGTCAGGAACTTTGATAGGACGCGATGACGATGGCTTGTCTTCTCCATGTTGTCTGGGTCCCCAACTGAGAAGACTTGAAGGAAGGCTGGGATCATCTGGAGGCGTCTTCACTCTGTGTCCTGTGGCTGGCAATCAGTTAGGACACCTACACATTATCTCTCCGTGTAGTCTCTCCGCATTGGCTAGTTTGGGCTTCCTCACAGCATGGCGACTGGGTTCCAAGAGCAAGGTCCCAAGAGAGCAAATTGCAAGTGCTTAGAATTTCTTAATTCACGTAGTGCCATATCCTCTCTTGGTTGATGTAGTTACAAAAATCTGTCCAGATTCGTGATATGAAATATATCTTTTTCCCAGTTTAACACTTGATTTTTACTTTGCTGACCCTCATTTTTGCCATGCAGAATATTTTTATTTATACATAGTCAAATTTATCAGTATTTTCTTTTATGACTCCTAGATTTTATATTATACTTAGAAAGGCCCTCCCCATTGTGAGGTTATTAAAAGATGTGCCATATGTTTTTCTAGTACTTACATGGTTTCGTATTTTTGCATTTAACTTTGTAGATCCACTAGATGTGAGATATAAGATTCTACTTATTAACGTTACCTTTCTCAGACTGATGGAGAGATTCATTCTGACTGTGAGTATCTGGTAAAGACTATTGATCATTCTTTAGGGTATGGAATTGTGAGGAATTACTCCCCTTTCACTCTAGGGCACTGGAATGAGCATCTGAAGTCAAAGCTCCTGCTTCCCCACAGCAGGTAGGGAAAAACAGTCACAGTTTTACACTGTGTCCTTTTTCAGTATTCCTTTTCATTTCCCCAAATCATCTGTTACTGCAGCATCATTGACCTCTTGACAAGTTATGATCTTTATCTCATTTTAAAGTGGCTGTTTACTGATGTCATGAAAGGACACAGCCTCATCTGCCTATAAATTGTGATGTGTGAGTTGTAGTGAAATCTAGCCGTTACAGAAATAATTTTCATTATCATCTGTTTTGAAGGGCACTCCTTTCTGATTTTGTTTGCCTGATCCCAAGTCCATCTTATCCAATGGTGTTTCTGTAGCTCTCCTTCCATTTATTACAGTATAAGACAGACTGTGAAGCATACCCTCATTATCATGATTTCACATTCTTGTCCGTGTTCCAGACGTAAATGTAAAAGCCTCTAAGGCACTTGAGACTGTCTAAAATAGACATTTTGAAGGGTCAGTTGAAACTCATCAATGGAAATAAAGAGAATTGTTGTTGTTAGGTGCTCTCAAGTCCGTTCCAACTCATAGCCACTCTGTGTACAACAGAAGGAAACACTGCCCAGTCCTCCATCATCCTCATAATTTTGTTATGCTTGAGCCCCTTGTTGCAGCCACTGTGTCAATCCATCTCTTGGGGGTCTTCGTCTTTTTGGCTGACCCTCTACTTTACCAAGCGTGGTATCTTTCTCCAGGGACTGGTGTCTACTGATGACATGTCCAAAGTATGTGAGACAAAGTCTCTCCATCCTTGCTTCTAGGGAGCATTCTGGCCGTACTTCTTCCAAGACTTTTGACAGTCCATGGTATATTCAGTATTCACCAATACCATAATTCAAAGGCATCAGTTCTTCTTCAGTCTTCCTAATTCGTTGACCGGCTTTTGCACGCTTATGAGGTGATTAAAAACACTATGGCTTAGGTTAGGCGCACCTTAGTCTTTAAAGTGACATTTTTGCTTTTTAACACTTTCAAGAGGTCTTTTGCAGGAGATGGAAACCCTGGTGGCGTAGTGGTTAAGTGCCACTACTGCTAACCAAAAGGTCGGCAGTTCAAATCCACCAGGTGCTCCTTGGAAACTCTGTGGGGCAGTTCTACTCTGTCCTACAGGGTCCCTGTGAGTCGGAATCGACTCAATGGCAACAGGTTTGGCTTGGTTTTTGCAGGAGACTTGCCCAGTGCAATGCGTCTTTTGATTTCTTGACTGCTGCTTTCATGGGCGTTGATTGTGGATCCAAGTAAAATGAAATCCTTGACAACTTCAGTCTTTTCTCTGTTTATCATGATGTTGCTTCCTGGTCCAGCTGCAAGGATTTTTGTCTTTATGTTGAGGTGTAATCCATACTAAAGGCTGTAGTCTTTGATCTTTACTAGTAAGTGCTTCAAATCTTCTTCACTTTCAGCAAGCAAGGTTGCTTGCTGCAAAACTCAGGTTATTAATGAGTCTTCCTCCAATCCTGCACTCTTCTTCATACAGTCCAGCTTCTCGAATTATTTGCTTAGCATACGGATTGAATAAATATGGTGAAAGGATACAACCCTGATGCACACCTTCCTGACTTTAAACCATGCAGTATCCCCTTGTTCTGTTGGAATGACTGTCTCTTGGTTTGTGTACACAGTTAAGTGTTCTGGAATTTCCATTCTTTGCAATGTTATCCATAATTTGCTATGATCCATACAGTCAAATGCCTTTACATAGTCAGTAAAACATAGGTAAACATCTTACTGGTATTCTCTGCTTTCTGCCAGGATGTTACCGCAAATTGCGGGTTCGAGCCGCCTGTCGCAAAGCCAATACTGAGACAGGAGGAGGTAAGCAGTCAGAAGGCTTCATTGAATACCAGTATTCAAGAGACAGAGGGGGTTAAATTCCTCTCAAATTCTGTCTGCTCTAAAGGGTTGGTGGGAGGGTTTTATATGGGAAAGATCAGGGTTACCTAATATTTTGAGCACGTAGTCCACAGATGGTCTTATACATTACAAAACAACTACAAAAACTCTTTATTAAACTAAAGATAAACATGTCAGGCATCTGGACTCTAATCAGTATATTTGTAATAGGCTGAAAAACTCTGATAAGAATCTCTCAGCTAGTGGAGCTGTTTTGCCAAGTCCACTGTGGCTGAGATAGGGAGTAAGAAAGAAAGCCTTCCTGTCGGTTTGTAGGCTGAAGGCCATTTCTCAAGAGAACAAAAAAAGAAGAAAAGAGACCAAGGCCACGGGAGCTGAGATAGCTCCGCCCCCCTTTGGAAGAGACTGGTGCAGCTCGTGTAATTAAAAGATGTTTAGAGATTACTTAGAGCATCGCTATGGCGTTAGCCATGTCAAGCTCTTGATCACCTGTTTTGAATAGGGGAAAACATGTTGTAAGGTATTAGGGTGTTTGTTATGTTTAAGAGTGGAACAGGCTGCTCAGTTATATTTTGAACAGAGCCTGTACCATTTTCCAAGGACCAGAGATTAATCACAGTCTATATAGTTATACTAAAACAAACGAGAAAATATATTCTCTAATGTTAAAACACTAAAGAAAATGCATTTTTGCTACTTCAAGGATCCATCTTAGTTCAGTAATTGTGTCCCTTGTTCCGTGTCCTCTTCTGAATCTGGCTTGAATTTCTGGCAGTTCCCTGTTGATGTACTGCTTTTGAATGATTTTCAGCAAAATTTTACTTGTGTGTGATATTAATAATATTGTTCGGTAATTTCTGCATTCTGTTGGATCACTCTTCTTTGGACTAGGCATAAATATGGATCTCTTCCAGTTGGTTGTCCAGGTAGCTATCTGTCAGTTTTCTTTATTAGGACGTAGCCATGATTTTTCTTCATTAGGACTTGTAGACCTAATGAATACCACTTGATATGAATAATCAAAATATCCAATTTCTCTTCACAGTTCACTTCTGCATCTAAGATCATCATGCTGGCTATATCAGAACCCAGTTGCTAGAGAATCTGGGTTTGTTTATAAGGTTTTATATTACTAGAAGACAAGCTAGAGGGGCGTTAAAATGGTTGCTGAATGAAATGGTTGCTGAATGAGCCAGTCTGCAGTATCTGCCGTAGGGCACAAATGATGAAATGATCTCTCAGTGATTTCTGAGCTGGACCGTAATGGACCGAGGAGGAGTTTTCCAGGTACATAAAGCCAAGACTGTTCTGTGCGGAGAAACCATGTGTGCAAAGTCATGGAAGCGCGAGAATGTTTGTGATGTTCAGGGATTAGCTAAGGATTATTTCAAAATAGCTAGAGCCTGGAGTGTCCGGGACCGAATAAGTAGAATAAGACTAGAGATGGATTGAGGCCAGATTGTGAAATATCTTGAATGTTGCATTAAGAATTTGTTCACTATCATATAGTCAAGGTTTTTAAGAAGTGCAGTGACAGGAATGTTTAGGTAAGTGTAATGATATATATATACACACACATATACATATATGAAATGTTTTTCAACAAATGCAATTGTATAAAAAGCTTTTTAGGTTTAATTTTCTTCTTTAATACATTTTCAATCTCTAGAAAGCTATAATTAATCACTTCAAATTAATGGAACAATTAAAAACAAGTTTAAGAAATTAAAAACATAATTTGCAAGTATTTAATATCCTCTGAAAATTATTTCCAAATTAAGGTTAAAAAAAATGTACATAATAGTCAAATACCAGTTAGTTTCAAATTCTGTCAGATCCACAGTTAGCAACGTTAGTCTTTTGGGCTTCTTCAGCACCCGTTGTTAAATCTGCAGATTTCTTTTCTATGAAGAATGGAAATCCCCCCCCCCCCGTCCCCTTTTTTAACACCTGGAGCTATTGCTCTCTGAGTTCTTTAAGATCACCAGTTATTTTTTCAATGAGACCCAGGGCTCTGTGAGAGGGTCCTAAGAGACCAGGAGGAGAGATCAGTGCACAGACATTCATTCTGGCCTCCTGGAGCTCCCTGAGCAATACAGTGTTCTTTCTTACCAAGGTTTCTTTGGGACATTTCAGCCCCTTCAGTGAGAAACCTCAATGGGAGTGCCAGCATTTGTTAGAGTATTCAGTGCTGTGAGCCTGTCCTGATTACTGAAATCCAAGTAGCCTATTGACTCTATTTGTTTAATTTTTAACTTCAAATTGTTTTTTGGTCTGTTAACTGTTCTTTCTAGTCTTCAGCTTTAGGTGATTAGGTCTTCGGCTCTTAGAGGGCTTTACGTTTAGAAATCCAGTAAAGTCTCTTCCATAACATATGAATACTCTTTGGGGTATGTCCAGAAACTAATGGATACTGAAGTTGTTTGGAGGATCAGAGTCTTCCCTGTTAGTTGACATAATTGAATCAGAATCATCCTTGCTGATATTTGCAAATGTGAGATTAATAACTGGGTGCATAAAAATTGTAGGGGCCATGATTCAGGCATAACTTTGTTCCTCTTATCTTCTTTGAATCCATACAGTGCATTCATTCAGTCCACACTGAATTCTTCCACTGGCTAGTCACAAGCTTCCTGGTCAGTTTCCTCTCGTTCCTTGAACAGGAGTGGCTATCTGCGCCTTTTCTCTTTCTAACTTACTGCATTTATCTTCAAGAATATCATCTTTTTTTTTTTTCTTATTGGAACTTCTAAAGACTTTGACATAAGTTATTTACAGAGCCTCCTTATCTCTTGGTCAGCAGTCTCTGTCTTCCTCAAGGGAATCCCTTTTATTTTTCCTAAGTCTGTTGTAAAGACTAGGCGCCCTGGTAGTGCAGTGGTTAAGCACTTGGCTGCAAACTGAAAGGTCTGCGGTTGGAACCCATTAGCTGCTCTGTGGGAGATAGATGTGGCAGTCCGCTTCCAGAAAGATTTACAGCCTGGGAAACCCTACAGGGCAGTTCTAGCCTGTCCTTTAGGGTTTCTATGAGTTGGAATCAACTGGAAGACAGTGGGTTTTGTTTTGTTTTGGTTTTGGGTTTGGCTCTGAAGATGCTTTGCTTCAGGCTTGGAGTTCTTCCCTGGCTAAGAATTTTCATTTGTGGACACAGTAGCTTCGTTGCAGTTCTTTAATGAAAGATCTCTGTTTGTTGCAAATCATGGCATTTGTACTCATGAGTTTGAAGTTTAGTTCTTTTGTGGGTGGTGGCCTTGTTCTTGAGCTTCTCTTCCATGGTACTAAAATCCACTGGGTGTATATAATGACCAGCAAGGTGCCAGGAACAGTACGGTCAGTCATGGAAAATGAGGAGAAAGCTCTTGGGCCTTTCTCTGCTGTTGTCTCATCAAAACCACTTGAAAGAGGCTCTACTTCTTGCTGGGCTAAGGAGCTCAGAGGCTTCAGGGTGCTTTCACCTTTATAGGATCCTGACCCTGGAGGTCTTTCTCTACTTCATTTTTCATGCCATCTCTGACTCGCTTTTTGAAAAAATCCTCCTTTTTCTTCTGTTTTACTTTCCTTGGTTCTGCTTTCCTCCTTTATTTCTCCTTTTCCTTTTTCTATCATTATGCTTATCAGGATCATTACTATCTTCAAAAGGCTTGAATCATGGCTGAGGTGCCTGAACAGAACTTAGAGACTTCATTTCCTCCCACTGTCAGGTGCAGCTTCGAGGGCTTTTCCACCTATTCCTCAGAACGGTGTTTGTCTGGCTGTGTGTCTTGTGCATACAGTGTTTGCAATTAAAAACAATCTGCCATAAATAAAGATGTGTCTGTCTGTCTTTGTGTTCTAGTCTGATTATTTCTGCGTGATAAACTGAATTCCTTGGTCAAACAGTATGCCCATTTAAACTGTTGGTTCCTTTTGAGAGAGGTAGCTAAGAGCATGGGCTTTGTAGTCATACAAACCAGTTTTCAGTTTCCAACTGCCACTTGCTGGCCATTCACTAGGCTTAAACTGTGCCTCAGTTTGTTCTTTGGAAAAACAGGATGACACTAGAAACCATCTTATGTGGCTGTGAGAATTAAATGAGATGATATAATGTACTGTCCCTGGCTGGTGGCCAGCATATAGGAATAGTAGGTATACAAGACAGACCAGGTCCACACTCTCATGGAACTGACATTCTAGTGGGGAGCAGGGGGATGGTAAAAGACAGTAAACATTACTGAGCAAGAAAAATAGTAGTGCTGTGCAGACAGTTTTAAAAAAGTGATGTACATTAGAGGGTCCCAGACAGAGCTGGAGAAAAATATAGAACAAAATTTTAACTCACAAAAAAAGACCAGACTTACTGGCCTGACAGAGGCTGAAGAAACCCCGAGAGTATGGCCCCCGAACACCTCTTTAGCTCAGTAATGAAGTCATTGCTGAGGTTCACCCTTCAGCCAAAAATTAGACAGGCCCAGAAAACAAAATAAGACTAAAGGGGCACACCAGCCCAGGGACAAGGACTAGAAGGCAGGAAGGGACAGGAAAGCTGGTAATAGAGAAGAACCCAAGGTCAAGAAGGAGAGTGTTGACATGTCATGGGGTTGGTAACCAATGTCACAAAACAATATGTACTAATTGTTTAATGAGAAACTAGTTTGTTCTGTAAACCTTCATCTAAAGTACAATTAAAAAAAAAAAGATTACAGCTTTGGAAACACTATGGGGTAGTTCTACTCTGTCCTAGAGGTGGCTATGAATTGGAATCAACTAAAAATAAAAGAAAAAAAGAGAGTGATATAGAGCTGGTAGATGCTAGTTATCGTAGGTTGGGTAGGTTGGGAAGTCCTGAAGAGGTGACATTGTGGCTAAATCTGAATGACAAGGATATCCTTTAAATTCCTAGAAGTAGAATCGTGGGATCCAAGACTATATGCATTAAAACTTTTGGTCAATCTAGTATTGACAAATGAACCTACAAAAAAATGTCTAAAATAATTTGTATTTCCTCTGTCTATAGCGATGTCTCTTTTCTTTACCCTCATCAGCTCTTTTCTCCTAATTATAAAAGGTGGGATTATCAAAGGCTGATCCTAAGGACCTTTCTGCTGGTCTTCTAATAAGATTCTTTAATGGGGAAAAGATAAGAAAATATCACAATTTTTGGTTAAATCAGGATTCAGGGTTTTTACAGTGTTATGACAATGTAAATACTGTTCCCAGCTGAGCCAAGTAACATTCTAATTATTATTCCTTCCTGTCTTCCAGTCTTTTTGAGGGATCCCTTTTGCTTGTCCTCCCTAAATTAATTGCCCAGTTGTCTGGAGGGAAGATGAGAAGGCAGAAGGGGACAGAAGTTGGCTGAATGGTCATGGAAATACAGGATGGAGAGAAGTAGTGTGCTGTCTCATTAGGGGGAGAGCAACTAGGAGTACATAAAAAAAAAAAAAAAGTACATAGCAAGGTGTATATAAATTTTTGCATGAGAGACTGACTTGATTTGTAAATTTTCACTTAAAGCACAATAAAAATTAAAAAAAAAAAAAATTAGTTGCCCAGCATCACCCCCTTATTCTAGAAACCTTTCTCCTCTCCTACTGGCTTTTTTCTCTCTGCTTGGTCTTGCCTGCATTGTCTGATAGAACTGGAAGCCTCGGACATTTTATTCAACAGGCATGTTGACTAACAGCCACTTTCGCTCCTGTTGGAATTCAGCATGCCTGGCTCGGAGTAGATACTGACCAGCATTGCTTTTGCTGTAAAAACAAGGCAGCGTTTTGAAGTAGGCCGATTTTTCAAGCCAATTCGTTGGCAAGGGTGTATAACACCTTCTGTGAGTTAAAACTGTGTAGAAGGTGCGCATCTTTTTGCTCCAGTCAAACCCTTCTTCTGTGCGGCATGCAGTGGGGAAAGGGGGCATTACTGAGCCCCGGACCGTACAGCTTCTTCACCCCAGATCAGTGGGTAATGAGACCTCTTTTATTTGTTTGCAATGTGTATATGATTGCATATTGTTCATGGTACCATTATGGAAAGCCTTTTATCGTCCTACATCCTCCTGTGCCATAACAAATATTTTCTTTCTATGTCTTGAGTGGCTAGGGATCTTTACAATGATGTAAAAACAAACAAACAAAAAAGCCCGTTGCTGTCCAGTCGATTCCGACTCATAGCAATCTCATAGCCGCCTTATAGGACAGAGTAGAACTGCCCCATAGGATTTCCAAGGAGTGGCTGGTAAATTCGAACTGCCAACCTTTTGGTTAGCAGCCGAGCTCTTAAACACTATGCTACCAGCATTCCGAGAATGCTATAGTACATGTTGAATTACAGATCTTATTTAGGTAGTGCTTTGTTCATTTACTGCACAGTTGTATATTTTTATAGAATACACAGACATGTACTAGAGTTTAATCTCTACAATTCAAGTCTTAAAATGATACTATGTAGTTCAAACTCTGAGGAATGGATTGAAAGTCACCCATTCTAAAATTGTTTTTTCTTTTCATCATCTTTTAAAACTCAGCAACATTAACAGAATATCCTGAGGACAACGAGGGGGCCCGGGATAGTGTGGGGAGGGAATGAATGTGTTTGGTGAAATTGTCCAGAAGCAAAGCACTTGAAACCCAGAGATTTGTCATCCAAATATGTGCAGATTGCTGCTGCTATAAATAGTTTGAACTTAAGTAAACAGCCTCTTCCCCCTGCCTGCTGCTTGGCCATTGTTCAGATGCCAGAACAGGCTGGGGAGCAGCATCTTAAATACCAGGCTTCTGGTCCTTGTGCTGAACTTTTGGGTTGCTCCTCTGTGAGGCAGGGCGGTTAGCTCTCCAGGGCTTGAGATGACCTAGGTCAGACATTCACCAACCCCTTTGGTTCCCACCTCTACCCAGCCTGTTGTACGATTTTACGAACTTGCCTTAGAATAGCACCAATCTAAGGCTCCTGGCAACTATAAAAAGCCCTGGGGCCACATGGCTGTTGACTCTAAAGTAGGTTTAGGAGGCATAGCTGTTCTTTTCTCAGGGCAGACACATGCACGGCTCATTTCTTTATTTTGGAGCCAAGAAAAGTGGTGCTGGTTGTTGAAATTGCTGCAAGCTGCCTGTGCCAGCAGTTGCTCTGCTGTGTGCTATGAGGGCAGGCAGCTGACATTTCAGGAGCCCCTTTGAGGACTCAAGCAAAATGCTGACATTAGAGCAGCTGAGGACATGCCACGCCTTATTACTATATTTCCTCTGGAAAAAATAAGTCTCCCTCTTTTTAAATTCCTGCTTCAGCTGCATTCACTTACAGTGACTCTTTATGTCAAATGCTCATGAAAAGGTTATGAAGAAATTGGCTTCTTGGAATTGAGGGGGAATGCGTAAGGGGAATAGAAGAATACTAGATCAACGATCAGGAGACCTGGGTTCTTGGGCAGTTACGTAACTTTTCTTGGCGATAGTTTTGTTATCTGTCAAGTGAGGATAATTGTCTCTTTTCTGTTTCATGAGGTTGATGAGAAAATGTATGTCAAAGTACCTTCTGGACTATACTGAACTAAAAACTAGTGGGATGTAAATGAGAGGTGAGGTACGGGGAAGAGCGTGGTTATTGGAGCTGGGCCTTCTGTTCTCTCTCTCAGCCTCAGTTTTTTCATCTGTAAAATGGGAATGCAGATACCTACCTTGCAGAAGTGCTATAAGGATTAGATACAACATATGCTATTTAGAAATATGTAATGGTGGGTAGACAAATGGTAGGCCGAAGTTAAGTGACAACGATAGTACATTTCATGTGATATTATTCACACAGGCTGATTTAGGATTCTTCACCTGGGGAAACAGATTTAGCTTATAGATGTTGAGATTAGCAGAAAAAAATGCTAAAAGCAGATAGCAATAGCTAATAATAATAGCTAACATTTTAAAAAATCAAATTAAGGCATGAACCTGATTTTTTTTTAAACCTGCAGATACAGAAAGGTATCAGTTTCCTGCATACCACTCACCTTGAGGCAACCATTTCATTTTTTACTTTCAGCACTTCTGGTGGTCACCTCCATTTCTCTAAATAATATTACCTCCGTTTCTTTTTTTTTTTTTAATTAATTTTGTTTTTGTCAAAATGACACAAAGCTTTATTTTTAACTTTTAAGGTCAAGTATTATTAAAAACTTATAATAAAAACAGCTGTCCTCTGCCCCCACCCTTTCTTTACTCTCCCTCCTGTCCTGATCCCTAAGAGCAATACCTTTGATTGCATTAGCTGTTTGTTCTCGTATTTTCTCTCCATATATCTAAGTAATATGCTTATATAGCTCTCTGTCTAAAACTGTTTTTAGTGGGGAAATTTTCAAACATACACAGACCTAGAGAGAACAATACAGTAAACACTCGTGTACCACCCATTACCCAGCTTAAGGAATCATCAGCCCATGACCAGCCTTGGTTCATAGATTGTCTGTAGCCATTTTTATCCCCTGCTACTGGATTATTTTGGAGTAAATGCTATCATTTCATCAATAAGGCATCAGTTTGTATGTATGTATCTCTAAGAGACAAATGACCTTTTTTCTAATAACACTACCATTGTTACACATAAAATAATTAACAGTAATCTTAATAGCAAAGATCTCCATCTCATAGATTTTTTTTGTAAGCATATTATGTAGCTATATGGAGAGAAATCCAAGCAGGGGCTACACATTACTATACTGCTCTTTCTTGGTTCATCAGCTTTAGATGTTAACCATTGACTTTCTAGAATGGCATGTGAGGCGTTAGCTTTTGTATAAGCACCACAGACCCGTTTATACCCATTTGCTTTCCCTTTTCTCCCAATATCACAATGTTTGGTTAAACCAGGATTTAGTGTTTTACAATGTTGTGACAATGTAAGTATTGTTCCCTGCTGAGCCAAGTAATATTCTGATTATTTTTCCTTTCTGTCTGATTCTGTTTTCCCTGGACTTGGTAACAGCTTGTTCTTTAATATGCTTAATTTTCCTTGTTCCTATTGCTAAGTGTTTCCATACTTTCCAGTAGACTTTCAATACACTTCTGGTAAATCCTATCAGGGAGTCCCTCTGGCAGCTCCGTTTTCCTGGAGCCTTTTACCTTCCTGCTCTATCAGACCAGTGTTCTCTAGGCCAGCGGTTCAGCTGAGAGCCTGGAGCTGCCTTCATCGTCATCCTTGGCATCCCTTTCTCCTCTCTCGTTGGATCCCTGTTTTTTTATATCCTACTTCTTTCTTAGTTAAGAACTTATTTACCCATTGCTGTCGGGTCAATTCTGACTCATAGCGACCCTATAGCACAGAGTAGAACTGCCCCCCAGGATTTTCAATGCTGTAATCTTTACTGGAGCAGACTGCCACATCTTTCTCCCATGGAGTAGCTGGTGGCAGCCAAGTGCCACCAGGGCTCCTCAAGCTCTCATTTAGGGGAAGCATATTCCTCAGTAGTTCATTGAGAGAACAGTGAAAGCAAAATAGTGTTTTAAGTTCTTGCGTGTCCGAAAACTGTCTATTTTGTGTAGCTGAGTGTAGAATTCTAGGTTTGAAATCGTCCTTCAGAACTTTTCCCTGAGAAGCATGGCCCAGTTGTATCAGGGGCCCAGTATTGCTGATAAGAAGTCAGATACCGGTCTGATTCTTTTCTTTTGAAGCAGTCTGTTTGTCCCTTCGGCAACTTTTAAGATGTTTTTCCTTTGGAATTATGAAAGGTCAGGAGGCTGTGTCTAGGTATGGTCTCTTTAATCTCATTCAGCACTTTCCGGGGTTTTCGGTTTGAAGATTCATATCTTTCTTCAGCTCTGGGAAAAATTTTCTCATGATTTTTAGGTAATTTTCTATTGCCCAGTTCTTTTTTTCTTGTTATTTTTCTGGAATTTCTGTTTACTTTGACCATGGACTTCCTGAATTGTTGTTCTATAATAAGTTCTTTTTTTTTTTAATCCAGTGATTATATTTTCCCTATTTTGAAAGATTTCCTTATATTCTGGTCCTTCCACTGAATTTTTAATTTCAGTATTCATATTGTTAATTAAAAAAAAAATCAAACCCGTTCCTGTGGAGTTGATCCTGACTCATAGCAAACCTACAGGACAGAGTAGAACTCTGCCATAGGGTTTCCAAGGCTGTAATCTTTTTTTTTTTTCTTTTTTTATTGTGCTTTAAGTGAAAGTTTACAAATCAAGTCAGTATCTATCTCATACAAAAATTTATATGCACCTTGCTCTATACTCCTAATTGCTCTTGCCCTAATGAGACAGCACACTCCTTCCTTCCACTCTCTCTTTTCATGTCCATTTGGCCAGCTTCTGACCCCCTCTGCCCTCTCATCTCCCCTCCAGACAGGAGATGCCAACATAGCCTCATGCATCTACTTGATCCAAGAAATTCGTTCTTTACCAGTATCATTTTCTGTCCTATTGTCCAGTCGAATCCCTGTCTGAAGAGTTGGTTTTGGGAATGGTTCCTGTCTTGGGCTAGTGGGAGGTATGAGGACCATGACCACTGGGGTCCTTCTAGTCTCAGTCAGACCATTAAGTGGTCTTTTTACGAGAATTTGAAGTCTGCATCCCACTGCTCTCCTGCAGGGGTTCTCTGTCGTGTTCCCTTTGAGGGCAGTCATCGGTTATAGCCGGGCACCATCTAGTTCTTCTGGTCTCAGGCTGATATAGTCTCGGGTTTATGTGGCCCTTTCTGTCTCTTGGGCTCATAATTACCTTGTGTCTTTAGTGTTCTTCATTCTCCTTTGCTCCAGGTGGATTGAGACCAATTGATGCATCTTTGATGGGTGCTTGCTAGCCTTTAAGACCCCAGATGCCACTCTCCAAAGTGGGATGCAGAATGTTTTCTTAATAGTTTTTATTATGCCAGTTGACTTAGATGTCCCCTGAAACCATGATCCCCAAACCCCGACCCCTGCTACGCTGGCCTTCAAAGCATTCAGCTTATTCAGGAAACTGCTTTTGGTTTAGTCCAGTTGTGCTGACCTCTCCTGTATTGTGTGTTGTCTTGCCCTTCACCTAAAATAGTTCTTATCTACTATCTAATTAGTGAATACTCCTCTCCCTCCCTCCTTCCCTCCCCCCTCTTATAACCATCAAAGAATATGTTCTTTGTTTAAACTATTTCTTGAGTTCTTATAATAGTGGTCTTATACAATATTTTTCCTTTTGCAACTAATTTCACTCAGCATAATGCCTTCCAGATTCCTCCATGTTATCAAATGTTTCATGGATTCATCATTGTTCTTCATCGATGCATAGTATTCTATTGTGTGAATATACCGTAATTCATTTACCCATTCACCCATTGATGGGCACCTTGGTTGCTTCCATCTTTTTTGCTATTGTAAACAGTGCTGCAGTGAACATGGGTGTGCATATATCTGTTCGTGTAAAGGCTCTTATTTCTCTAGGATATATTCCAAGGAGTGGGATTGCTGAATTGTATGGTAGTTCTATATCTAGCTTTTTAAGGAAGTGCCGAAGCTATTTCCAAAGTGGTTGTACTATTTGACGTTCCCACCAGCAGTGTATGAGTGTTCCATTCTCTCCACAGCGTCTCCAACATTTATTATTTTGTTTTTTGGATTAATGCCAGCCTTAAATATATATATATATATTTTTTTTTGTTGTTGTTGTTGCAGTGAAATGGTTTCTCTTTGTAGTTCTGATTTGCATTTCTCTAATGGCTAATGATCATGAGCATTTCCTCATGTATATGTTAGCTACCTGAATGTCTTCTTTAGTGAAGTGTCTATTCATTATCTTTTGCCCATTTTTTAATTGGGTCATTTGTCTTTTTGTTGTTGAGTTTTTGCAGTATCATGTAGATTTTACAGATCAGGGGCTGATCAGAAATGTCATAGCTGAAAACTTTTTCCCAGTCTTTAGGTAATCTTTTTACTCTTTTGGTGAAGTCTTTGGAAGAGCATAGGTATTTGATTTTTAGGAGCTCCCAGTTATCTAGTTTCTCTTTTGCATTGTTAGTAATGTTTTGTATACTGTCTGTGCCATGTATTAGGGGTCCTAATGTTGTTCCTATTTTTTCTTCCATGATCTTCATCATTTTAGATTTTATATTTAGGTCTTTGATCCATTTTGGGTTCATTTTTGTGCATGGCGTGAGGTATGGGTCTTGTTTCATTTTTTTGCAGATGGATATCCAGTTATGCCAGCACCATTTGTTAAAAAGACTGTCTTTTCCCCATTTAACTGACTTGGGGCCTTTGTCAAATATCACCTGCTCATATGCGGATGGATTTATGTCTGGATTCTCAAATCTGTTCCATTGGTCTTTGTATCTGTTGTCGTACCAGTACTAGGCTGTTTTGACTACTGTGGCAGTGTAATAGGTTCTAAAATCAGGTAGAGTGAGGCCTCCCACTTTCTTCTTCTTTTTCAGTAATGCTTTACTTAACCGGGGCCTCTTTCCCTTCCATTGTGAAGTTGGTGATTTGTTTCTCCATCTCATTAAAAAATGCTGTTGGAATTTGGATCAGAATTGCATTGTATCTATAGATCGCTTTTGGTAGAGTAGACATTTTTACAATGTTAAGTCTTCCTATCCACGAGCAACGTATGTTTTTCCACTTTTGTAGGTCTCTTTTGGTTTCTTGCAATAGTGTTTTGTAGTTTTCTTTGTATAAGTCTTTTACATCTCTGGTAAGATTTATTCCTAAGTATTTTATCTTCTTGGTGGCTACTGTAAATGGTATTGATTTGGTGATTTCCTCTTTGAAGCTTTTTTTGTTGGTGTAGAGGAATCCAACTGATTTTTGTATGTTTATTTTGTATCCTGATACTCTGCTGAGCTCTTCCATTAGTTTCAGTAGTTTTCTGGAGGATTCCTTAGGGTTTTCTGTGTATAAGATCATGTCATCGGCAAATAGAGATACTTTTACTTCTTCCTTGCCAATCTGGGTGCCCTTTATTTCTTTATCTAGCCTAATTGCTCTGGCTAGGACTTCCAGCACAACGTTGAATAAGAGTGGTGATAAAGGGCATCCTTGTCTGGTTCCCGATCTCAAGGGGAATGCTTTCAGACTCTCTCCATTTAGGGTGATGTTGGCTGTTGGCTTTGTATAAATGCCGTTTATTATGTTGAGGAATTTTCCTTCTATTCCTATTTTGCTGAGAGTTTTTATCATGAATGGGTGCTGAACTTTGTCAAATGCCTTTTCTGCATCAATTGATAAAATTATGTGATTCTTTTGTTTTATTTATATGATGGATTATATTAATTGTTTTTCTAATGTTGAACCATCCCTGCGTACCTGGTATGAATCCCACTTGTTCATGGTGAATTATTTTTTTGATATGTTGTTGAATTCTATTGGCTAGAATTTTGTTGAGGATTTTTGCATCTAAGCTCATGAGGCGTATAGGTCTGTAATTTTCTTTTTTTTGTGGTGTCTTTACCTGGTGTGGGTATCAGGGATATGCTGGCTTCATAGAATGACAGTATTCCATCCTTTTCTATGCCCTGAAATACTTTTAGTTGTGGTGGTGTTAACTCTTCTCTGAAAGTTTGGTGGAACTCTGCAGTGAAGCTGTCCCGGCCAAGGCTTTTTTTTTGTTGGGAGTTTTTTGATTACGTTTTCAATCTCTTCTTTTGTTATGGGTCTGTTTAGTTGTTCTACCTCTGTTTGTGTTAGTTTAGGTAGGTAGTGTGTTTCTAGGAATTCATCCATTTTTTCTAGGTTTTCAAATTTGTTACAGTACAACTTTTCATAGTAATCTGATAGGATTCTTTTAATTTCAGTTAGGTCTGTTGTAATATCACCTATCTCATTTCTTGTTTGCTTCCTCTCCTGTTTTTCTTTAGTCAGTCTGGCCAATGATTTATCAATTTTGTTAATTTTTTCAAAGAACCAGCTTTTGGTCTTGTTAATTCAATTGTTTTTCTGTTTTCTATTTCATTTAATTGTGCTCTAATTTTTGTTATTTTCTTCTGGTGCCTGCGGGTTTCTTTCGTTGCTCTCTTTCTATTTGTTCGAGTAGTAGGGATAATTCTTTGATTTTGGCCCTTTTTTCTTTTTGTATGTGTGCATTTATTGATATAAATTGACTTCTATGCACTGATTTTGCCGTGTCCCAAAGGTACTGATAGGAAGTGTTTTCATTCTCATTGGATTCTGTGAAACTCTTCATTCCATACTTAATGTCTTCTATAGCCCAGTCTTTTTTGAGCAGGGAATTGTTCAGTTTCCAAGTGTTTGATTTTTTTTTCTCTGCTTTTTCTGTTACTGATTTCTACATTTATGGCCTTATGGTCAGAGAAGATGCTTTGTAATGTTTCAATGTTTTGGATTCTGCTAAGGCCTGCTTTATGACCTAATATGTGATCTATTCTAGAGAATGCTCCATGCACAGTAGAAAAGAAAGTATTCTTTTCTTGACTTGACTGCTGTTGGGTGGAGTGTTCTGTGTATGTCTGTAAGGTCAAGTTGGTTGGTTGTGGCATTTAGGTCTTCCGTTATTGAGCTTCTTTCTGGATGTCCTGTCCGCCACCGAAAGTGGTATGTTGAAGTCTCCTGCTATTATTGTGGAGCCGTCTTCGTATTGCCCTGTCTTGCTCTCCATATGAAGGACCTATGACTACAGTTCTTAGCTTCTCTTTATTGTTTTAATGTTGCCTTCTTTTACATAATAACATTGCTGTTTCCCTGTTTTGAGCACTTTTTTATCTTGATTTATTTTCGTGATTTCCCTGTCTGGGTTGACATCTGATTGCTCTGCCCCGCGTTCTAGTCTGGGGTTGATACCTGATATTGATTTTCCAACCAAAGAACTCCCTTTAGTGTTTCTTGTAGTTTTGGTTTGGTTTGGTTTTTATGAATTCTCTAAACTTCTGTTTATCTGGAAATGTCCTAATTTCACCTTTGTATTTGAGAGACAGGTTTGCTGGATATATGATTCTTGGCTGGCAATTTTTTTCCTTCAGTACTTTATGTGTCACCCCATTGCCTTCTTGCCTGCGTGGTTTCTGCGGAGTAGTCCGAGCTTATTCTTATTGACTCTCCTTTCTAGGTGACTTTTCATTTATCCCTAGCTGCTCTTAAAATTCTCTTTATCTTTGGTTTTGGCAAGTTTGATTGTAATATGTCTCGGTGACTTTCTTTTAAAATCTACCTTATGTGGAGTTTGATGAGCATCTTGAATCGATATCTTCTCATCTTTCACAATATCAGGTAAGTTTTCTGCCAACAAACCTTCAGCAATTCTCTCTGTATTTTCTGTTATCCTTCGCTGTTCTAGTACTCCAGTCACTCATAGATTATTTCTCTTGATAGAGTCCCACATGATTCTTAAGGTTTCTTCGTTTTTTTAAATTCTTTTACCTGATTTTTCTTCAAATATATTGGTGCCAAGTGCCTTGTCTTCAAGTTCACCAATTCTGCCTTCCACTTGCTCAATTCTGCTCCTGTGACTTTCTGTTGAGTTGTCTACTTCTGTAATTTTATTGTTAATCTTCTGAATTTCTGATTGCTGTCTCTCTATGGATTCTTGCAGTTTATTAAATTTTTCATTATGTTCTTGAATAACCTTTTTAATTTCTTCAACTGCTTTATCTGTGTGTTCCTTGTCTTGTTCTGTGTATTGCCTGACCTTCCTAATTTTGTTCCTGATGTCTTGAAGAGTTCTGTATATTACTCTTTTGAATTCTGCATTCAGCAATCCCAGGAAGGCATCTTCATCCAGAAGATCCATTGATTCTTTGTTTTGAGAGCTGGTTGAGGCGATCATGGTCTGTTTCTTTATGTGACTTGATATTGACTGTTGTCTCCAAGCCATCTATAAATTATTGTATTAACTTATTTTATGTTTGCTTACTGTACCCTAGCTTCTTTGTTTTGTTTTGATATGCCCAAATGGGTTGCTTGAGTGAGCTAGCTTGATTATTTTCGCCTTTGCCTCTCTGATGTCCTGTCCCCAGATGGCTAGAGGTGTTATCAGGTACATCAGTCTAGGAGTCTATTCAACTTTCTTGTATGAATTCAGCTCAGGTGTCCAGGTAGCTGATCATCAAGTGCGTGGTACAGGCTCTGTCCTACAGTCTTAAAGGGGCAGGGGCGATTGGCGTAGGTACCAGTATCTGGTTGCAGCAGAGGTCACACTCTGAGCAAGGCAGGGGTCTGAGAAAAGTCCCCCAAGTGTCTCTGAGGAAAGCACATGCCTCTTCCCTAGAGTGTACAGGTGGGTGGGTTCTGCAGAGGGACCGTAGGCACCCCAGTGTTTCCTTGGCACCCACTTATCCTTGGAACCCGTCATGGGTGGCTGGGTGACCTGAGTGGAGCCACCAGTCCTTAGGCACCTGATGTGGGTAGGCAAGAACTCTGTTTAATAGGCAAAGCAGTGTCAAACATCAAACACCCACCTCTCTACCGCACAGCTGAAACAATTGTAGTCTGCCAGCAAGTGCCTATTCTCGGGAAATAGGCCCACATAGGTCCATATAGGGAGGAAAGGTATTCAACGTCCATGGACTGCTTATGCCTGGACAGGAGCCACTTCCGTCCTGAGCTCCCCAGGTTAGTGGAGCTGGCAGATTATCTTTCTGCCCAGTTGCAAATTTATTCCTTCTCTAAGGTGGGGAGGATGGCTCCAGGCGCTCAACAGGGCCTGTCTCAGGCCCGGGGATATCAACAGCCACTGAAGATGGCTTGGGGGCGGGGGAGGGGGCGTGGTAAAATGTACGCAAGTACTTAGATTTGCGGAGAGCCACGTTCTTCTCTAGCTCTAGAGGTATGAGTAGGCTGTGCGGCTGTCTCCTTCTCCCTGAGGAAACTGCTGCCGACTGCTACTACGAGCCTGCTGCAGCCACTCCTGGGAACGATGCCTCAGGGATCCTGGCAATTCAGGTCTGCCAACTCCTCTCCATTTGTTTCTGAACCTGTCTCCCCTTCCCTCTGCAGCTCTGTCCGTTTTCTAACTTTGCCTTTGATGTTCAGGGCTCCTAAAAAACCAAACCCAGTGCTGAGTCAATTCCGACTCATAGCAACCCTATAGGACAGAGTAGAACTACCCAATAGAGTTTCCAAGGAGCACCTGGCAGATTTGAACTGCCGACCCTTTGGTTAGCAGCTGTAGCACTTAACCACTAGACCACCAGGGTTTCCTCACGGCTCCTAGCTTGTCATAAATATAATCTTTTCACTTTATTTTTTTGGGTCTTTGTTGTAAGAGGGTTTGCAGGAAGCATCTGGCTATTCCGCCATCTTGACCCCTCCTCCTTTTCTCTCAAGGCTGTAATCTTTAAGGAAGCAGATTACCACATCTTTCTTCTACAGAGTGACTGGTGGGTTCAAACTGCTGACCTTTTGGTTGGCAGCCAAGTGTTTAACCACTGGTCCACTATGCTCCAGGAGTCCTTTATTGTCAGTTTATTCTTTTTATGTTTTATGGACCTAGTATCTTCAGAATCTTTCTGGAGACATAAGATTTTTTTTTAAGCTTCTCATTTCTCTGAATTTTCTTTTCTCTTATAGGGTCCATTTTCTCCTTATTTTAGCCTTTGTTGTATTGTTGGTTTTCCTCAAATGCCCTGTGATACTTTTTTGGCCATTTATAATCAATAATGAAAGGTTCATGCTGATTGTTTTAGGTGGTAATCTTGGCTTCCTGTGGAATTGGTTGTGCGTTTGCCCCATAGGCCTCTCCCCTGCTTGGGAAGCTGCTAGGGGCTCTTCGTGCACAGAGAAGGGTACTCTTTGCTTTAGGGCATGCGAGCAGGAGCCAGCTATTAGACTGAGGTCCCTTCAGATGTTAGAATGTGAGGTCTCTTTCTAGAAGCCCTAGATCTCTAGATCATCCCAAGCAGTTCTTCAGTTTATTTAAAGAGTCCTCCTGTCTTTTGCCTGGAGTTTTGCAGGGTTTCCAGGTCCTCTGGGTACTGGTGGGGGAGGGAATCAGCTGACTGGCATAGCGATTATACAACCGGACCTTCAGTGGATCCCCTAATTTTTGTCCCTCCTTCTAAATCCCATTCTCTATACCAGCCATCTCTAGCCCAAAGCCTTGCTAGGATTGCACACAGCAGTTTGTCTCCTACTTCGAGTGGCTCTATCTTGTCCCAGTTCGCTGGACTTCAGCATCTGTCTGTCATCATGCTTCTACCTTCTTCTGTCTTTTGGAAATATTTGAAATGAAATCTCTGTTCCCTAATGATCCTCTCCCTACTCCTTCACCTTCCCCACTCCTCACCCCCCTCCTGCCTCTGTTGTTTTTGCTGTTTTGGATTTTATTAGGCATGATTCAGTTGGATTCAGAGAAACAAAATATATATGTATATTTTTATATATATATGAATGTATGTATGTAAAACAGTGATTTAACAACATGGAAGCTTATTTACTCCTCACATTCAGGAATCTAGAATTAGCGAGTCCTAGGCTGATTTGGCTCTCCATGAATCTGGACTCCTTCCCATTTGTTGCTCTGCCTCACATGACTTCCATGCCCAAGGTCATCTTGTGGTGTAAGATGTCTGCTAGAGCTCAGCTTTAAAGTCCATATTTCACTACCAAGGAGAATGAAACAAAGAGGGAACTTCCCCTTTCTTTAAGGACACTGCCTGAACGTTGCACTCAACCCTTCCACTCATATCCCATTGGTCAGAACAGAGCCCCCAGCTCAAAAGAGCCTGTGATTGGTGATTTTTACCAGCTAAAAACCAGAGGTCTGTTATTAGAGTCTCTGGGTAGTGCAAACTGTTAAGCTCTAGACTGTTATCCAAAAGATTGGTAGTTTGAACCCACCCAGAGGCGCCTGGTCTGGTTCCAAAAGGTCCCAGCCTTGAAGACTCTGTGGAGTACAGTTCTCTGATGCACATGGGATCACCATGAGTTGGAATCGACTGGACAGCAACTAACAACAACAACACCACTATTGAAGTAGGAGATGACGTTTATTGGGGCCACAAATAGCACTCTGCTAAATGGAGTTATTCTTGTGCTTACTCCTTTTTGATACTTTACTGGAATCTCCTTGGGGAGGTGAGACAAAACCCTTGTTTTCCATCTGCTATCTTAAACTTGACCCTGGTAGCTAACATTTACCTAGCTTTTACTGTGTGCCAATTGCCAAAGCTGTATAAATGCCTTCCATATATCTGGAATCATTCATGTCTTAAATGTTCCTCCCCTATATATCTGTATTGCTTGCTGTCTTACCTCATTCAGGGCTTTTTTTAAATATCATGTTTACAGAGGGGCCTTGCTATATATCCTTTGTGTATTAGCAGCCCTATTATTCCCTGCTCTCTTACCCTGCCTTGTTTTTTCAGCATAGCACTTATCACTGATTTTTATTATATTCCATATTGATTTATTGACTCTCTCTCCCAGTGGAGTATAAGCTCCAGGAGAGCAGGGACTTCATCTGCTTTGCTCACTGCTGTATTCCCAGCACCAGAAACACTGCTGACACATTGTAATAAATATTTGTTAAATGAATGAGTTACATGTGCTAATCCTCACAACAATGCTATGAGAAATTAAATAACTTGACCAAGAAGGTTATACAGACTACTAGAAGGAAAACTTTAAGCCTAGATCTTTGCTTCACAAACTAACCTTGAAATAACCAGGTCAGGTCTTGTGTCTGGAGGCTAGTTCTTCCAAAGCCTCTGAAGCAGCTCAGAGATGAAGAAAGAGAAGCCCAGTTCGTAGTTTAGAAGACATGGTTCTTTTTTTTTTTTTAAGCATGCTGTTGCTTTACCCCAGGCCTAGACTACCCTAGATTTATGTGTTTGTTTATTTAGGAAATATTTATTGTTTTTCCTATTCTGTGTCAGGGGCTCTTCTAGATTCTTGGGATAGATATATTAGTGAACAAGAGATACATGCCCTTGACCCTGAGGAGCTTACAGGCTGACAGGAAAACACACATAACATATATTTACAGTAGCATTATGTGAAGGGTTATAAGAAGAGAAATAGAGGGTGCCATGGGACCAGTACAGCAGGGGGAGCTAACGTGGCTCAGAGGGCAGGGGTGGCCTCCCTGAGGAAGTGACATTTAATCTGAGATCTGATTGCTGAGCAGTTCACCAAACGAGAGGAGGGGCCTGGTTAGATTTGTGTTTCACTGTGTAGTGTCAGGCAGGAGAGCCTCCAGCCAATAGCAGGTCTTTCTCCATTTAGAGCACCAGGCCTGCTTCTGTGCAGTCCCTTGCCTTCTCTGAGCCTGGCATGCCTGGACTTGGAAATGGGGAGACCAGATGCCCCTTTCCGCTCTAGAAATCAATAAGTATGAGATTATTTAAAATGAGCACAAATGGAGGTCTGTCTGTTCCATAATGGCCCCGATGGGAAACCTAGCTCTAGCTGCTGGGAAGCAGCTCTGAAGAAGGCTGAAAACACCAGGGAGGGAGCAGTGTGATATCCTGTGAACCGACCCGTTTTTTAAGTGCATTCTCACTGGGGTTAGCCTTCTCTTCTCCTGCCAACTTTCTGTCAGGCACACCACATCATCAACAGTCCAAAGGTGGCCAAGAAGTAGAGCCTCAGAATATCAGACAACTTAGAAAAAGCAGTGAGTGTACTCTGAAACCAAAAAAATACTTAGAACATTCCTTGGTCTTTTGTGGAGTTGACTCCTCCCCCTCAAACGACTTAAGTTTCTGTTTCCAAGCATTGTTTTTGTCATGTGGTTCTTTCTCTGGGGTTATTTCTGGGTAATAGATCATTTCCCTCCCTTTTTTTCTGCTTTTCCATATTTTCCTATTTGTTACAATAAGTAATTATGATTGTGATTGGAAAGAAAACAAAACCTACTTTTTAAAAAATAAATCTCAGTCAATATGCTTCTCAATAAGGTCTCACAAAAATGACTAAAATGGTATGACAATTGAAACCCCACCTTTTTTTTTTTTTGTACTGTAGGTGAAAATTTACAGCTCAAGTTAACGTCTCATACAAAAATTTATATACATATTGTGATATGACCCTAGTTGCAGTCCCTATAATGTGACAGCACACTCTGCATTTTCACCTCGGGTATTCCGTGTCCATTCAACCAGCTCCTATACTTCTCTGCCTTTTCATCCCACCTCCAGACAGGAGCTTCCTGTTTAGTCTCATCTGTCTACCTGAACTAGGAAGCACATCCTTCACGAGTATTATTTTATGTTTTATAGTTCAGTCTAATCTTTGAAGAGTTGGCTTCAGGAATGGTTTTAGTTCTGGGTTAACAGAGAGTCTGGGGGCCATGTTTTCCGGGGTTCCTCTAGTCTCAGTCAGACCATTAAGTCTGGTCTTCCTATGTGAATTTGAGTTCTGCACCCCACTTTTCTCCTACTCCATCAGGGACTGTCTGTTGTGTTCTCTGTCGGGTGGTCATTGGTGGTAGCTGGGCACCATCTAGATGTTCTAGTCTCAGGTTAATGGAATCTCTGGTTTATGTGGCCTTTTTTGTCTCTTGGGCTAGCGTTTTCCTTGTGTCTTCGGTGTTCTTCATTCTCCTTTGTTCCAGATGGGTTGGGACCAGTAAATGCGTCTTAGATGGCCGCTCAAAAACTTTTAAGACCCCAGACACCACTCACCAAAATGGAATACAGAACATTCTCTTAATAAATTTTATGTCAGTTGACTTAGGTGTCCCCTGACACCATGGTCCCCAGGCCCCCGCCCCTGCTACTCTGTCCCTCAAAGTGTCTGGGTGTGTTCAGGAAACTTCTTATAGCTTTTGGTTTAGTCCAGTTATGCTGACTTCCCCTGTATTGTGTTGTTCTTCACTTCACCTAAGATAATTCATGTTTACTATCTAGATAGTGATTTCCCTGCTCCCACCCTTGAAACCATCAAAGAATGTTTTCTTCTGGGTTTAAACCTTCTCTTGAGTTCTTATAATTGGGGTCTCATAAACTATTTGTCCTTTTGTGACTGACTAATTTCACTCAGCATGGTGCCTTCCAGATTCATCCCTGTTATGATGTTTCACGGATTCGTCATTGTTCTTTATCACTGAGTAGTATTCCATTGTGTGAATATACCATAATTTGTTTATCCACTGGGCATCTAGGTCGTTTCCATCTTTTTGGTATTGTAAACAGTGCTGCAATGAAAATTAAAAAAAAAAAAACCAAACCCACTGCCGTCGAGTTGATTCCGACTCATAGCGTCCCAGTGAACATAGGTGTTCATATATCTGTTCGTGTGACGGCTCTTATTTCTCTAGGATATATTCCAAGAAGTGGGATTGCTGGATCGTATGGTCATTCTATTTCTAGCTTTTTAAGGAAGCGCCAAATCGATTTCCAAAGTGGTTGTGATATTTTACATTCCCACCAGCAGTGTATAAGTGTTCCAGTCTCTCCACAACCTCTCCAACATTTATTATTTTGTGTTTTTTGGGTTAATGCTAGCCTTGTTGGGGTGAGATGATATCTCATCATAGCTTTGATTTGCATTCCTCTAATGGCTAATGATTGTGAGCATTGTCTCATGTATCTGTTAGCCGCCAGAATGTGTCCTTTGGTGAAGTACCTGTTCATATCCTTTGCCCATTTTTTAATTGGGCCATTTGTCTTTTTGTTATTGAGGTTTTGCAGTATCTTGTAAATTTTAGAGATTAGACCCTGATCAAATATGGCATAGCCGAAAACTTGTTCCCAGTCTCTAGGTTCTCTTTTTACTCTTTTGGTGAAGTGTTTCGATGAGCATAAGTGTTTGATTTTTAGGAGCTCCCAGTTACCTAGTTTCTCTTCTGGTGTTTGTGCATTGTTAGTTATGGATTGTATTCTGTTTATGGCATGTATTAGGGCTCCTAGCGTTGTCCCTATTTTTTCTTTGATGGTCTTCATTGTTCTAGATTTATATTTAGGTCTTTGATCCATTTTGAGTTAGTTTTTATACATGGTGTGAGGTATGGGTCTTGTTTCATTTTTTTACAGATGGATATCCAGTTATACCAGCACCATTTATTAAAGAGACTGTCTTTTCCCCGTTTAACTTTAACTTTCCCATTTAGACTTTAGGCCTTTGTCAAATATCAGCTGCTTATAGATGGATGAATTTATGTCTAGATTCTCAGTTCTGTTCCCTTGGTCTATGTATCTGTTGTTGTACCAGTACCAGGCTGTTTTGACTACTGTGGTGGTATAATGGATTCTAAAATCAGGTAGTGAGAGGCTTCCCACTTTGTTCTTCTTCTTCAGCAACGCTTTACCTATCTGGGGCCTCTTCCCTTTCCATATGAAGTTGATGATTTGTTTCTCCATCTCGTTAAAAAATGTCATTGGAATTTGGATCAGGATTTCATAGTATTTGTAGATTGCTTTGGGTAGAACTGACATTTTCACAATGTTGAGTCTTCTATCCATGAGCAAGGTATGTTTTTCCACTTCTGTAGGTCTCTTTTGGTTTCTTACAGTAGTGTCTTGTAGTTTTCTTTGTATAGGTTTTTTACATCTCTGTTTAGATTTATTCCTAAGTATTTTATCATCTTTGGAGCTATTGTAAATGGTATTGATTTGGCGATTTCCTCTTCGAAGTTTTTTTTTGTTGGTGTAGAGGAATCCAACTGATTTTTGTATGTTTATCTTGTATCCTGATACTCTGCAGAAATTTTCTATTCCAGTAGTTTTCTTGTGGATTCTTTGGGGTTTTCTGTGTACAAGATCATATCATCTGCAAATAGGGATACTTTTACTTCTTCCATACCAATTTGGATGTGCTTTATTTCTTTATCTAGCCTAATTGCTCTGGCTAGGACCTCCAGCACAATGTTAAACAAGAGTGGTGATAAAAGGCATCCTTGTCTGGTTCCGTTCTCAGGGGGAATGCTTTCAGACTTTCCATTTAGGATGATGTTGGCTGTTGGCTTTGTATAAATGCCGTTTATTATGTTGAGGAATTTTCCTTCTATTCCTATTTTGCTGAGAGTTTTTATCATGAATGGGTGTTGGACTATGTCAAACGCCTTTTCTGCATCAGTTGATGAGATCATGTAGTTCTTATCTTTTGTTTTCTTTATGTGATGGATTACATTGATTGTTTTCCTAATATTGAACCATCCCTGCATGCCTGGTATGAATCCCACTTGGTTGTGGTGAATTATTTTTTTGATATGTTGTTGAATTCTGTTGGCTAGAATATTGTTGAGGATTTTTGTGTCTATGTTCATGAGGGATAGTGATCTGTAATTTTCTTTTTTTGTAGTGTCTTTATTGGGCGCGATGGTTAAGATTGCGTTTCAGCTTGGCTGGGCCATGATTCTCAGTGTTTGCATGTGATCACTCCCATGATGGGATCTGCTGTGAGTAGCCAGTCAGTTGAAAGGGAGTATCCAAATATAAGCAGATGTTCTGGCTTTTTGCTCACTCTGGATCCTGCGGCTTCCTCCTGTTCATCTGACCTCTAGTTTTGGGGACTTGAGCTATCAGCTTATCTGCTGATCTTGGGATTCATCCATCTTCACAGCCTGTGAGCAGAGTCCTGCTCTCCAACCTGCTGATCTTGGTTTCACCAGCCCGTGCAGCTACGTGAGTCAGGAGAAGCCTCACGGTCTTGCCTGCCAATCTTAGGATTTGTCAATATTCATAGCCTGTGAGCAAGATCCTTGCTTTCCAACCTGCCAATCTTGGGTTCACCAGCCTCTGCAGCTACATGAATCAGAAGAAGCCTCTCTCCTAATCCACAGACCTGGAATGTTCCTGCCTCTACAATCATGTGAGCCATTTCTTTGATATAAGTCTCTTTCTATATGTATTTATACGTTTTACTTCTCTTGAGAACCCAGCCTGAGGCACTGGGTTCTGGTATCAGAGTTACGCTGGCTTCATAGAATGCATTCAGGAGTATTCCATCCTTTTCTGTCCTCTGAGATACCTTTAGTAGTACTGGTATTACCTCTTCTATGAAAGTTTGGTGGAATTCTCCAGTGAAGCCATCAGGGCCAGGGTTTTTTTTTTTTTTTTCTGTGGTAGTTTTTAAATGACCTCTTCAATCCGTTCTTTTGTTATAGGTTCATTTAGTTTTTCTACCTCGGTTTGTGTTATTTGAGGTAAGTAGCATGTTTCTACAGATTTGTCGATTTTTTCTAGGTTTCCAAATTTGTTGGAGTATAGTTTTTCATAGTATTCTGTTCTGTTTCTTTTAATTTCAGTTGGGTGTGTTGAGATATCACCCATCTCATTTCTTATTTGGGCAATTTGCTTCCTCCCCTGATTTTCTTTTCTCATTTTGGCTGGTAGTTTATCGATTTTGTTGATCTTTTCAAAGAACCAGCTTTTGGTCTTGTTAACTTGTTCGATTGTTTTTCTATTCTCTATTTCATTTATTTCTGCTCTAATTTTTATTATTTCCTTTCTTCTGGTGCCTGTGGGCTTGTTTTGGTGCTCTCTTTCTATTTGTTCATGTTGTAGGGTTAATGTTTTGATTTTGGCACTTTCTCCCTTTTGGATGTGTGCATTTGTTGCTATAAATTGACCTCTGAGCATTGCTTTTGCTGTATCCCAAAGGTTCTGCTAGGATGTGTTTTCATTCTCATTTGATTCTGTGAATTTCTTTATCCTGTCCTTGATTTCCTCTATAACCCAGTAGTTTTTGAGCAAGGTGTTGTTTGGTTTCCACATATTGGATTTTTTTCCCCTTGCTTTCTGTATTATTGATTTTTACTTTTCTGGCTTTATGGTCAGAAAAGATGCTCTGTAATATTTTGATGTTTTGGGTACTGTTAAGGCTTGCTTTGTGGCCTAGTATGTGGTCTATTTGAGAGAATGTTCCATGTGCATTGAAAAAGAAAGTATACTTGCCTGCTGTTGGGCGGAGTGTTCTGTATATGTCTGTGAGATCAAGTTGGTTGATTGTGGCATTTAGATCTTCCTTGTCTTTATTGAACTTCTTTCTGAATGTTCTGTCCTTCACCAAAAGTAGTGTGTTGAAGTCTCCTACTATTCTTGTGAAGCTGTCTGTTTCTCTTTTCAGTGCTATTAGAGTTATATAGTGTCCTTCCTTTTCCTTTGGGTGGATTTTGCTGTAAAGTCTATTTTGTCAGAGATTAATATTGCCACTCCTGCTCTTTTTTGATTGTTGTTTGCTTGATATATTTTTTTCCATCCTTTGAGTTTTAGTTTCTTTGTGTCTTTGAGTCTAAGGTGTGTTTCTTGTAGGCAGCATATAGATGGATCATGTTTTTGTATCCATTCTGCCACTCTCTGTCTCTTTATTGGTGCATTTAATCCATTTACATTCAGCGTAATTATGGATAGGTATGAGAGTTTAGTGCTGCCATTTTGATGGGTTTTTTTTGTGTGCTGTAGACAGTTTCTTTGTTCCAATTAATTTTCTGTGCTGGGTTGTTTTTCTTTATGTATTTCTTTTCATATTTTTCATTGTTCCTGATTTTGTATTTGATGAGTCCTTAGGTTTTTTTCTTTTTTATTTTGATGTGTAGGATTGTTAATTTCCTTTGTGGTTACCTTAAAATTTGCCTCTGTTTTTCTAAGTTTAAACCAATCTTTTATTTCTTTATGTTGCGTTGACTTCCTCTCCATAAGAAAGTTCTACGACTATATTATTTAGTCCCTCTTTTTTGTTTCAGTGTTGTTATCTTTTACATATTGATATCTCTGTTTCCCTATTTTCAGTGTTTCAGCTTTGATTTATTTTTGTGACTTCCTTATCTGGGTGGATATCTATTTTTTCTGGCCTGTGTTCTAGTCTTGTGTTGTTATCTGATGTTATTGATTTTCTAACCGGATGACTTTCTTTAGTATTTATTGTAATTTTGGTTTGGCTTTTACAAATTCCCTTAACTTCTGTTTATCTGGGAATGCCCTAATTTTGCCATCATACTTGAGAGAGACAGTTTTGCTATATACCTAATTCTTGGCTGGCAATTTTTTTCATTCAAAGCTTTATATATGTCATCCCATTGCCTTCTTGCCTGCATAGTTTCTGCTGAGTAGTCAGTTTAGTCTTATTAACTCTCCTTTGTAGATGACTTTTCGTTTATCCCTAGCCACACTTAAAATTCTCTCTTTATCTTTGGTTTTGTCAAGTTTGGTTACAGTATGTCTTGGTGACTTTCTTTTGGGATCTACCCTGTGTGGGGTTTGATCAGCTTCTGGGTAGATATCTTCTCTTCTTTCATGATATCAGGGAAGTTTCCCACCAACAAATCTTCAACAATTCTCTATTTTCTGTTATCGCCCTTGTTCTGGTACTCCAATCACTTGTTGGTTATTCCTTTTGATAGAGTCCCACATAATTCTTAGGGTTTCTTCATCTTTTTAATTCTTTTATCTGATTTTTCCTTAAATAAATTGGTGTCAAGTGCTTTATCTTCAATTTCAGTAATTCTGACTTCCATTGCCTCAATTCTGTTCCTATGATTTTCTTTTCAGTTGTCTAATCCAGAAATTTTACTGTTAATTTTTTGGATTTTTGTTTGCAGTCTCTTTATGGGTTCTTGCAGCCTGATCATTTGTCAGTATTCTCTCGTATAACCTTCTTCAGTTCCTCAGTTGCTTTGTCTGTGTGTTCCTTGGCTTGGTCTGCATTTTGCATGATCTCCTTCCTGTCTTGTTGATGAGCTCTGTATATTAATCTTTTGAATTCTACCTCTGATAATTCCAAGAGGTTCTCTTCCCGAGGAGGTTTCTTGGTTCTTTGTTTTGATTGATTGCTGAAGCCATCATGGTCTGCCTCTTTATGTGATTTGATATTGGCTGTTGTCTCTGAACCATCAATAAGTTATTATATTTGTTTTATGTTTGCTTACTGTGTCCTAGTTTCTTGTTTGGATATGCCCAAATAGTCTGGTCATGTGAGCTACTTTGATTATTGGTGTCTTTGAAGCTCTCACGTCCTGTCACCAGGTGGTTAGAGCTGTTACTAGGTATGTGAGCCCAGGAGTCCGTTTACTTTTCTTGTGTGGATTCAGCTCAGGTGTCCAGGTCAATAGTCACCGAGTGTGTGGTGCAGGCTTTCACCTACAGTCCTAGACAGGCAGGGCTACATAGGGGTGATTGGAGTAGGCATAGGTATCTGGCTATATTAGGGGGTTGTATGCTAACTAAGCAAGGTAGGGGGCTGATGGCTGCCTCTGAGTGCCTGGATGGAAGCATGTCCCTGTCCCCTAGAGCACATAGGTGGGTGGGTTTTGCAGCCAGACTTTTGGCACCCAATGCTGCTGGCTGTAAGGACTGGGAGGCACCACTTATTCTTGGACCCCCATCACGGGTGGCTAGGTGGAGTGGGTGGAGCCACCAGTCCTCAGACACCTGATGTGGGTAGGTGAGAACCGCGCCTAATGGGCAGGGTGGTGTCAGATGTCATGAATCTGCCACTCCACCTTAGCTGTTGCAGTTGAAAATAGGCTTCAGGTATATACCTTGTAGTGTGCTAATGATGGCCTGTGCTGTTGAAATGGGCCCACATGGGTCTGTGCAGGGGTGAAAGGCATTCAAAGTCTACGGACCCCTTATGCCTATACCTAGGCAAAGGGGCTGTGCCTGACCTGAGTTCCTGACTTAGGGGAGCTGGCAGATTATTTTTTTCTGTTTGTTTATTTGTTCCATCTCCAAAGTTCGGAGAATGGCTTGGAGCACATGAGGGTCCTACTTCTGGCCCAGGGGGCGTGACAATTGCTGAAGCTGGACTGGGACCAGAGCAGAGCGGGAAGCGGGCAGGTAAATGGGAGAGAAGTACTTCCCAGGGGGGTGAAGGGGTTTTTTGATCCCACGAGGTAGGTTAGATGCTTGTACTTAACTTTCACTGACTCAGTGTCGCTTCTTCCTGGTTCCGGAGGCTTGTGTAGACTCTCTGTCACTTGGCTTCTCCCAGTGTGGAAAACATGTCCTGAGAGCTACTGCTTGCTTCAGCCCACGTGCACCAGCCAATCCAGCCTTCAGGGTGCTGGCCTGGTCAGATCTAGCAAATCCTTGCTGCTTCTGAACTGTCTCTCCCTCCCCCTGCTGCTCAATCTGACTCCTCAACTTTGTCTTTGATGTTCAGAGCTCCTAGATTGTCATATATAATCGATTCAACTTGTTTTCTCGGGTCTTTTTTTAAGAGGGACTGCAGGAAGCGAAACTCTGCCTTTGATAGGGTGAAGATCTAATTGCATTTTAGAGCAGCTCTTTGGACTAGGAGGTGGGTAGTTGTGGCCAGAATTTATTAAATTATAATACTCCTTTCAACAAATGCTGTCAGTTATTAACTGAATGAACTACTCAATTGATCTGTGTCTGAAATTCTCTCATGTGTCAAGTAGAGATAATAATTATACCTACCTCATAGGGATTCTTGTGAGAATTAAACAGATAATTTATATAAAGCCTTTAGGGTATTACCTTGCGCCTAGTAAATGTTTTTAAAAAGTGAGTTTTTGTTGTTTGTGGCCGTCTTTATCTTATTAAGTACTTCAAATATGTATAAAATGTTGGTAAATTAGACACAGATCTTTTCCTTAAGAAGCTCAGATTCTAGCAGAGGAATAAGATCTGCCCATAAATACATATTCCTCAAAGGAGAAAAGGAAAGTGCCTTAAGACAAAAACAGATAAGATACTAAGGAAGTTCTGAGGGAGAAGACCCTTTCTAGACTGAAAGCAAAGCAGCCCTCTGAGTCCTTCAGACCGGGTCTGTGCGCATAAGCAGCCAAAGTTTCCTTTGTCCTCAAACTGTGCCAAAACTACTGGCTACAAAGAACCACAAGTTTCTTGCACGTAAACCCTTTAAGAGGCAGTAGGACAAGGGGGTTAAGAATCCAGGCTGGGCCCCAGACAGCCCTGGGTTAGAGCGCAGGCTCTGCACTTGCTCCCTGTGAACCTTTGAGCAGGTTCGTGAGCCTCTCCATGCCTCAGTTTCCACAACTGTAAGATGAGGATATGAATAATACCTGCTACACCAGATTGTTGTGAGAATTCCACGAAGTGCCGTTTATAGACTGTTAGCACAGATCATGGCACATGGTACCAGTCCACAAAGTATCTCTGCTATTGTCAGTTATGATAAGACAAAATGAGTACAACAGTGGGTGTTATAGTTCTCTCTTTGTGGATCTTGTCACAGATGTAGAATTATTCAGTCTGCAAGGAGTAGTACAAAGTACACGTTGTTGAAGAAATTGTTGTCATTGTTTTTAATGAGTGGGCTCCTCATGATTATTTTTGTTCAAGTAACACAACATGACCAAAGACTGAGGGTGATGTCAGTAAACTGACCTGTCAAGAGCCCAGCTTCATTTCCCAATATCCACTTGAGGTTCTGGAATAAAGACACAGCCAAACAATGGTCCCGGCCTCTAGTCCCTCCAAGCTGAGTGGTGCTGCTGAGGACACAGGTCACAGGTCTCAGTGGGCTTTTGCTTAGTACTCACCATGATGTCCTGGAGAAACACAGGGCCCTTCTTCTCAATTCTTGGCATTCTTGACCTTATTCACGCATTAGTACATCATCCTTTGGGCAGAGGATGGTGAGACTGATCCATAATTAGAAATTAGTATCCTTACTAGCTAGGACATGGCTGCTTATTTTTGCAAGTACTTTTTGAACTTTTAGTACGTGCCAGGTACTTAATCCACATTAAGAACCTTGTAGAGTAGATGCTATTATTATTCTCACTTTCCATTCTGAAACCGAGGCATGGAGAAGTTAAACAACTTGACCAAGTTCACACACAGCTGGAAGGACCAGGGACAAAAAGGAAACCCAGGTCCACTTGAGCTGTTAACTGCCACTCTGCATGGGTCACCAGCCTGATGTTCCTTTTATTCCACTACAGCCCCACACCACTTGTTGAAAAACCTTCAGATTGGCAAACTCCCTTCTAACATAGCCTGTTTGGGCCTTTCCTGATTAGCATCAGAGTTTGCTGAGAACTAATTAAAATTCCTTTTAAGTCACAGAGTACCACAGCCTTACCCCCACCTATAAATAGCTTCTTTCCCAACAGAGCTCCAATCCCAACTTCCCTTCCAAATAGCTTTAAGACAGGATCAGAATTCCCCCCTTTTTTGGAGGGGCTGTTGAAGCCCAGGCATGCTTCAGGCCACACAGTATTTTGGTAGCAAAGCAACTGAGCACCCTCTCAGGCCCTGTGGCCAGACACATTTCTTGTAGGCAACAGCATTGCTAGTGTGTCAGAGTCTAGGCCACAGATTGCCCCCTGGCCTGGCTGAACCTGGGGAAACTGCCCCCTATCCCTTCCGGGGCTCCATTTTTTCAGTAAGAAGCTTAGCTTGTTTTTCTAAGTGAACCCATTGAGAAATAAGGGCCAGGCTCAGTGGAGTAAACATTTTGATAAGTAGCATTGGGTGGGATGTGTTGTAGCACGTGTGCTGAGCTAGGTAGGAGTTAAGATACTTGATTTCTAATTCTGGCTCTTTCATTTTGAGCTGTGTGACCTTGGGATATAGCTTAACTTCTCTGTGTTTTATTTTTCTTATCCAGGAAAAAGAAATTAGTAATTGGGCCTCTGGGTACCTAATTCTCCTAAGGGTATTATGAGAATAAATGAGATTATATATAACAAGGAGAGCTAACATCTCCTGAAGTTATTATGTTCCCTCACATGTTATTTAATTCTTACAGTCCTAAAATGGAGGTGCTAATATCCCATTTTACAGTGGGGGGAAAAAACAACATTCAGAGAAGTAAAGTCATATAACATTCAGATCCTCATCTCTGACTCCCAGGTTGTTTCCCATAATTACTATACATGTCACATTGCTTCCCATTGTACGTACAAGCGGAGAGGCTGTGTTTGTCTTTGCGTGAAGCACCCTACGAATGCAAGAGATTATTATTATTCTGTCTCATAATTGTTGCTGTTCCATGTTAGTCCCAGAGGACAGTTAAATTCTCTTACTTGTTTATCTTATCTAGTGGCTTACGCTGCCTCTTTCCATGTCTCCCAGGACTTGTTCGATGAATTCTTTTGGGTTTTCTCCCAGAGAAACAGTTAAGTTCCACCCTGGGGGAGTTCCACCCTGAGCCTGGCACCTTGGGCAGTGGCCCCTGGCTACTCTAGGGCTCTTTCAGTAAAATGCCTTCTGTTGCACTTATTGATAAATTCCTCAGTCACTGATTTTTAGTCATGGAATTTCAGAAGTGGAAGACACAAGAGCCATCATTTTATCTATGGGGAAACTGAGGTCCAGAGAGGGAAATGATTTGCTTGAGGCTATTCATCCATTTAGGGACAGAACATCACTGGAACCCGGTTCCCCTAGCAACAACAGACCAGTCTTCTTTCAGAACTTTTCTCATGGGCACTTGTCATTTACCCTAAGTGGAAAACAAACTTCAGCTGTGCTCTGCATGCGCCCAGGGATTTTATGGAGAAGTTAAGCAACTTGGAAAATTGGACAGGAAGAAAGGTACTAGGCCAGGATGCAGGTCTTCACCCTAACTAACGTCAGACACCAAAGAAATGAATTAAAACACAGCAAGGCAAACTAGATAGCCCACAGTGGGCAGTGACTAAGAGCCAAAGGGATTTACGGCGGAGCCCTGGCTAAGTGCATAGGAAGCCTTTTGTCACTAAGGCTGCAGTGTTGAAAATTGAAGGAAGGATGTGAGACAAATGTGACCGGCCTGGGATGCAGTTCCAGCTCCCCAGCTCATTGTCCAAAGGCAATGAATCCCTCCCATGGATGGAGAGGTGGAAGCGGAGCGAGTGAGCTGAGTGGTTGACATCATCAGGCCCAGCATCAGATTACAACAGATGGGGACTGACTTGGCCTGAGACGTGGGAAACACCCACTAAAACCTCGAAGTGCATTTCATTTAGGAGACACTGGAGAGAGAGAGCGCAGCAGAGAATCCTGCCTACACCCGCTGACCTGGTCTGCCAATCTTGCTCACTTGGAAGAGGGGGCGTTTTGAATCCTGGTTTCCTAAATCCTGGCTTCACTTCTGACAGAGGACCGCTGGACTTTGGGGAAACTCTTTGCTCTTGTAAGTAGAACTCACTGTCTCCTCTGCCCCTAGCCCCAGGGAGAAGGGGAGCTTGGAGGCAAAGCCCTCTGGAGAGCATGCTTTCCAGCCTGTTGGCTACAAAGTGCCTGTTTTTGTATTATGATATATGTGAGCTTGTTCTGAAAATTATGGCTTTGTCTGAAACTGCCTAGGGCTAGAGTCTAAGCCTCAAGTCTCACAGACGGGCTGTATTCAAATACTGCTTTACTTTTACCCAAAGAACTGTGACAAAAATATTTAAAGCTTTGAAAGCAGCTCCTTCCCCCAGATTGA
Source organism: Elephas maximus indicus (assembly GCF_024166365.1). Classification (NCBI taxonomy): domain Eukaryota; kingdom Metazoa; phylum Chordata; class Mammalia; order Proboscidea; family Elephantidae; genus Elephas; species Elephas maximus. The sequence goes on along the minus strand of NC_064843.1, from coordinate 24,792,570 downwards.
GGTGAAGAAATAGATCTTCCCTTAGAAACCGGTGTTTGTAATACACCTCTGATTATAAAGGTGGTACAAAAAAATTTCAAACACTCCAGAAAAAATGACTCAGAAAGTGAAAATTCTCCATAATTTTCCCTCACAGATAGATGATGGGTTTTTCAAATTTAAGGTACAGGTACGGTTAGATTCCAGGTAGTTTTCTCGTCACGTACAGCCCGGTGCAGCAGTCGCTGTGTGGAGAGCGCCAAGATGGAGAGAGGCGTTAGAAACCTTGAACTTGGGCTTTGTGATCTTCTTATTGCTTCCTTTTTTAAATTTGTTGTTTATATCTAGAAGATAAACAGAACGTATAAACCCCTTGGGCATTTTATTTGTTGATGTCTGTTTTCAGGATTTTAAACCTAACCTGCCACTGTGTACCTAGAGGAAGAGAGGGGATCCTTGTTGCCCCAGACTCTTGTCGATGAGCGCCTGGGCTGAGGGTCCTCAGGAGACATAGGATGCATGGTTTGCAGTGGGCTGTGACCCAACTCCCCTGCCAGCAAGTCAAATACATTTGAAAAGTTTTAGTTAAAGGGGAAAGCCTTCAGCTTAACAAAAAAAGCTACCACCGTATATTAAAAGGACCACCCAAGAAAACTCTGTGACCCAGGGCAAGTGCTTCACCCTCTCTGGGCCTCAGTTTCCTCATTTGCACCTAAATAAGAGGGCTAACGAGATGATTTCTGTATTTCCAAATTCCACTTGGAATGAACCATCCTGATTTCTTCCCCCTTGAGGAGGACCCTTATGGCTTGAAGAGCAAAGTGCCTTTGGTTTTCAGTATCCCAGAGTAGCTGGGAACTGGTGCCAGTAGGGCAATGAGAAGAGGACAAAAACAGCCAACATTAAGTTCCTTCCGAGTTTTTATGATTTTTTTTGGTCAGGTGTGGTATTCCTGAAAAAAGAGGGAAAAGAAAGTCGTGTGTGTGTGTGTGTGTGTGTGGCATTGGGGGAGGAAGAAGAAAAGTCAACATTGTTGAGCACCTCTGAAGTGCTAGACCCTGTATTATGCTCAATTCTTTAAGTAACACCACCCAAACCCAACCTACTACTGTCTAACCGATTCCGACTCATAACAACCCCATAGGGTTACTAAGGCTGTAAATCTCTACGGAAACAGACTGCCACATCTTTCTCCCGTGGAGCCATGGTGGTTTCAAACTGCCGGCCTTACAGTTAGCAGTTGATCTCTTTAACCACTGCGCCACCGGGACTCCTTTACTTAACACTAGGAGGTCAGTATTATTCTTCCTTAACCCCATTGACTTAGGGTAAATCACTGCTGTATGTTCCCACATTATCCTGAACTCTTTCATATTGTTTGCCTGAAGTGTATTTACAGAATTAATGGCATAACTTGAGTTCACCATCTCTCCACTAGAGTATGCACCCTCTCCTGTGTGTATGTCTAGCCTGGCATTATACCCATTGTCTAGTAGAAGGCTTGGCACATAGGTACGGAGGAGCCACATCCTAATCAGTTTTAACTTAAATCCCACCATCCTAATTCGTACCTTGGCAAGAAAGAGGGAGAAAGGAGATGGGAGACCCCTTTATTTCCCTTCCTTCCGCTTCATTTAAACTAAACACAGCCTCCATTGCTATAGGGAAAGGATGGCCACAGCAAAAAGACAAAGAAAAGCAAAGAAGTCATCAAATCTGGGATTTTGAGTTTCTGGGGTTCCATCAGAGACCCTAACCCTCAGGAAGATATGGTATTTAAAAACTATTTGTTTGAATTAAGACAATGCCTAACAGAAGAGTCCTCAGAGCCCCTTGGGATATCTTAAAGCTGCAAACTTTCCCAGCAAATAAGCCCTATGAAGGGAGGCAGTTGCTGCCAAGGAACCACCCGTGGACATGGGCAGTGGGGAAGGGCAGGGTCCCCCAAGCCCCCAGGATCTCATGACTTTGGATAATAAAAAAGTTAACCCTCTTCGTAAGGTGGCGTGAGGAGGTGATATTCTAGAGGGAAGTTCCTTGGTCTCTTTGGTCTCTGCCACAAATGTGATGATGGAAAGCCTGACACACTGCAGTCCAGGCTTCCGTGTACCAGATGAGGGTGCCTTTAGTTTCCTGTTTTGCTCATGAAGTCAGGGCTACTATGTCCGGAGCTCTTACGTGGCTTGTATCTTCCTGAAATACATGTCATGCACTGACACATCTTGCATATGTTGACTCCTTTTAATCTTCACAGCATTGAGGTGAGGGCAGAGTCTCAACATTTTATACATAACTGAGGCATAGAGAGTTGAGTGACTTGCCCAAGGTCTCACAGCTAATAGGTGATAGAATTAAAAGTCCAATGAGAACTGGATCTCCCCAAAGCCCTTGGGCTTTGCACCACACCATACTGCCTTTTCCATATCACTTCCGTGGTTCTCAGTTCCCCATCTATAAAATGAGGAGGATTGAACTAGAGGTAGAAGTCAGAGTGGCTTTTGTTTTTATTTGAATGTTTTTAGACCGGTGTGTGCTCTCCAGTTTATTACCATCTGTGCCTTCCCCTGCCCAGCTGATTGCTTCCCTCATCTTCTACCTGCCACCTTGCCCCTGTGAGCATTTGCATTTGCAGCTCCTGGACTGGTTGGTACCTGCTGTCCTGCCAATTTAGACAATCTGGGGTTCAATGAGAAGCCAGCAAGAGTACCAGGTATACATTCTGCCCTCCGCCTCCTCCTAGTTGAGAGATCTTGCACACATGACCTAACCTCAAGAGCCTACTTTTTTTGTAAAGTGGAGTTAACAATCATGCTTACCCCAAATGATTATCATGAGGATGAAAAAGGCCCATTAAAGCACTTAGTCAGTATAAAACTAAATGCTCAAGGTTAGCTGTTCTAAAATTTCCAGAGAGAATATTAGCCAGCATACACAGGCATCTACCCCTTCAATCGTAGATAAGCTTCAGGATGGCATTGCATGAGGAATCTGAAGTCATCTCTGAACTCATCCATTTTGTCCTATCCCTGAAGCTGCCATGTCGGTTTTTCAGGGCTATTTTCTATCACCTAGCCACGTGATGCTGTACTTCAGATCAGCCAGCCGGTGCTGAAGCTGAAAGTAGACGTAGATGTTAGTCTCTGGGACCGAGGACCCTGGCCCCAGCTGCTGCAGGTGTTACTTTCTGTGTGTGCGAAGAAGTCAAATCACACAATTACTAACTCTGCTGAGTGCTTTCACGAGGGTCAGAAGTGATTCCTAAGTGGAGACAGAGGTGGAAAATCTAGTTCTTGGAAACATGACCTGAGGCTTTCAGAAATGCCTTATGAAAACTTTGAGTGCTGCTCTTTCAAAGAGTGGTTGCTTTGGAAGTTAGGTCAGCTGCTATGCTGAGTGATTCTGAATTGCATATTAGAATGCATCAGCTCTTACTGGAGGAAGCCAGCATTTCCTAACATTAAAAGAAGCCTATTTACTCTTCCAAGAAATTACTGGTCTTCCACTTGGCTCTTCAGAACTGAATAATGGACCTTTAGGGCACTAAAGAAATGAAATATTTGGTAGTTAATATGTGCCCATTCCAAAAAGAGGTGATCCAACAGGATGCCGAAGTTATCTACCAGTATCATTTATATCACGCACAAGTAAAATTCTGCTGAAGGTAATTCAAAAGCAGTTGCAGCAGCACATCGACAGGGAACTGCCAGAAATTTAAGCCGGATTCAGAAGAAGCAGGGTAATGAGGGATATCATTGCTGATGCCAGATGGATCCTGCTGAAAGCAGAGAATACCAGAAAGATATTTACCTGTGTTCTATTGACTATGCAAAGGCATTTGACCGTGTGGATCGTAACAAAGGAATAGCATTGTGAAGAATGGGAATTACAAAACACTTAATTGTGCTCATTAGGAACCTGTATATAGACCAAGAGATTGTCATTCAAACAGAACAAGGGGATACTGTGTGGTTTAAAATCAGGAAAGGTGTGCATCAGAGTTGTATCCTTTCACCATACTTATTCAATCTATATGCTGAGCAAATAATCCGAAGAAGAATGGAGCATCAGGATTGGAGGAAAACTCGTTAACAACCTGCCATATGCAGATGACTCAACCTTGCTTGCTGAAAGCAAAGAGGACTTCAGGCACTTACTGATGAAGATCAAAGACCACAGCCTTCAGTGTGGATTATACCTCAACGTGAAGAAAACAGAAATCCTCACAACTGGACAAATAAACAGCAGCATGATAAACAGAGAAAATATTGAAGTTGTCAAGGATTTCATTTTACTTGAATCCACAATCAACGCCCGTGGAAGCAATAGTCAAGAAATCAAACGACATTGCATTGGGCAGATCTGCTGCAAAAGACCTCTTTAAAGTGTTAAAAAGCAAAGATGTCACTTTGAGGACTAATGTGCATCTGACCCAAGCCATAGTAGTCTCTCTCTCTCTCTTTTTTTTTTTAATTGCTTTTTAAGTGAAAGATTACAGCGCAAGTTATTTTTTATTCAAAAATTTATACAGAAATCGTTTTGTGACATTGGTTGCGTTCCCTGCAGTGTGTCATCATTCTCCCTGAGCCATGGTATTTTCAGTCACCTCATACGCATGCAAAAGCTGGACAATGAATAAGGAAGACCGAAGAAGAATTGATGCCTTTGAATTATGGTGTTGATGAAGAATAAAGAATATACCACGGACTGCCAGAAGAACGAACAAATCTGTCTTGGAAGAAGAACAGTCAGAATGCTCCTTAGAAGCGAGGATGGCAAGACTTGTCTCATGTGCTTTGGACATGTTATTAGGAGAAGGGCATCATCCTTGGTGAAGTAGAGGGTCAGCGAAAGGAGGAAGACCCTCAATGAGATGGATTGACAGAGTGGCTGCAACAGTGGGTTCAAACATAACAATTATGAGGGCGGCACAGGACCAGCAGTGTTTCATTCTGTTGTACATGGGGATGCTATGAGATGGAACCAACTTGATGGCGACGGCACTGGGAACAACAGCAATATGTCTCAGGGCCATGGGTCAGCTCTTAGGTTTAGTTCTTTATAGGTGCAATTTCTAACATCCAGTAAACATCTACTGATAGACCTCCTAGGTACTAAGCACTAGGCTGGAGAAACAGAGTGATTGAGACACAGCTTCCTGTCTTGTGGAGTGAGCTGTGCAGCAGGGAAGACAGGCAGGTGAATGAATAATTACCACGGCCTGTGAAAAGTATTATGAAAGAAATCTGCAGAAGTGCTACAAAATGCCAGACAGTGTCTCAGTGTCTCGTGGAGGTCCTGATGTCTTCCCAGTCCATCTTTAGCTGGGTTGATTACTCCCACTTTTTCCCTCATTTCCTGACTCTCAGAGCGTTGTCAGTGTGTTTGCGTGAGGGAGAAACAGAGGTGCCCCCTGCTAGAGCTTTCGCTACTAGGCACCTTCCTGTCCTCCTGGCTTCAGAGGAATGAAAGGAAGGCATCCTCACAAACTGTAGGGGCCTCACTCTAGAAAACAAGAAGTCTGGAATCCAAAGTTGTAGTAAGAAATCACAGGAATGGGTGATTTGTTGTCTGACATCAACACTGGATTTTGTGTTGGTTTGTTTTTATAACATTTATTGTGTTTTGTTTCTGGTCACAAAAGTAGAACATGTTCATGGAAGGAAATCTAAACAATACAGAAAAGCAAACTTTAAATAAGTTACCACCCAGTGATTTCATTTCTCTGATTTTTGAGGAAGGCATGGCTAGGTCAAAGGGCACAAACTTTTTTAGCTCTCTGATATGTATTCCCAGTTTGGCACCAGAAAGTTTCTGCCTGTTTAAGCTCCTGATAGCAGTACACAAGTGGGCATGTTGCCCCATCTCCTCACCCACGTGCTACTACTGCATTTCAGCATTAGCTCTAATTTTAATTTTCCCTGGGCAGAGTTTCATGTTGTTTGCTTAGCCCAAGATGCTCATGGCTTGTGCTACAGTGCATGAGGTAGGAAAACTGCTGTCTGTGGTTGGATAGAGATTACAGCCTCCATTTCTTCTTCCTGTGTCAGTGCACACATTCATCTACTGTTAAGAACTCTTCCTGTGTTAGGCATTATGCAAGGTGCTGTGGGAAATACCAAGGTAAATAAGACTTCTATGTTGCTCGCAGTCTGATAGAAAATAAAGACTCAGATAACTCTAACATATGTGATAATGTGCCCCCGGAGAGATACAAAGTGCTGTGGAAAGCCTGAGAAAGTAGAGAAGCAGTGACATTTGAGCCAGCCTTCAATTCACTTCAATAAATATTTCATTTATTCAGCTGGTATTTATTGAGCACCAAATATCTGCCAAGTACTGGGCAAAGTGACAGATGGACAGTGTTAAATAAAACAGGCACGGTCCTCGCCCATATGAAGCTTACAAGGACAAGTGGTTATGAAGTAAATAACCAGGGTGAAGTGATCTAGGATAAGGGGAGTGTGGCCAGGGCACTGAAGAGGCAGTGTTACAACTGAGATGAGGAGTTGATTATGCTGAGAACTAAAGTGGGGAGTGGAATGAGGGGGTGCTGTGGAGTGGGAAAGAGTAATCCAGGCAGAAGGAGGCACACATGTGAACAGGCCGAGGCAGGAAAGCACGTGGAGTATTGAAGAAACTCAGGCCAGCGTGATTAATAGCCCAGAGGGGGAAGGAATGGGTGAAGGTTAGGGTTCGGAGAGGGTTAAGAGAATTACGCAGGAGAGTGGAGTATACCTTCTAGGTAACTGTGAAATGCAAGAGCTTGTTGGGAATGCTACTCTTTTCTCTTTCATTTCACCCACTGGGATAAACCATTTTCTTTACTTTCTCTTACCATCAAAGTGATTGGCAAACCATTCCGTTTCACTTATCTAGACTCCAGGACCCATGTCATATAGCATCTGTTTGGAGACCAAGAGAGCTCTGTGAGCTGAGATGCTAGTTTCCAGGGCTTCGATTCCCAGCAGATGGGACACTCCCAGGAGTATTTTTTTTTTTTTAATAATTTTTATTGTGCTTTAAGTGAAAGTTTACAAATCAAGTCAGTCTGTCACATATAAGCTTGTATACACCTTACTCCATACTCCCACTTACTCTCCCCCTAATGAGTCAGCCTGCTCCCTCCTTCTAGTCTCTCCTTTCGTGACAATTTTGCCAGTTTCTAACCCTCTCTACCCTCCTATCTCCCCTCCAGACAGGAGATGCCAGCACGGTCTCAAGTGTCCACCTGATACAAGTAGCTCACTCTTCATCAGCATCTCTCTCCAACCCATTGTCCAGTCCCTTCCATGTCTGATGAGTTGTCTTCAGGAATGGTTCCTGTCCTGGGCCAACAGAAGGTTTGGGGACCATGACCGCCGGGATTCCTCTAGTCTCAGTCAGACCATTAAGTCTGGTCTTTTTTATGAGAATTTGGGCCAGGAGTATATTTTACTGGTTTTGGGGGAAGAAGAGAATAAAGAGCACTGAGCCACTGAAAACAGGCAGAACAGGCAGAACCAGCCCACACATACCACCACCAAGCAAAAACTTTAGGCTTTTTTTTGGTTCTAAAGGGGGAGATTCTTTTTTTTTTTTTTAATAAGTAAAGACTTTGTTTACTTTTTAATATACAAGTCATAAACGCTTAGGAAATAAAGCATGCTTTTCCCGTGTATCATAACTTACCAGTGTTCTTTCTCTGCTCTGGTATATTTTTTTGTTATTGTTTTTTATTTTCTTTACTGTTTTTTCCCTAAGTAGTATACATGCTCATTGAAGATATATGAAGAGAAAGTTATAATCTTCCTCTTTCTGTTTCCCCATTTCCATTCTTCTGAGATAACCAGTGTTAACCAGCTTTGTGTATTTCTTGCCATACCTTTCTCCAAGCTCATGTTTAAATGGATTTAGTATTTGTGTATGTGTATGGTTATTGGTTTTGTCATAAGTGGGATATATTTTATCTATTAACTTTTCAATTTATATTTCCTACTAAATAATACATCATGGATAGAAATAGAGGTAATTCACTTTTAAATAACTTCAGGAGTGTAGATCTGGAGGCACCACAATTTATTTAAGCATTTCTCCTTTGACAGATAGTTGAGTTCTTACCTGGTCCCCCCGCCACCCCACACACTATAAATATTGTTGTATCAAGTATCCTTGTATACATATCCTTCTGTACTGGCAGTTTTATTTCTATAGGTTATATTAAAAAAAAAAGTATTGCTGGGTCACAGGGTGTATATATTTAACATTTTAATAGAATAATACTATACTACTTTACAAAGAGTTGTAATAATCCACACTTCTGTTTCCCAGATTCTCACCAATGTTGTATATTCTCTCCCTTCTTTCTGCCTCCCTTCTCTCTCTCTTTTATTTTGTGGCCAAGAAGATGTGGGAAAATGGAGTCTCATAATTGCTTAGTTTGTATTTTCTTTATTACTGGTGAGATTGATCATTGCTTTGTGTTGATTGACATTTTCATTTTTCTCTTCTGTGAATTTCCTGTTCATTTCTTTCACCCATTTTTCTTATGGGTTGTTTGCCTTTTTCTCAACAAGTTGTAGGAGCTCTTTATATGTTACATATTAAGTATTCCATATGTGTTACAAAATATTTTTCCTAATCTGTGTGATTTTTAAATTTGTGTGCATCTTTGATAAGAAAAATTTTTTAATTTTTCATTATACAATATTTTTATTTTCATAGTATCTGGATTTCTTGCCTTGTTAGGAATGACTCCCCCATCTCAAATTTGTATAAGTATTTTCCTAACTGTTCTTCCAGTATTTGTATGATTTTGATTAATCAAGAACCTTTTATCCTTCTCCAATCTGTGTTTATATATATAGTGAGAGGTAGTGGCCTAGCCTTGTTCCGCATTGGTAACCAGTTATTCCAATATCATTTATTAAGTATGCTATTTTTCTTTTTCTTTACTGAAAATCCAACTTCATTATAAATAAATTCCTTTATTTGCTTGTATCTGCTTCTGGATTTACTGTTCTACTTCAAGGATCTATTTCTCTATATTTATGTCATTACCGTATATTTTTATTATGATGTATTCATAGTAATCTCTTATATGACATTAACCCCCTACTTATTTCTCATAATTTTCTTAACTATTTTTTGGCCAGTTTTCTTAGATATTTATTATTCCATATGAACTTTAAAATAATCTATCCACCTCCCACAAAAGAAAGCTCTTGGTACTCTTATTGAAATTTCATCAAAATTATGTAGTAATTTTAGAGGGATTGACATTTTTTGATAATAAGGCCTTTCCGTCCTGGAGCATGCTAACTGGTTTGGAATTTATGCGTCCTAGTTCTATTTTTTGATGTTAACTTTAAATTTTTAAATACATCATGGACTTGGTGTCTAAGATAAAGCAGTATTTCTGTGTTTGTCCTGAATAAGTCAAGTTCCTTAGAAAATTTAAACTCTCAGTGGTCTTCCATTTTCAGTGTTATTATTGTCGGGTATTTTAGTTCTACCTTTTTATCTCCCTCATTAGGTTTATTCAATCAGTACTTCTTTAACTTTACCAATATATTTGCTTATTTCTCTGCTGACTGTTGATTCTAAAATCTCACTTATTTTTCTGTACTGAGTTCCCTTTTCACTGAAGAATTTCTTGGGGGCCTGTAAATGGTAAACTTATTCAGCTTTTGTCTGAAAATGTTTTTGCCCTCTTTCTTGAGATTTTAGAATATTTCTTGTCTGTAGAATTCTACATAGACAGCATGTATAATTATGAAAGTTATACATACCTTTTTAACATTTCTCAACCAAAATAGATAATGTAAAATATGGAAGCCTTTCATTTCCCCCAGTCTCTGTGCTGTTTGTCTCTTTCTATGTATATATCTTTAAAAAATGTGTATGTACACAAATATTGTAATTTTTCTAAGCAGTCACATTCATATTATTAAAAAGTGATCATAGGATATATGCAGTTTTAGTTTACTTTTTAACAGGATAGTGTGTGTAATTTTTCTATGGCAGTACAATGACGTCACCCTCATTCTTTGAAATGGCCCTGTATAGTTTCTTATCGTACTGATATACTATCATTTTTCTCTTTTCCTATTAACAGATATTTAGATTGTTTCCTTTTTTCACTATTGCACAATACATGTCACATAATATCCGTACTTAAGTGAGCATATCTGCAATATCAATTCCTAGACCCTTGACTGACCCAGTTGACTGACCCAAAGGATGTACACATTTAATATGTTAATAAAGCAAAAAATCCAAACCCGTTCCGGTGGGTCAGTTCCAACTCATAGCAACCCTAGAGGACAGAGTAGAACTGCCCTGTAGGGTTTCCGTGGAGCAACTGGTGGATTCGAACTGCTGACCTTTTGGTTAGCAGACGAGTTCTTAACTACTAAACCACCAGGACTGCAGTATGTTAGTAGATATTGGTAACTTGTCCTCCCAAAGGACTGTTTCCGTTTACAACCCCAGAGTATGTCTGACTCTAACGTTTTTTTCTTCTGGTTCTTTAGAATTTCCACATTGATTAGTTAACAGTAGAAAATCTGAAGAGATGCAAGCAGGAAGAAGAAATTAAACCAGGTGGGTAGCCACACTGTTCATATCACTCAACTATAGCATCATATGCTTTTGCCTAAATACCTTTGTTTGAAGAAAGAAAAGAAATAGATTCCAAATGAAATTGGAATTTTTAGAAAGAAATCTAATTAGAAAGGAATTTTGGCTCCATGAAGAAAAGGCAGGATGGCTCTTTTCAGAAGTTATATATCACTCTGTATTTTCTCAGTTATGATTCCATTTAGGGGCAGATTCTTTAGAGCATCAGAAAAACAATTTATCTCTGGTGACATAAAAGAGAATGGGTTTCTTCAACCATATACTTAAGCAGATTGAATCATACACAGCAGATGTTAATAGACTTGGGCACGATGTCAACTTTCCACCAAGTGTTTGTGTAAAGCTATTTTCACAAAGACTAGGGCACATGTTAGGAATTTTAATACTGTGATAGAGGAGCAAAAGCAGGAGAAACCCAGTTCCCCAAAAAAGGGTTTGGTCCAGTCGTCTGGTGAGAAGAGATGGTGCAGGTCCCTTCTAGTTGGACACAAATTGCAGTTCATAGAGTACGAATGACTTGCCTAGAAGTATTGTCACCTTTGGTCATTGCTCAGATTTTTATGATATCTAAATATTTCTGGCATAAGTTAATAACAAATTGAAGACAACATAATAATTGGCTTTTTGCCTCAAGCACTACTTGCCGTTGTTGTCAAGTCTGAATCATAGTGACCCTATATGACAGAGTAGAACTGCCCCATAGAGTTTCCAAAGAACGACTGGTGGATTCAAACTGCTAACCTTTTGATTAACATTACCATTTATCCATAAATCTGATGAATCTTTTTGCAATGTCAAGTCAAGGTAGAGCATCCACAGAGATCTTCTAGTCCACCCAGGATCCATGAATGTAATTGTTAAGGTTTTCAGAATAGAAGACCACACATGCCAGGCTGGCCCATACCCACCTAGGTCCTTTCCATAGCTAGAATTTTCACAAGGATGCTAAAAAGCCAGGGGAAGAGCTCTTCTCTTTGAAGAGCCTGCTGGATCCACTCCACTCTGTCCATAAACTAGAATGGAAGGTTCATGAGGAGGGGGAAGGACTTGTTTTTCCCTCTGCCCTTAGCATTATAGGGAAGAGGGCAGCTATGTCCAGTGTAGCTCGGTCTAGAGTCCTGCCTAGGCCAGGAAAAGTCGTTTTCATTTATACATTTGTTCAGTAAGTAGTTATGGAGCATCTCCTATGAACTGGGCACTGGATACCGGAGCAAAAATGTCAGATACAGCCCCTGCCCTCAGGAAGCTCATAGGTCTGGTTGTTAGGAGATAAGTAACAGGTCTAGAGGGTTGTGAGTGGAGAGTACTGAGGCTTGAAAGGTGAATGGAAAGTGGCCCAGAGAAGAGTGGGCAGGAGGAGGCTGACAGGCTCAGAAAGTAGCATGGTGAAGAACTGGAAGCTAGAGAGGGTGCAGTGCTCCTGGGGGGCTGGAGGGGGTTGCATGAGTTACATATAATGCAGCAACTGGTGTTGAGTCTGAAGGTGGCGGGAATGAGTCTGGGCTTTATCCTGATGGCTAAGAATGGAAATCACTGGTGGGTTTTAAGCAGGGGAGACGTGTGAATCAGACTTAGGAAGGAGGCTCTGCTTCCAGTTTGGGTGATGCAGTAGCATGAGTTCCGGACCCTGCCTACTCTACTCTCATCACCTCACTTCTCAGTACCTCTGCTCCTCCATTCCTTGGACCTTTTAAGAGAGCTGGGGATAGAGTGGCAAACCCTGAGAGTAGATAATTCTCCTTGGAGAGGAAAGAGGAGGCTGTGGGGTTGGGGTAGGGTGGGGAGGAGGATACAATGTAAAGGAAAGAATATAAGTTGCCGTGCACAAGTCACTTCGCACCTGTGAGCCTCAGCGTCCTTGTCTTATTATCTGAGAATCATAAGTCTCACCTTTGTCCTCTCTGTCTCATCATGGTTATTTTACAAACCCCGCTGGGGCTTCCAGAGAAATATTTCTGCTTTGTTTCCCATGTAATGATTTGTTGAAATCCTTATGAAGATATCACAACCCTTGCAGCTACAGCTCATCCTCTATGATAAGGGCAGCCCAGAAGCCTAAGACACAGGGTCAGTCAGGCACTGGCTAGAGTTGCATCTACCTCTTTGCATGAGGGCCAGCTGCAGGCTCACAGTCAACTCTCTCTAAGTCACCCCACCAAGGGGCAGAAGCATATATTGACAAAGGGCCAGATATGTGCTTGGCCACTGTTATGGGTTGAATAGTGCCCCTCCAAAATATGCGTCAACTTGGCTAGGCCATGATTCTCAGTATTAATGTGGTTGTCCTCCATTTTGTGATCTGATGCAATTTTCCTATGTATTATAAATCCTAATCTCTGCCTGTGGTTAATGAGGCAAGATTAGGTTATGTTAAAGAGGTTTAGGATGGGCTGTAACACCCTTACTCAGGTCACAGCCCTGAACTAATATAAGGAGAATTTCTGGGATGTGGCCTGCATCACCTTTTATCTTCCAAGAAATAAAAGGAGAGAGAAGCAAGCAGAGCGATAGGAACCTCATTACCACCCAGCAAGAAGAACCAGGAGCGGAGCGCGTCCTTTGGACCCGGGGTCCCTGTGCTGAGAAGTTCCTGACCAGGGGAAGATTGATGACAAGGACCTTCCTCCAGAGCCAATAGAGAGTGAAAGCCCTCCCCTGTAGCTGGTGCCCTGAATTTGAACTTCTAGCCACCTAGACTGTGAGAGAATAAGATTCTGTTTGTTAAGCCATCCACTGGTAGTATTTCTGTTATAGCAGCACTAGATAACTAAGACAGCCACACTCTAAGCCAGAAGAGTTCCTGGGCAAAGCTTCCAGAATTAGTTTGTTTAAACCATATACCAAGCATTACGATAAGCATTTAGAAACCAAACCAAACCTGTTGCTGATGAGTCGCTTCTGACTCATAGCAACGCTATAGGACAGAGTAGAACTGCCCCATAGGGTTTCCAAGGAGCAACTGGTAGATTTGAACTGCCAGCGTTGTGGTTAGCAGCCAAGCTCTTAACCACTGTACCACCAGAGTTCCAATAAGCACTTAAGTACTTCTTCATCTTATTTAGTTTAATCCTATGAAGCTTGCATTACTGTCCCCATTTTAAAGATGGGGAAACTGAAGCTCAAAGAGGTAAAATAACTTGCCCATGGTTAAGTGGAACAACCAGACTTGAGCCCATGCTCTATTGTGCTAAGACTTGCTATTCTGCTGGTATACCTTCTGCAGGCCTTCTAGATAGTGTATTGCCCAACAGAAATAAAGGGACAGCTCCTCATCACACAGCTAGTGATTGGTGGGGCCAGAATTCAGCCAGTCTCAGACTCCATACCTCAGCTCATCTCCTTGGGCAGAATCTTGAGCTTCTTTATCTCTCTGTCCAGGTCCCGGCAGGAGTTTGGGTGATTTCTAGCTCCCCTGAGCTCCCTTTCATGGCAAACCTTGCCTCCAGCACATCTCATAGGGTTCCTCTTCTCTGTTGGCAGAGCAGAGGGTCTCTTTTGGCAGGCAGCTGCCTTGCTCAGCAGCAAGGTTTCTGGGCCTTGCTGGACAGTAGCTTCCTGAGCCACCAGGCTTTCTGTTCAGACTCAGTGCCCCGAGAACTCCCTGGAGGTAGATGTTTGCAGTGACTAGGATGCGGTAGTCACTCCCAGGACTGTTTGTCCAGCCAAGGCTAGTTCAGGAGGGCATGCCCCCAAAAGGCCTCTGTTCCAATGGCTATGGGAGCACTGTGGCCCAGAGCCTCTAAACCTTGAGAAGGCGGGACTTATATGAAGAATAGGGCTAGAGTTTTTAACCACGGGTTTATGGGTGGGCTTCAGGGATTCAAGGCCCCCGGTAGTCATGGGCACAATTTGTATATCTACGTATATGTACTCTTCTGGACCACATGTCCGTCATTTTCCTCAGATTCTCAAATGTGTCTGCGAACTCGGCATTTTAGGAACCATTGTTCTAGAGAGAGCCCAGAGTGTGGCGGGCCACCCTTTCCCCTTGGGCATCAGCCTTGTAGATGCCAGGATTTGGGGAGAACACACTAGTTCTCTGGACTTTTTAATTTAGGAGTGACCTGGGACAAACTGCATAATATTATTGAAGCTCCAAGCAATCCTATGAGTGTCCCAAAGTCCCGTCACGTAATCACACCACCCAGCCCGTTTCATCTCACTGAACGTACCATGTGCGTTTCCTGGTTTCTGTGTTCATAGCTCAGGAGGGCTGGCCTAGGCAGTGACACCGTCAGCAGCTAGAGCAGTGTCGATAGCTCAGATGTAGTCTAGCTTACGACTGCCAAGAACAGCATCCAGTGCTTTATGTACATTGTCAGCCCTCATGGTGCTCCAGTGAGGTTGGTGCTGTTGTTTTACAGATGGAAAAACTGGGCCACAGACAGATTGAGTAAACTCACCAGAGGTCACACAGCCAATCAGTCAGCAAGCGATATGTGACCTAAGCACCTGAGCTTAACCACCGAACTAAGGTGGAAGTATAGGAAGTTTTTAGAAAATATAAAGTAAGCAGAAAAATATGGGGCTGTTTAGGGCAAGGAGCCCTGTGTATTTGAATAGTGAGAACATTGCTGTATATGTTCATAGCAATAACCCTAGATCACTAAGATTAGTGGGTAATACATTAACGCGTTAGTGTAACACATGTAAACACTCGAAATTTCTGTCCATGATGATTCAGATAAAGGTTTTTTTTTTAATAGCTTTATTGAGATATGACTCACGTGTCATGCAGTTCGTCAGTTTGAAGCATATGATCCGGTGGCTTTTAGTGTATTCACAGAGTTGTGCATCAGTAACCGCGGTCACATTCAGAGCATTTTCATCATCCAAAAAGAAACCCCAGAACCCTTAGCTTTTATCCCCAAGGCCCCAGCCCCAGCCCTAGGCAACCACTAATCTACTTTCTGTCTCCAGATAAGGTTTCGATCCTTAAAAGACTAAAAGTGCCTAACAGTTTGGGGATCTTGGTGATCTGGAGTGAGTCATCATTCCCTGAGGGATAATTAGATAAATGAGGTTTGACTC
Organism: Elephas maximus indicus; assembly: GCF_024166365.1. Lineage (NCBI taxonomy): Eukaryota > Metazoa > Chordata > Mammalia > Proboscidea > Elephantidae > Elephas > Elephas maximus. The sequence goes on along the minus strand of NC_064843.1, from coordinate 24,776,943 downwards.
TAATATATTTTATAAATGGCTTTGTCAGAGCTAAGAAGCTACCAGCACGTCTCTGATATGCCCGAATTTGGAGCTGATGCAGGAGACAGGTTTTTTTTCTGAGTTGTTTTCCACATGTCAACCTCTAGTGTCAAGTAGACCCTTGTCAGCGAGTGCCTGTAAAATGATGATGTCTCCGTGGGGCTGCATTTCTCCATGGGCAACAGAACCAGTGATAGCTCAGCGTAGGATCCCCTTCCTGTCATCTGCATCCCTGGCTTGCTTTCTCTGTCTTGCTGCAGTTGTCGATGTGAAGGGCACTCGTGTAGATACGGGTCACTCTTTGAAATTCAGGAGGCAGCATGCAAAGCATCCTCTCAGACCTTGGAGGACATTGAACTACACGCTTTCTGGAGCTGTTTCTCATTAGCAGACCCATTGTCTATCTCTCCTGACTCATTAGCTCAGTCGTTTTTGTAGAACATTTCTTAGGCAGTATGCACGAGGCACTCTGAATGCTCACCATCCCCATTACTACAGTGCATGGCCTGATTTAACCCAGTTGGGAAGAGCCATTCAAGCTGAGAGAAGCCAGAGGGGCAGGAAATTTGGAAACAGGACAGTACTCTGATGAGGCAGATGCAGTGTCATCCACATCATGACAAAGTCATTCCCAGAATGCATCATCCTAAAGAATGTGTACTGAATTAGGAATGAGGAAACCTAGGTTCAACTCCTGATTCAGTCACTAACTGGTTGCAGGACCTTGGGCAATTCACACCCCTTTTCTGAGGCTCTCTGTTGTGGGGATTAAATAAAGCAATGCCTCTAAATGTACCTGATATCATTGCTGGAAAACAATTAAAAAAAAAAATACACACAGTAAATGTTGACTGACTGAAAGAATAAACATTCTGTAATTCCCTGTTAATCTTTCTGGACAGCAAGCATCTTCCCTCGTCACGCACCGCATGCTGTTCACTCTTCCTGGCCCACTCCTCACTGCCTTCAGGTGTGCCAGTGTCACCTTTATCACAGAGACTCCCCTGTCCACTCTAGGAAACCTCACTCCCCTGTCACTTCCTGTCCCTTTGCCCTACTTTCGAACTTCTGCCACCTGATATTCTGTTTGTTAGCGTGAATCCCTAACTGAAGGGAGTTTTGTGAAGGCAGGAGCTGTCTTGTTCACTGCTGGAGCCCCAGTGTCTGGCAAGCAATAAAGATAAAGGGAGGGAGGGAGTATCATCCTTAAAATTAGAGACTGTGTATAAACGACTCACCATGAGTGGGAGCCCCTTCCACAGCAACTAACAACAACAACATGTAAATGCCTGGCCAGCCACACCCCCACTCTTCTGTGCATCTCTTTGTTAGAGCTCTTGTTGCATTGTTTTTAAAGATGGATCTACAGGTGTGGTCCCTACGCTCTTTTCTGTCCCATCACATGGGTGGGCTGTATCACCCTCCCATGGGCTGTATCACCCTCCCATGGGCTGTATCACCCTCCCATGGGCTGTATCACCCTCCCATCAGTAACAGGGCTGATTAAGGCAGCGACCATCAGCTAGAGAGCATGCCCCATGCCCCAGGCATATTAGAAGTGAAGAGTATAGTTCGGAACTGACCACCAGTGATTCTGATCGTTCTGATATTTGCCCTGCCCCCACCATTGGTTTTCTGTTACAAGTTTATGACTCTGCCTTACCAACTAGACCATGAACTTCTCTCAAAGGCATGGATGGTGTCTTATTGTCTTTGTACCTGTGGCTTCAAGTCCCAAGCTTGGTACACATTGAGTGATTAGTAAAATTTTGTTGGATGAATGAATGAATATTATAGAGATGGTATCTTACTTCCTTTCATTCTCTCTACAGTATATTTTGGGGGTGATTTTTATAGCATCCTAGAGAAGGGACCGTAGAGATTGTTCTGATTATCTATTGCAGCATTAAAAAAAAAAATCACTCCCATTACTTAGTGGCTGTCTTAGTTATCTAGTTGCTGCTATAACAGAAATACAACAAGTGGATCGCCTTAACAAACAAATTCTCCCACAGTTTAGGAGGCTTGAAGTCCAAATTCAAGGCACCAGCTCCAGGGGAAGGCTTTCTCTCTCTATTGGCTCTGGGGGGAGGTCCTTATCATCAGTCTTCCCCTGGTCTAGGAGCTTCTCAGCATAGGGACCCCAGGTCCAAAGGACACACTCTGCTTCTGGCTCTTCTTACTTGGTGGTAATGAGGCCCCTTCTTGCTTGATGGTAATGAGACCCCTCTTCTCTCTGCTCAGTTCTTTCTTTTACATCTCAAAAGAGATTAACTCAAGGTACAACCTAAACCTGTAGATTGTGTCCTGCATCATTACCATAATTACCTCTAATCCTGCCTCATTAACATTATAGAGGTTAGGATTTACAACACATAGGAAAATTACATCAGCTTACAAAATGGAAGACAGCCACATAATACTGGGAATCATAGCCTAGCCAAGCTGATACGCATTTTGGGGGGACACAATTCAATCCATAACAGTGGCTTAAAGCAACAGCAATACTTTTTTTATCTCTCATGGCTTCTGGGGGTCAGGAGTTTGAGAACAGCTTGGCTGGCTATTCTGGCTTGGATTGCTCGTGTAGTTGCTGGTAGATAACAGTTGGAGCGAGCAGCTGGGGCTGGAGCCACTAGACACACTCTGTGTGTCTCAGGACTGTACCATGTAGTCACTTCACAGGGCTACTTTGGACTTCCTTACAGCATGGTAGCCTCAGATTTCCTACACGCAGCTCGAAGCTCCAAAGGCATGAGTTCTGTGTGAGAGCCAGGTGGAAACTGTACCACCTTTTCTAACCTTGCCTTGGAAGTCCTGTAGCATCACTGCTGCTGCATTTCATTTGTTAGAAGCTAGTCACTTAGTCACTAAGGCCTGCTCCTTCCAGGGGGTACAAATCAGACTCCACCTCTTGATAGGAGGAGGGTCAAAGTCTGTGCAAGCATGTTTCAAAACCATTACAGAGATGTGCAGTCTTATGCCTTTATTCTTTATTCCACACTTGGGATATCTGAGGTTTGAGGGGTAAGAACATTGCCCAGAGGCGCCTAGCTGGTCTTGGCTGAAGCCCAGCCGAGCCCCCGGGCCTTTGGCAGGCCTGTTTGGAAGTGATCTCACTTCCCCTTCCTGCCTCACCCTCCCCAGCACCTCTGCTCTCTGGGAACCTTGCTTTTTGACTGAGCCTTCACCCAGCTTAGATAACGCTTAAGCAGCGTGAGACCTAGGGAGACCCAGCTTGCCTGCCATCAAGCAGGAACCCAGCTGGACTCTTCTGCCTCTTTCCGAGTACCTCCATAGAGGCACAGAATTTCATGGATGGGAGAGAGTTTGCATCAGTGATTTCAGTCCCCAGCCCCAGCCCTCTATGAAGTAATAACACTGCCATAGGGTGAGATACAGATGCTGAGGAAGTGAGAGGTTTAAAATTTGTACTCCGAAATAGTTATTGTTTTCATGAAGCTATATACCAAAAATAAGATTTGGTGGCAGAATTCAAAGGATCAGCATCACTGGAAGGATTCTGAAGATTTTTACTTCCAGTTGAAAATTCCTAAACAGAATTTTCCTTAAGCATGTTAGTGTGTGTCAGGATACATGTTTTAGCCGACATCGTAGGATGTGTTCTTGGCACGTTATTGGTCTCTTGCCCTTCAGAAATGGACATAGAGGAGAAGGAAGGGGAGAGAGGGAAATGGGCACCTTTTAACAAACCCTTAACTATATCTCAGGCATGGTGCTAATTTATTTCCATATTTTGTAGCCTAATGGTGCAGGCTCAATCCTTCTCCACACTCAGTGGGTGTATGACCTTGGGCAAGTTACTCAACCTCCCTGAGCCTCAGCTTCCTCTTGGGAAAAACAGGATGGTAATATTTTCTATTTCATGGAGTTGCTGTAAAATTCAAGCATTCAGTGAGAGAATGCCTGTAAGGCGCTGAGCAGAGTCTAGCACCCGGTAAGAGCTCTATAAAGCTGGGTATGGTTAATTCTAATCACAGCCTTCTGAGGCAGTGTTAGCACCCTGTTTTACAGAAGAGGAATTTGCAGTCAGGTAAGGTGCTCAGCAACACCACCCAGCTGGAGGAGGGTAAAGGTCTGAGAGGCTCCAAAGCCCCTGCTGTGGCCACTGTACCACACTGGACTCTGAGGCAGCTCAGCCTGGGCCTTCCCAATAAGCATTAGTGGTAGGCAGAACTCAGAGGCTTCTTGTCCTATAGGGCCCCCATGTCAAGGTCCTGAAAATGTGAAAATACGGGGCCAGGAATCTACTTCTGAGACAATTTCTGTGTGTGCTTAAAAGCTTTAGTGCTGTCATTTCAGCACTGGCCCCCAGCCTCCCAGGCGAAGCCCAAACCAGCCAAACCACACAGAATGTTCCTGACCCCGTGAGCCCAAACATGTCCATTTATTCCAAACAAACAGTGCAGTTGCAGCCCTGTGGAGGCTCTGCTGCCTATCCCAGTCCCTCCACCACTGGGCCCTTTCACAGCACTGCAGCGCCGTGGACTCCTTCGGGAAGCCAAGCCCACTCCTTGCTTCCAGACCCACAGGGATTTGAGCCCTGCGGTGTCAGTCACCGTGATACACTGCCACCCCAGCCTCAGGCTATAACCAGTTCTCCATGCTTATTCAGGAGACTCTTGCCAAGTACCTGCCTTGTGCGGTGGACATGACACATTCTCTGCTCACAGGGAGCTCACAGGCTTGTGGCCAGACTGTCAAGGACCCTGTTATTGTGGGTGTGTAGTAAGGACTATGAGAGGCTCAACCTTGTCAGGAAAGACTCCAGGAGGAAATGATGCTGGAGCTGAGTTTGGAAGAATAAATTGTGGTTGGAAAATAAAGAAAAAGAGGAAATGCTATTTGAGATAGAAGTTATAGAAAACTCCAGGGCACACAGGTACAAAATTGCACAAGATAGCATGGGAACTACAAATTGTACCTGTGACTGAGTGGCAGGAGGTGGCACTAGAGAGGTAAGCTGATCACAGCAGGCCTCATGCGCTAGTTAAAACATTTAAGCTTCTTCTCAAATGGCAATCGCTGATGGGTTTTAGGCAAGAGAGTACATTCAAGATGTGTCTTGGGGAGGATCAGAGGAGGATTAAACTCAATCATGATTGTAACAATAATAATAATAATGGCCAGCATTTATTGAGCACTTACTATGGGCCAGGTGCTATGCTTTACATACATTAGTTCATTTAATCATCACGATAAAGCCTGAGAGGTCGGTATTATCCTCATTTTACAGATGAGGAAACACCCATTTGTTTATTTTACAGGTATTTGTTGAGTACAGTATACCAGACAGTGAGTGGACATACATGGTTCTTGCCCTTGTGGAATTTACAGTTTAATTTAGATAGTTTAGTGAAAGAAAGAGACAAAAATAATTACACAAATAACCACACGTTTTGGTAAATGCTGTGAAGTACGAACAGGGTAAAGTGGCACAGAATGACACGAGGAAACATGCTGTGACCAGGATGGTCAGGGAGGGCCTCTCTGATGAGTGGCATTTCAAGAGGGACCTGAAGGGTAAGGAATCAGCTCTGTAAAAAACAAGGTGATGGAGAATGTTCCAGGCAGAGGGAACAGTCTATGTGAAGGCCCTGAGGCCAGGCAGAGCTTAGCTGGTTTGCCAAATTAAAGAGAGGCCTGCATGGCCAGAGCAAAATGGGCCAAAAGGAGAGTGGCAATGAGGTGGAAGGTGGCAGAGGAAGGCAGGGCCAGGTCAATGCAGGACTTAGGGGGCTGTAATAAGGGGTTTGGATTTTGCTGGATGTGGAGTGGAAAAGCATCAAAGGTTGAATTCAAGCAGCGGAGTCACATGACCCGACTTCTGTTTTGAGAACACCCCCTGGCGCTTGTGTAGAACACAGGCCTTGGGTAGGGGGAGCTGTATTTAGGGGACTCTGCTAGGTGTCAAGTGAGACCTAATAGAGACTGGGGTGGACATGGAGGAGAGAAGTGGCAACCTCAAGCTGTATTTTGCACATACAAACGACAGGATGGTAACGGATTATGCGTGCGTGGTGGCAGAAGAAGAGGAATCAGGTTGGCTCCAGGTTTCTAGCTTAAGCAACCTGGCCAGTGGTGGGGACTTTACTGAGCTGGGGAAGACAGAAGGAGGGCAGGCTTGTGCCCTGGGCACGTGGAGTTTAAAAGGCTGGTAAGAAACCCAAGTTGCATTCACAAATCTAGAGCTCCTAAGAGAGGCTTGGGGCTATTTGGGAGTCATCAACATTAACTCTTTAAAACCACAGGGAAGGGTGAGAAGCCCCAGGAAGAGAAGAGAGAGAGTCAAGTCCTGGGGGCTCTAACATAAAGGTCTGGAACAGGAGGAGGGGCCTGTGTACAAGACATGGAGAAGTGGCTGGAGAAGTAGGAATGGGGTCCCTGAGGGTGTGATGTCTGGAAGCCTCTCGAGGAGAGTGGGCCAAGAAGCAAGCAGTCTGCAGTGTTGAGTGCACTGAGAGGCCATGTAAGAGGAGGACATGGGACTGGCACTGTGGAAGTCACAGAGGACCTTGTCCGACTCCAGCACCCTTCCTTTCTTCCTCACCCCGTGGCCTTCCAGTGCAGTCCCTCCACCTACCTGCACCTGCACTGCATGGTCGGGGACTTCCAAGTGCAGAGGCCAAAGGGCTGGCCGGACTGCCTTCAAGGAAAAGCTACACTGGAACTGCTCTTCCAATGGCAGCAGGCGCTGCCCTGGCACGCGACAGGTTCCTCAGTGGTAACCCACGCCTGTATGCCTCTGACCACCTCTGACCATCACAGAGAGAAGCCGCCTCCCTTTGAATTTGGGGAATGCCAGCTCACTAGGCCATTCCACAGCCTTTTCTTCCCTCAGAGAACCCTTAGCGAACCTTGTCTCCACCCCCAGGAGGCCTCTCCTGTGGGACCCAGTCCCACTCTGGGCTCTGAGTTCTCTGCAAAATGGTCTGCTTTCTCTTTGTACAGTCTCTGCAAATATTTAATTTTTTAAAAAAGAAAGAAAGAAAAAAAAAATCAGGAATGACCTTTCTAGTATATTTGGGAAAACAATTTGAAGCTGTAATGGAATCTGTTTGAGCACTAAAGACTAATAAGCTGCAGACTTGGAAGCAGACTGTAGCTGTTGGCATAGCCCAGTGCCTCTGTAGTTTACAAAGCTGGGGGAGTATTAGAAACAGAGGAAAGAAGGCCACTCCCTGTAGCGACATCTGACAGCACCCTGACTCCCTCGACCCCACAGAGCAAGCACCTGCAGGAGCAGAGCCGACCCTGGACATGGAGAGATTTGGGAAGTGGAGGCAAGGGTGCCTCACTTCCATCAGGGGCATTCCAAGTCAGTCAAATGCCTTGCAAGCATCCAGACTCCACAGAGGCACTAGAGCTTCCTGAAGCTGAGGAAGGAACTAGGTTATTTCACTCTTTACCATCCCGTAGGGCTAGAGCTGGGGTGTGAGATATTAGCTTGCTGTTAGATAGGCTGTTAGCCCTGCCTGGATCCCTCTCTCTCCAACTCCTTGTAGACCTCAGCCTAAAGTTATCTTCTCAAGGAGGCCTTCCCTGATCATACAGCCTTTAACTGAGCCATTTGTATGCAGAGGACCTTTCTCTCTTCTTCGTAGCATGTACCACACTTTGTTTTGTGATTATGGATTTACTTGTTAAATGATTTTTTTTTCTTAGCAGATTGTAAATTCCACGTGGGTAGAGAAAGTGTTTTTTAAGTCTCCAATGGTTACCTGGTGCCTTGCACAGTGTCTAGTATATAGTAGGTGTTGAGTAAACATTTAATAAATGAAGAACGATTGTACGAAATGTCAGCACTGAAAGAGACTTAGCAATCATACTTCAGTCTTCGTTATTCAGATGGGGGGAGAGGAAGCTGGGAGAGAGGAAGGGACTCACGGGGAAGGTGGGAAACGAGGGAGGAAGTGCGTAGACTAACTCTGGAAGGGCACACGGCAGCTATGCTGCCCTGGAGAGGGTTCTGGGACAGGTGGGAAGGAGACTGAGCTCTTACTATTTTTCCTTTTATACCTTTTGAGCTTTGTGCCACATGTGTACATACATACTCAAAAATTAAATAATTAAAAAATACAGGGAATTCTTTCATTGTAGAAAACTTTTAGAATGCAAAAAAGTTTTTATCACTCATAATTTAAATAATATTAACATATATGATTATTTCATAAGCGACCCCTGGGTGGCACAAATGGTTTGCACTCTGCTAACCTAAAGGTTAGTGGTTCAGACCCATGTAGCAGTGCCATGGAAGAAAAGCCTGGTGATCTGCTTCAGTAAAGATTACAACCAAGAAAACCCTGTGGAGCAGCTCTGCCCTGTAACACATGAGGTCACCATGAGTTGGAATTGACTTGATGGCAACAGTTTGGTGTTTGGTTCAATGGTATCATTGAAATTCTTTTTCACTTAACAGTATTTGTGAACATTTTCCCATGAGTTTAAAAAATACTCACAAACACGTCATCTGTATATATAAATTAGTGAAATGTGTATATATTTCTTCTCTGTTGTCCATTTAGGGACTTGTCTTGGTGTCTTCAGTTTTTTACTATTATAAATAATACTGTGACGAACATCTCTGTACATTGATCTTTGTGCCCAACTTGAATTATCTTCTTATATATAATTTTAATATAGAAATATAAAATAATTAAAAATTATTTTAAGTTGATTTATGGCCCAAGGATATGAAAAAAGTTCAGTTTTTTAAAAATTTATTTATTGTGCTTTAGATGAAAGTTTACATATCAAGTCAGTCCCTCATACAAAAAGCCATACATACCCCGCCATGCACTCCCAGTTGCTCTTCCCTTAATGAGACAGCACCTTCCTCCTCTCCACCCTGTATTCCCCATGTCCACTCAGCCAGCTCCTGTCCCTCTCTGCCTTCTCAACTCACCACCAGCCAGGAGTTGCCCACACAGTCTTGTGTGTCTGCTTGAGCCACGAAGTTCACTCCTCACCCGCATTATTGTCTGTCTCATCCCTGTCTTTAGACTTGGTTTCGGGAATGGTTCCAATCTTGGGCTATCAAAGGCTCCAGGCACCGTGACCGTCAGGGTCCTTCCCATCTCAGTCAGACCGTTAAGCCTAGTCTTTTTACGAGAATTTAAGATCTGCATCCCACTATTCTCCTGCTCCATCGAGGATTCTCTGCTGTGCTCCCTGCTAGGACAGTGATCGGTGGTAGCTGGGCACCATCTAGCTCTTCCAGTCTCAGGCTGATGGAGTCTCTGGTTTATGTGGCCCTTTCTGTCTCATGGGCTCATATTTACCTTGTGTCTTTGGTGTTCTTTATTCTCCTTTGCTCTGGGTGGCTTGAGACCAATTTATGCATCTTAGTTGGCTGCTTGCTAGCATTTAAGACCCCAGACGCCTCACCAAAGTGGAATGCAGAACATTTTCTTGATACATTTTGTTACGCCAGTTGACCTAGATGTCCACTGAAACCATGGTCCCCAGACCCCTGTCCCTGCTACTGTGGCCTTCAAAGTGTTTGGTTGTATTCAGGAAACTTCCTTGCTTTTGGTTTAGCCCCGTTGTATTGACTATCCCTGTGTTATGTGTTGCCCTTCCCTTCACCTAAAAAAATTTTTGTCTACTATCTGGTTAGTGAATATCCCTTTCCCTCCCTCCCCACCCTCATAACTATCAAAGAATATTTTCTTCTGTGTTTTAAACTTTATCTAGAGTTCTTATAATAGTGGTCAAGCTGAGATTTCTTGATACACATTGCCAAATCACTTCCCCATGTGATTGCAACAGTTTACACTCTCATTAATAGCCTGAGTGACCATTTTCTGACTGATTTCCAACTCAGAATTCATTTCTCCTTTGCTGTTGACTTTAAAGGGCAAAGGGTTGGGGAAGGAGAATACAAATGCAAAAGAGACATGAAATGATGTGTTTGTGCTATGGGTCAGAGAGCTCACTAGACCCAGGCCCCAGACCATCTTTGGAATCGCTGTTTCCCGAGGTTAGAATATACGGATGGGGCAGCCAGAGCACTTTGGCTCAGTTGGTGTTTCCCAGGGTTTGGCTTTCAGTTTGGCTCAGTTCCCTCTCTATGCCAGGAGAGTCAGCTTCCTGCACTGGGTAGCTTATAAAGTCAGGTGAACCAAGGGCAAGGGCCAAAACCCCAGTGAATCTGTTCCAGTGTAAAGCTGGCCTTTGTGATGGAGCTGGTAACTCCATCCCTCGGTGTCAGATTCTAGAGTTATCAGACAAGGACATCTGTGCAGCGCTCTGTGGTGGACAGAGGCCTTTCCCCACAGTCCTGAGAAGGAATCACTTTATCATCCCCACAGGTAGGCAGTGGGTGGGTAGGTAGGTACGTAGGTAGGTAATTGATAAATTCAAATTAATTCAGCAAATATTGATGGAGTGCCTTCTCTTTGCCAGGCGCTAGTTGAGAGTCTGGGGGTGGAACAGCTGGAGCGTGCTGGCCCAGCTGCTGGTGTCCAGGGTTAGTTCCTTCAGTCTGCCTGGTGAAAACCCAGACATAAATTCCTGTTCTCATGGAGCTAACATGCTAGTTGGGAGTAAAGAGATGAAGAAGCCAAGGCTCAGAGAGATGGTGTGGTCTGCTCAGGGTCTGTCCCTTCTCATACACAGTAGCTGTACTGTGGTGGGTGAGTCTGGGCCTGGGAGTCACATGGGTCAGCCTGAGACCTTTCTGAATCATGTTGTAAACTTACCCCAGAGGACTGTTGAGGTGGTTGAATAAGCGATGTACCTAAAAAAAAAAAAACACATAAGCACTTATTAAATGCTATCTTTACTATTATTCTTGGAACTGTCATAATTTTTCCCTTGTTTCCCCTTTCCCCTTTGTTCTTATTATTGTTATTATTATTGCAACGAGCCGTTCCCCTGTTCTGCAGCTTTGAGCAGGTTACCCTGAGGGAGAGGGCAAGAATGAAACTTCTGTGTCCTGAAGAAGGAGCCATCTCCTGGACTTCTGGGAATTCTTTTTGCTAAAAAAAAAAAAAAAAACGCCAAACCCTGCCTTGCTCAAAGCAGTTGAGAAAAATAGGCAAGCCACACCATCTGCTGGAGCTTGGGGGAATTGCCTTAGACAGATTTCTGGCTTTATTTTTACAAAAAAAAAAAAAAAAAACTAGGGGAAAATGTAGGCCCAGAGAGGGGCAGAGCCTTCCCTAGGGTCAGGTGGCAGAGTGGGCTTCGTAACACAAGGTCCCATCTCTCATTCTTTTCTCTTTCTACTATAGGATGTCTGCCGGTCCCCCCGCATGGTCTTTGAGGGCCCCTAATTTACTCATTAGGTGTCTGTTCTGAGCTAGGTTTTGTGGGGAAATGGGGGCCCAGCTTTTCCTCCTTTGAGTTCCTCCCCACCCCTCTCCTACAGCACTTAACAGTAGGGCCCCGCCCTGGGCGCTTTCTGGGCACTTCCTAACACCATCAGTTACCTTCTAAAAGCATTACAAAGTAACTTGGGCTTATACAAAATCCAAACATTACAAAAATATAGACTTAGAAAATGAAAGCTTCCTGTTATCACAAAGGGTTGACAAGGTTGATATTTCTTCTTTCAGATTTTTTTTCATGCTAACATCCTTCCCCGCAGAGACTAGGTTTTATTTTATTTGGATTTATTATTATTATTATTGTACTTTAGATGAAGGTTTACAGAGCAAACTAGTTTCTCATTAAACAGTACATATACTGTTTTGTGACATTGGTTGCCAACCTTACAACACATCAATACTGTTCCCTTCACAACCTTGAGTTCCCAATTACCAGCTTTCTTGCCCACTCCTGGCTTCTCATCCTTGCCCCTGGGCTGGTGTGCCCATTTAGTCTCATTTTGTTTCATGGGCCTGTCTGATCTTTGGCTGAAGGGTAAACCTCAGGAGTGACTTCAGTACTGAGTTAAAAGGGTGTCCAGGGGCCATACTCTCAGGGTTTCTCCAGTCTCTGTCAGACCAGTAATTCTAGTCTTTTTTGTGTGAGTTAGACTTTTGTTCTATATTTTTCTCCAGCTCTGTCTGGGACCCTCTGTTGTGATCCCTGTCAGAGCAGTCAGTGGTGGTAGTCAGTCACCATCTAGTTGCCCTTGCTCCAGCTGGGGTGGGACCAGTGGAGTATCTTGGGTAGCTGCTCACAAGCTTTTAAGACCCCAGATGCTACTCACCAAAGTAGGATATAGAACATTTTCTTTATAAACTGTTGTTGTTGATGTTAGGTGCCAATGACTCATAGCGACCCTGTGCATAACAGAACGAAACACTGCCCGGTCCTGTGCCCTCCTTACAATCGTTGTTATGCTTGAGCTCATCGTTGCAGCCACTGTGTCAGTCTACCTCGTTGAGGGTCTTCCTCTTTTCCGCTGCCAAGCATGATGTCCTTCTCCAGGGACTGATCCCTCCTGACAACATGTCCAAAGTTTGTAAGACGCAGTCTCACCATCCTTGCCTCTAAGGAGCATTCTGGCCACACTTCTTCCAAGACAGATTTGTTCGTTCTTTTGGCAGTCCATGGTATATTCAATATTCTTCGCCAACACCACAATTCAAAGATGTCAACTCTTCTTCGGTCTTCCTTATTCATTGTCCAGCTTTCACATGCATATGATGCAATTGAAAATACCATGGCTTGGGTCAGGCGCACCTTAGTCTTCAGGGTGACATCTTTGCTCTTCAACACTTTAAAGAGGTCCTCTGCAGCAGATTTACCCAATGCAATGCGTCTTTTGATTTCTTGACTGCTGCTTCCTGGCTGTTGATTTTGGATCCAAGTAAAATGAAATCCTTGACAACTTCATTCTTTTCTCTGTTTATCATGATGTCGCTCATTGGTCCAGTTGTGAGGATTTTTGTTTTCATTATGTTGAGGTGTAATCCATACTAAAGGCTGAGGTCTTTGATCTTCATTAGTAAGTGCTTCAAGTCTTCTTCACTTTCCACAAGCAAGATTGTGTCATCTGCATAACACAGGTTGTTAATGAGTCTTCCTCCAATCCTGAAGCCCCGTTCTTCATATAGTCCAGCTTCTCGTATTATTTGTTCAGCATACAGATTAAATAGGTATGGTGAAAGAATACAACCCTGACACACACCTTTCCTGACTTTAAATCAATCAGTATCCCCGTGTTCTGTCTGAAAAACTTCCTCTTGATCTATGTAAAGGTTCCTCATGAGCACAATTAAGTGTTCTGGAATTCCCATTCTTCGCAATGTTGCCCATAGTTTGTTATGATCCACACAGTCAAATGCCTTTGCATAGTCAGTAAAACACAGGTAAACACCCTTCTGGTATTCTCTGCTTTCAGCCAGGACCCTCTGACATCAACAATGATATCCCTGGTTCCACGTCCTCTTCTGAAACCTGCCTGAATTTCTGGCAGCTCCCTGTCGATAATACTGCTGCAGCTGTTTTTGAATGATCTTCAGCAAAATTTTGCTTGTGTGTGATATTAATGATACTGTTCTATAATTTCCACATTCGGTTGGATCACCTTTCTTGGGAATAGGCATAAATATGGATCTCTTCCAGTCAGTCGGCCAGGACGCTGTCTTCCATATTTCTTGGCATAAACGAGTGAGCACCACCAGCGCTGCATCTGTTTGTTGAAACATCTCAATTGATATTCCATCAATTCCTGGAGCCTTGTTTTTCGCCAATGCCTTCAGAGCAGCTTGGACTTCTTCCTTGAGTACCCTCGGTTCCTGATCATATGCCACCTCTTGAAATGGTTGAACATCAACTAATTCTTTTTGGTATAATGACTGTGTGTATTCCTTCCATCTTCTTTTGATGCTTCCTGCGTCGTTTAATATTTTCCCCATGGAATCCTTCACTATTGCAACTCAAGGCTTGAATTTTTTCTTCGGTTCTTTGAGGTTGAGAAAGGCTGAGCGTGTTCTTCCCTTTTGGTTTTCCATCTCCAGCTTTTTGCACATGCCATTATAATACTTTACTTTGTCTTCTTGAGAGGCCCTTTGAAATCTTCTGTTCAGTTCTTTTACTTCATCAATTCTTCCTTTTTCTTTAGCTGCTCGATGCTCAAGAGCAAGTTTCAGAGTCTCCTCTGACATCCATCTTGGTCTTTTCTTTCTTTCTTGTCTTTTCAGTGACCTCTTGCTATCTTCATGGATGATGTCCTTGATGTCATTCCATAACTCATCTGGTCTTCGATGACTGGTGTCCAATGCATCAAATCTATTCTTGAGATGCTCTCTAAATACAGGTGGGATATATTCATGGTCATATTTTGGCTCTCGTGGACTTGCTCTGATTTTCTTCAGTTTCAGCTGGAACTTGCATATAAGCAATTGATGGTCTGTTCCACAGTCGTCCCCTGGCCTTGTTCTAACTGATGTTATTGAGCTTTTCCATCATCTCTTTCCACAGATATAGTTATTTTGATTTCTGTGTGTTCCATCTGGCGAGGTGCATGTGTATAGTTACCGTTTATGTTGGTGAAAGAAGGTATTTGCAATGAAGAAGTCGTTGGTCTTGCAAAATCCTATCATTCAATATCCAGCATTGTTTCTATCACCAAGGCCGTATTTTCCAACTACTGATCCCTCTTCTTTGTTTCCAACTCTCGCATTCCAATCGCCAGTAATTATCAGTGATTGATTGCGTGTTCGATCAATTTCAGACTGCAGCAGCTGATAAAAATCTTCTGTTTCTTCATCTTTGGCCCTAGTGGTTGGTGCATAAATTTGAATAACAGTAGTATTAACTGGTCTTCCTTCTAGGCATATGGATATTATCCTATCACTGACAGCGTTGTACTTCAGGATAGATCTTGAAACGTTCTTTTTGACGATGAATGCAATACCATTTCTCTTTGAGTTGTCATTCCCAGCATAGTAGACTATACGATTGTCCGATTCAAAATGGCCAATACCAGCGCATTTCAGCTCACTAATGCCTAGGGTATCAATGTTTTTACGTTCCATTTCATTTTTGACGATTTCCAGTTTTCCTAGATTCATACTTCGTACATTCCAGGTTCCGATTATTAATGGATGTTTGCAGCTGTTTCTTCTCATTTTGAGTCTTGCCACATCAGCAAATGAAGGTCCCGAAAGCTTTACTCCATCCACATCATTAAGGTCGACTCTACTTTGAGGAGGCAGCTCTTCCCCAGTCATCTTTTGAGTGCCTTCCAACCTGGGGGGCTCATCTTCCAGCACTATATCAGACAATATTCTGCTGCTAATCATAAGGTTTTCACTGGCTAATGCGTTTCAGAAGTAGACTGCCAGGTCCTTCTTCCTAGTCTTGGTCTGGAAGCTCAGCTGAAACTTGTCCTTCATGGGTGACCCTGCTGGTATGTGAATACCGGTGGCATAGCTTCCAGCATCACAGCAACACACAAGCCCCCACAGTACGACAAACTGATAGACATATAAGCTATGTTATGCCAATTGAGCTAGATGTCCCCCCAGATATGGTCCCCAGCCCTCAGCCCAGTAATTCGGTCCCTCAGGGAGTTTGGATGTCTATGAAGTTTCTATGACCTTGCCTTGGTCAAGTCGTGTTGACTTCCCCAGTATTGTATACTGTCTTGCCCCTCACCAGAGTTAGCACTTATCTATTGTCTAGTTAGTGTTTTTCTCTCCCCACCCCTCCACTCCCTAATGACCAACAGAGATTGTTTCTTTCTGTGTGCATACCTTTTCATGAGTTTTTATTAAAGTGGTTTCAGACAGTATTTGGCCTTTTGTGATTGACTTATCTCACTCAGCATAATGCCCTCCAGATTCATAAATGTCGTGAGATGTTTTGCAGATTCGACATCGTTCTTTATTGTGTAGTATTCCATTGTGTGCATGTACCATAGTTTATCTGTTCATCTTTAATAGGCACTTAGATTGTTTCCATCTTTTTGCTACTGTGAATAATGCCACAGTGAACGTGGGTGTGCACATTTCTATTTGTATGATGGCTCTTATCTCTATAGGATATATTCCTAGGGGTGGATTTGCTGGTTCATATGGTATTTCTGTTTCTAGCTTTTTAAGGAAGTACCATATCATTTTCCAAAATGGTTGTACCATTTTACATTCCCACCAGCAGTGCATAAAAGCTCCAAGCTCCCTGCAACCTCTCCAGTTTGTTATTCTGTTTTTTTTTTTGTTTGTTTTTTGGGTTTTTTTTAATTCTTGGCGCGGTAATGTTTGGATGAGATGGTATCTCATTGTAGTTATGATTTGCATTTCTGTAATGGCTAGTGACTGAGAACATTTCCTCATGTGTCTGTTAGCCGCCTGAATGTCTTCTTTGGTGACGTTTCTGTTTATGTCTTTTGCCCATTTTTTAATTGGATTATTTGTCTTTTTGTTGTGCAGGTGTTGGATTTTCCTATAGATTTTAGAGATTAGATCCTTGTCAGATTTGCCTGAGCCAAAAATTTTTTCCCAGTATGTAGGCTGTCTTTTTACTCTTTTGGTGAAGTCTTCCGATGAGTGTGTTTAATTTTTAGAAATTCCAGTTATCTAGCTTATCTTCTGGTGTTGGTGTATTGTGGTGTTTGTGTATTGTTAGTTATGGTTTGTATCCTAATTACACCGTGTATTAGGGCCTCAAGCATTGACCCTGCTTTTTCTTCTATTATCTTTATACTTTTTGGTTTTATATTTAGGTCTTTGATACATTTTGAATTAGTTTTTGTATATGGTGTGACGTATGGGTGCTGTCTCATTTTTTTATGTATGGACATCCAGCTTTGCCAGCAGCATTTGTTAAAAGGCTGTCTTTTCATGGATTGGACTGGACAATGGGTTGGAGAAGGATGCTGGTGAGGAGTGAGCTTCTTGGATCAAGTGGACACTTGAGACTATGTTGGCATCTCCTGCCTGGAGGGGAGATGGGAGGGTAGAGGGGGTTAGAAGCTGGCGAAATGGCCACGAAAAGAGAGAGTGGAGGGAGAGAGCGGGCTGCTTCATTAGGGGAAGAGTTTTGGGAGTATGTAGCAAGGTGTATATAAGTTTTTGTGTGAGAGACTGACTTGATTTGTAAACTTTCTATTAAAGCACAATAAAAATTATAAAAATAAAAAAGACTGTCTTTTCCCCATTTAATGGACTTTGGGCCTTTGTCAAAGATCAGGTGTGCATAGGTGGAGTTACATCTGTGTTCTTGTTTCTGTTCCACTGGTCTGTGTGCTGTCGTACCAGTACCAGTCTGTTTTGACTACCAGAGCTGTATAGTAGGTTTTGAGGTCAAGTAGTGTGAATCCTCCTTTTTCTTCAGTAATGCTTTACTTATCTAGGGCCTCTTTCGTTTCCATGTAAAGTTAATGATTAGTCTTTCCAGCGTGTTAAAGAATGCTGTTGGTATTTGGATCGAGATTGCATTGTTTGTAGCTTGCTTTGGGTAGAATTGACATTTTCACAATGTTGAGTCTACCTATCCATGAGCATGGTATGTTTCTCCACTTGTGTAGGTCTTGTTTGGTTTCTTACAATAGTGCTTTGTAGTTTTCTTTGTATAGGTCCTTTACATCCCTGGTTAGACTTATTCCTAAGTATTTTAATTTTTTAAGGGCTATTATAAATGGTATTGCTTTTCAGATTTCCTTTTCATAGTTCTCTTTATTGGTATAAAATAATAAAAGGAATCCAACTGATTTTTATGTGTTTATCTTGTATCCTGCAACTCTGCTGAACCTTTCTGTTAGTTCCAGTAGTTTTTCTGTGGAGTCCTTTGGGTTCTCTGTGTATAATATCATATCACCTGCAAATGGGGATAGTTTTACTTCTTTCTTACCAATTTGGATGCCCTTTATTTCTTTTTCTTGCTTTATTGCTCTAGCTAGGACTTCCAGCACAATGGTAAATAGGAGTGGTGATAAAGGGCATCCTTGTCTTGTTCCTGTCTCAAGCGGAATGTTTTCAGCCTCTCTCCATTAAGAATGATGTTGACTGTTGGTTTTGCATAGATGCCCTTTATTATGTTGAGAAATTTCCTTTCTATACCTATTTTATTAATAGTTTTTATCAGGAATGTGTTGGACTTTATCAAATGCCTTTTCTGTGTTGATTGAGATGATCATGTGATTCTTTTCCTTTGTTCTATTTATGTGGTAGATTATGTGGATTGATTTTCTAATGTTGAACCATCTTTGCATACCTGGTATGAACTCCACTTGGTTGTGGTGTATTATTTTATATTATATGATGGTGAATTCTATTGGCTAGAGTTTTGTTGAGAATTTTTGTATTCATGAGGAATATTGATCTGTAATTTTCTTTTTTTATGTTGTCTTTGCCTGGTTTTGGCATCAGGGTTATGCTGGCTTCACAGAAAGAATTTAGAAGTATCCCTTCCTTTTCTATGTTCTGAAATATCTTGAGTAGTACTGGTGCAAGCTCGTCTCTGAATGTTTGGTAGAATTCTCCAGTGAAGCCATCTGGGCCAGGGGCTTCTTTTTGGTTGGGAGTTTTTTTTTAATTACCTTTTCAGTCTCTTTTGTTATGTCTGCTTAGATTTTTGACCTCAGTTTGTGTTAGTTTAGGTAGCGTGTTTGTAGAAATTTGTCCATTTCCTTTAGGTTTTAAAATTTGTTGGAGTATAGTTTTTCATAGTACTCTGTTTTGATCCTTTTTATTTCAGTTGGGTCTGTTGTAATGTCCCCCGTTTCATTTCTTATTTGGGTTATTTGCGTCCTCTCCTGTTTTTCTTCTGTCATTTTGGCCAGTGGTTTGTCAATTTTGTTGATCCTTTCGAAGATCCAACTTTTAGTTTTGTTGATTCTTTCTGTTGTTTTTCTATTCTGTTTCATTTATTTCTGCTCTAACCTTTATTATTTCCTTTCTTCTGGTGGCTGTGGGCTTTTGCTGTTCTTGCTCTTTGAGTTGTGTAGCTAATGTTTTGATTTTGTCCCTTCTTTTTTGATGTGTGCATCTAGTGCTATAAATTGACCTCTGAGCACTTTCTTTGCTATGTCCCAAAGGTGTTGGTGTGATGTGTTCTCATTCTCATTTGATTCTAGGAATTTTTTTATTCCATCTTTGATTTCTTCTGTTACCCAGTGGTTTTTAAGCAAGGTGTTATTCAGTTTCCATGTATTTGATTTTTTTCCCCTTCTCTTCTTGTTATTAACTTCTACTTTTATGGTGTTGTGATCAGAAAAGGTGATTTGTATTATCTCAGTGTTTTGGATTTTGTCGAGGGTTATTTTGTGGCCTAAGATGTGGTCTTCTCTGGAGAACGTTCCGTGTGCATTGGAAAAGAATGTGTACTTTGCTGCTGTTGGCTGGAGTGTTCTGTATGTATCTACGAGGTTAAGTTGGTTGATTGTAGCCAGTTGATCTTCCGTATCTTTGTTGAGTTTCTTTCTAGATGTTCTGTCCTTTACCAAGACTGGTGTGTTGAAGTCTCCTAATATTATTGTGGAACTGTCAATTTCCCTTTTCAGTGTTGTTAGAGTTTGTTTTATGTGTTTTGGAGCCCTGTCATTGGGTGTGTAGATATTTGTTACGGTTATGTCCTTATTGTGGAGTGTCCCTTTAATCATTATATAAAGTCCTTTCTTGTCTTTTATGGTGGATTTTGTTTGAAATTCTATCTAAGATCAGTATTGCCACTCCTGCTCTTTTTTGTCTGCTGTTTGCTTGGTATATTTCTTTCCATCCTTTTATTTTTAATATATTTATGTCTTTGTTTCTAAGGTGTGTCTCTTGCAGACAGCATATTTATGGGTCCTGTTTTTAATCCATTCTGTCATTCTCTGTCCATTTAGGGGTGCAATTGAGCCATTTATGTTCAGTGTGATAGATATGAGTTTATTGCCATCATTTTGTAGCGCTTTTTTTTGCGGTGCTGATGTTTCCTTTGTTCCTCTCACTCTCCTGTGCTGAATTCCTTTGTTTGTGGATTTTTTTTATTTGTTTCTTTCATTTTTGTAGATTTTGTGTTTACTGAGACTGTTTTTCTACTTTATTTTAATGAGTAGGTTTGTTAATTTTCTTTGTGATTTCTTTGAAATTTATCCCATCTTCCTAAGTTTAAACCAGTCTTTTCATACCTGGTATCATGTTGACTTCTGGTCCATTTGAAAGTTCCATTCCTCCACCATTTATTACCCCTTTTATTGTTCTGATGTTGTCATTTACAGATTGACCTCTCTGATTCCCTCTTGTAAATCTTAGTTTTGTTTTATCCTTGAGAGTTTATTACCCATGTTGGTATCTGGCTGATACTGTCAGGTTGTTGTCTAATGTTGTTGGTTTTCTAACCAAAGAACTCTCTTTAATAATTCTTGTAAGTTTGGTTTAGTTTTTGTATATTCCCTTAATTTCTGTTTATCTGGAAATGTCCTAATTTCACCATCATATTTGAGTGAGAGTTTTGCAGGCTATATTATTCTTGGTTGGCAGTTTTTTTTTCTTTCAAGGTTTTATATATGTTATCCCATTGTCTTCTTGGCTGCATAGGTTCTGCTGAATAATCGTAGTTTAGTCTTATTGTTTCCCCTTTGTATGTGACTATTTGTTTTCCTTGTGCTGCTCTCAGGATTCTGTCTTTGTTTTTTGGTTTTAGCAAGTATGATTATGATATGTCTTGGTGATTTTCTTTTGTGGTCTATCCTATATGGAGTTCGTTGAGCTTCCTGGATGGTTGGCTTTTCATCTTTCATGATATTAGGGAAGTTTTCTGTCACCAATTCTCCAATGATCCTCTTTGTGTTTTCTCCCCCCATTCTGGAACTCTGACCACATGCAAATTTTTGCTTTTGATTGTATCCCACATCGTTCTCAGGGTGTCTTCATTTTTCCTCATTCTTTTTCTCTGATTTTTCCACAAAGTGGTATCCAAGGATTCGTCTTCAATTCCAGTGATCTTGTCTTCCATTGTTTCAGATTTGCTCCCAAAATCCTCTGTTGCACTATTTCGGAAATTCTGTTGTTTATCTTTTGAGTTTCTGATTTTTGTTTTTGTATAATTTCTGGTTGTCTATTTGTTTTGACATTTTGTTCCTGTATTATTTTCCTGAATTCTTCCATTGCTTTGTCTGTATTTTCCTTGATTTTGTCTATTTTTTCCTTATTTTTGTCTGCATTTTCCTTTATCTCTTGGAGAACCCTGAATACTAGAGTTTTGAATTCCCTATCAGTTAGTTCCAGTGCCTTTTCTTCTACAGGAAGGTCATCTGGTGTTTTATTTTGGCCACTTTCTGGAGCCATCCTGTCCTGTTTTTTTTGTGTGTGTTTTAAATATGTCTTGATACTGGGAGACTGGATTTTATTGTAGGGATGGTTTTGTATTTATCAGTGACCAGAGTATTTCAGACATCTTGCTGTGTCAGTGCACGTCCATCTGGCACATTTCTCTTTGATGATTACTTTACCATTCATGTGATGAGTCACCTCCTCCTGGTGGACATTTAGTTGGTTCCCTACAGCTGTAGTTACTACAAACCATGTGTACTAAACATCCTCACATACACACAGATCATTGGATGTGGGCCCTCGTTGTCTAGAATTGGGATTTGCTAAGCCCACCCCAACTGCACTGTCAACTCCTAAGTTCAGGCCAATGGCTTGGACCACCCCTCCTACTTCCTAACTCATGGTCTGTCAAGTAGCCTGAGTTTATGGAATGACTGTGATGTAATCACTTTAAGACAATCTCAGATGCTCAATGAGAAATACTAGTATCCCTCTATCAAATTAACCTTTTTTTTTTTTTTTAAATGTAATAATACCTATTGTTGGTAAGGGTGCAGATAAATGAGTAAGCTCACGGGCTTCTGGTAGGAACATAAATGGGAATGGTATTGAATTTATAAGGGTTGTTTTCCCCAGTTTTTCACCATTATAAATACCACTGTGCCATTCAGGAAAGCAGTTTAGAGATGGTGTCAGAAGTCTTAAAAATTATTTCATCCTTTTTTTTTTTTTCCCTTTAGCCCAGCAATTCTACTTCTAGAAACATACTCTAAGGAAATAATTTAGGATGGTGTCTTAGTTATCTAGTGCTGCTGTAACAGAAATATCATAAGTGGGTGGCTTCAAAAAGCAGAAATTCATTCTCACAGTTGAGGAGGCTGGATATCCAAATTCAGGGTGCCAGCTATAGGGGAAGGCTTTCTCTCTCTGTCAACTCTGAGGAAGGGTCCTTGTCATCACTCTTCCCCTGGTCAAGGAGCTTCTCAGCACAGTGACTCTGGGTCCAAAGGATACGTGTTCCTGATTCTTGTTGATTGATGGTAATGAGGTCCCTCTGGCTCTCTGTTCACTTCTCTCTTTTATATTTCAAAAGAGATTGACTTAAGACACAACCTAATCTTGTAGATTGAATCCTGCTTCATTAACATAACTGGCGCTAATCCCACTTCATCAACATCATAGAGATAGGATTTATAACACACAGGAAAATCACATCAGATGACAAAATGTCAGACAGTCACACAATACTGGGAATCATGGCCTAGCCAAGTGGACACATATTTTTGGGGAACATAATTCAATCCATGACAGATAGGCATGGAGCGTTAATGCTATTTATAAACCAAAAAACCAAACCTGTTGTCATGGAGTCGATTCTGACTCACAGCGACCCTATTGAACAGAGTAGAACTGCCCTGTAGGATTTCCAAGGAGCAGCTGATGGATTCAAACTGCCGACCTTTTGGTTAGCAGCTGAATGCTTAACCGTTGTGCCCCCAGAGTTAAGTACCTCCATGTTCATTTCTGGGGTCTGGTCAAATAAATCATGGTACAGCCAATTGTGCATGTACAAAAATCATGAAGGACGATCCTCAGTGACACGTTCTAAAGTGTTCTCAAAAGCAGACTATAATGTGACTCTAATTTTTTAAATGTATTCGGCTCTTCTTTACGTATGTGGCTCTCTTCTGCCTAGGCTGTATTATCAGCCACCAGGGCTGTAAACCACCATCTCTGTAGTAATAAGTGCTCATTTCATATCTTTCCTTCCACTTTCACTCAAGTCTCTCTTCTGAGCTCCAGCCCTGTATCTCCATGGACCTACTCTACTTCTACTCTTGGAGGGTTCACAGACATCTGAGAGTTAATAGGGTCAAAAAAACCAAGTCTCCCTTCCACCTCTACTCCGCAAAATCATGCGCCTCTCCCACTCCCCGTCTCAGTAACCCACACTTGTATCCACCTACTTATGCAGGTCAAAAACCTGACTTCCCCATCAGTCATACACTAAGTCCTGTCCATTCATCCTCCAGAATACGTCTAGAATCTATATGATGGCCACCACCACGTCTTCCCACCCACCATCTTCTTATACCTGACCTTCTGTGGGAGCCTCCTAACTTGCCCCCTCCAGGCCCTGCTCCACATAGATGCCAGAGTCATCCTTGTAGAGGGCAGATCTGATCATTCCTGACCTTACCCAGAACCCATCGGGAGCCAAGGTCCAGATGTGATCTGGCCCCTGCCCACCACAGCAATATCCTCGCTGTCACTGTCCCTTTCCCGCCACACTCCAGGCTGTTTATGTTCTTCTGGTGCACGATGACTTTCCCTCCTCAGAGCCTTCATTCATGCTGTTCCTCTTTCTGTGATGCTCTTCCTGTCACTTTTCACCTAGATAATGTTTACTCATCCTTGGATCTCAGCTCAAATGTCACTTCCCAGCCTTGGCCAGGCCCTGGTAGTCACTTCAGCACCCTGCATTCTCCCTTGAAATCCTGAGCACTGTGGTAACTGCTTAGTTATTAGATAATTTTATGCCACCCCCAGTAGCTTGTAAGCTCCTTGAAGGCAGAGACCATAGTGACTTGTTCACTGGCACATGATAGTAACAAGTGTGTAAATATTTATCAATGACTTAGATTGAAAGGATGTTCTTTAAAATGTTGACAGTGATTGGATGGTGGAATTATGGGTGACTTGCTTGGTTCTTGGTACTTTGCTTTCTATTTTGTATCCAGTGAAAAAGACCCCCCCCCCCAAATGTGTAAAAGACAGTAACTGTTATTTCGTTAAAGACCTGGGGAGCTGGGGCCGAGTTTCCTCTGTACCTGCATCTGTACTTACCTCTGCCCCTCCCCACAGGCTCAAGAGAGCGATGCAACAGGCATGATGGAGGTCGAGTCCTCCTACTCGGACTTCATCTCCTGTGACCGAACAGGCCGTCGGAACGCGGTGCCTGACATCCAGGGAGACTCCGAGGCTGTGAGCGTGAGGAAGCTGGCTGGAGACATGGGCGAGCTGGCCCTCGAGGGGGCAGGTCAGAGCCAGTGGGGTCTGCACTCCTCCACGTGAGAGGCACCTGCTGGCTTCCAAGGCTGGCTGCCAGGTCCCAAACTGCCCACTCTCCTTCTTGGAGAAGACACTGCATTGAAATCAGACCCCAGCCCTACAGTCAGTGGCAGAGTCCAGCCAAATGTTAGGCTGGAGGGTGCCCGGGGCCAGGCGTAAATGAGCGTCTGGGATCATGAGGACTCTCCAGCTGGTCATCCTGGGCTCCTACCTCCCCCCACCCACTCAGTCCACCTGTAGGTCCTGTCAGTTCTGCCTCCAAGATCCATCCTAGGGCCCCACAGCCCACACCTGGCCCAGGCCCCTCAGCTCTCCTCTGGCCAATGGCATGGCCTCCTCTGGCTCTCCCTGCAGACACTCCAGCCCTCCCATCTTGCCTACACCACAGCCATCATGATTTGTTTAAACCGTCCTGTCCTGGCATGATTCTCCTAAAATCCCCAGCGGCATCACACCCAGTGTGAAGCTGCCGTCATCACAGTGCCCTCCAGCAGTCCTGATATATGACCAGGTCCTATCTGCCCCTCGGCCTCCTTCCACACTTCCCCTTCACCTTCCCCTGTAGCCACACCCCTTTGGGCTGTTCCCCAGTCAGGGCATTCGCATTCCCCTCAGGGCCTTTTATCTCCCTGTTTCCTCTGCCTAGAACATCTTTGACCTAGCCCTGTGTGGCTGCCGCCTCCTCACTCTCCAGGCCTGAGCACGGATGCTAGACCCTCAGAGGGGCCTTTCCTGATGGCTGAATTGCCCCTGCCCCAGTCATCTGACCCTCATCACTCTTGGACAAGGGATCTCCTGTTCTGCCTGGCACGGAGCAGGTGCTCGGTGGCCACAGGCTGAATGAACGAATAGAGGAAACATAGCATCTGCTGCCCCACGAGTTGCCTGTCCATTGCTCTCTTCTAGGCCCATCCCTCCATCTGTCCACTGTTCTCTTCCAGGCCCAAGTCCACTGGCCAGCCCTGGGCTCCTCCAGGAAGCCTCCCTGGTCCCCCTGCACTGATAGGGCCCTCCTGTCCTTGTCCCACGGCACCATGGAGGCTGTGTCTCTGTCATATCACTTCCCATAGCACATTGTAACTTCTGGGCTTTGTGTCCCCCACTGGGACTGTCCTCGAGAAGCCACGACCCTGTCTTCCCTCTATGTGGCCCCAGCCAAGAGCCTTTGTCCCTGCTGGCCAGAGTGACTTATGAGCCTACTCAGAGAAGAGCAAACTTCATGGAAACACAGAACCAAACTTCTGAGGCCCAGAGAAGTTGGGGTAGCTATCAGGGTCACCCAGCAAGATCACATTGATAGCATGAGAACCTGGCTTGCTTGAGAGAGAGCCCCCTGGAAATCCCAACTCTACCCTAACCCAAAGTATCCAGTGTTGGAGGGGTCTGTCAGCCCTCCCTTGTCACTTGGCCCAAACTCCTTACCAGCCACAGGCACCCCCACGGCGTCTCAACCTGCTGCTCCCTCTCCAGCCTCATCTCTCCTCTTTCTCCCCTGGTGCCCTCTGCGCAATGGGCCCTAGCCACTGCTCCCTCTGTTCTCTCCTCCCTCCTCTCTGCTTTACTCCTCCTCATTCTTAGCAGCCTGGACACCTGCTGAGCTGAGAAGCCTTCCATGACCGTGGCCTGCCCTCTCAGATGGGGGAGCCCCTCTTCTCTGCTGCCTCTGTAGTCCCACAGTGCGTTTCTCTAGACCGGGCTTCTCCAGCACTGGATCTGTGTCGGCGCCCACAGTGCCTGGCACCGTTTGGCGTGTGATGGAGGGCCCAGTCAATGGCTGTTCACTGACTGACTGAATAACCACAATGTCCTGCTGCCATGCTGGGCATGCTGCCAGCAGGCGTGCTCACTCACTCTCTGTCTCTCATTGTCTCTTTCTGTTTCTCTGCTTCTGTATCCTTATCATCAGCTCTGGGAAACTTTGCCTTCCTCTACCTCAGCACTTGTAGCTGCTCGTCCATGTATCCAGGCCCTTCAAACACCCTGTTGCCCCGTCTGAGAATCCCTGAGGTGTCTGGTCCTCCAGGAGCATCACATTTGCCCGCCAGGGGCCTGACATTTAAAAAGGGACCCAAGGAAAGAAAGGGCTCACTACAAAGAAGTGAAGCACTAATGGTCGAATGTAGGTGGAGGAGGCTCGCAGGAGACCCCCCAGTTAGCAGTTCCCACAGGCAGGTCTGGGCTTGGCTCAGTCCAAGGGACTCACTGAGGGAGTGGGAATACAGAGTTCCAGGTGCCGCCACAGAGAGTCTGATCCAGCAGGCCTGGGAGGCTGTATTTGTGTAAAGCTTCCTAGAGGACCCGTACACAGCCAGGGTGGGGGAAGGGGGAGCCTTAGCCTGCCCAGAAGGCCTGGCCTGCTGGGCCACCGTATTCGTTAACATTCCTGGCATGTTGTGTGCAAAGCTTTGTCTTTCCCCTGTTTCCTCACACGGAGAGCACAGTGTCTGAGAATGAGTGAGATACCATGGGCAGGATGGGTAGAAGTGTGCACACCCTGCCCAGAGTTGGGTCACCACAGATACTTGCTAATCGTGCTCTAAAACTGTCCCCAGGGAGTTCCAAGGGTGCTGTTTGGAAAGGAAGGGGCTCAAGGACCTTCGCCCTGGGCCAAGGGAGAGGCCGGGGCTGGCACAGAGGAGGGTTACCCTTGGCAGAGCCATACCCACGTGCCAGCAGACCACATGCGTGCCCAGCACATGCCCATTGCCACCCACACCTATCACCACCCGGAGTAGGGGCTATGCTCGCTGTGTAGATCAGGAAGCAGAGGCTCCAAGAGATGAGAGATGAAATGATGTGCCTGAGGTCCCACAGCAAGTGAATGACAAGGCCATTACTGGGGAATTTAAAGAAACAGCTTCCCTTTTTGCAGGGCCAGAGGCTCCAAGAGGTGAGAGATGAAATCATGTGCCTGAGGTCCGCACAGCAAGTGAATGACAAGGCCATTACTGGGGAATTTAAAGAAACAGCTTCCCTTTTTGCAGGGCCAGGAGACTCGGGGCCAAATAGGGCATCACAAGCTGGAAGATTTGCCCAAAGCACAGCCTGGTTTGTCAGGCTCCTAGAGGGCCAGAAGGCCCCTCTGGGACCAAGCCTGGGGGGAAAATGCAGATACCACCCCAGGACAGGAGGGAGCCTGGGGGCAGGCGGGGAGGGTCAATCAGGTGCTTGTTTTAGCTCCGGATGTCCAAGTTCTGTCCACACTGCTCACTACCACTAACCCACTTCCTGAGACTGTTAAGAGGATAAAATGAGGTAATGTGGATATAGGTCTTTATAACCCTAGAGAGGGCGGTTTATTGGAAGAAGTTATATCTAGTGGAAGGGCCACTGGCTCTGGCGGCAGGCAGGGCCCCTCTGCTTCACCCCAGGCAAACCTGTTCCCCTCAGCGAGCCTCAGTTTCCTCATCTGTATCATGACCCTAATCATACTCCAGGGTTGCTGTTGGATTACAGGGAAAAGGGTCTGTTCAGTCTGCAGCCCCTGAAGCTCAGCACAGGATGTTGGTTCTCACTCCTGGGAAGGGCTGAGCCTGCAGGATGCAAGCATGGTGGCAGAGCTGGTCCAGCAAGGGCTGGATTTGAACACAGGCCCTGGGTGAGCTTGTAGGGCAGCTGACGACATCACATAGGCGTCACCAGAGTGTAAGAACCACACCACTAACTGAGCTCTGCCCACGGGCCAGGGCCGTGCAGGGCACCCTGTGGGCAGTGGCCCAGTTATCACTCAGCCTGCTGAAGGCCCCAAGACTGGAGGGCCAAGAAGCAAGCGTGGAGCTCCCCTCACCCCTGCACGGCTGGTCCGGTGGCTGGCAGGGCCATGCCTTCGCATCTTCCATGGCAGGACTGGAGAGAACCTGGGTGCAGGGTACCCAGGTTCATGCCCTGACTCACTGAGCAAGTCACTCTACCCTTTGAGCCTGGCGCTGCCCCTCACCCTCACGCCTGCTTCCCACAAAGGTTTCCAGCCATATGGGGTTGGGGAGAAGGGTGGAGGCTGCCAGCAGTGCTGTGTCAGACTCTTCTTCCCCCTCCCCCACCCCAGGATACACTGTCAGCACCCTCAGGCCCTCCCGTGGGGACTCAAGGACATGGCATACTGAAGCAGCCACTGGGCTCCTTCCAGGCCCAGCCCCTGATGTAGGCCTCACCCTGGCACCCCCTGAGCTGGCTTTGTTCGATGCCCTTGTCTGTCTTAGAACGGTGCCCTCCACTGAGCTCCTGTTAGGTGCTGGGGACTTAACAGTTGCCCTTACCCTCTGGGGACTCTGCACGAGCCTCCTGGTCCTCAACTACCTCTCCCCTGATGCTTTAGCACCATCGAAGACCCTTGCCTTTGCGCTTTAATTATACTAGTGACACTGCAGGTATGTGTGTGTAAAATTAAAATGTCATAGACCGGGCTAAAATTCCTTGTCCAGCTCTGGTCTTGCTCACAGGGCTGACCCACCATTATCAGTTTGGCTGGGCCCTGCCAGCCCTCCTCCCATGCTTTACACACCTGTCCACGGGCCTGGGAAAACACCTCCTCTTTCTCTCCTTTCCAGAAGGGCAGGCGGAGGCGAGCACCGCAGACAAGGTGGCGAGCACCCAGCCTGAGAGCAGTGACGGGACCACCTCGTCCTGAGTCCAGCCTTGCCCTTCGGGAAGGGGAGCCCCAGCACTGGCCCAGCAGCCTCTTCTGAGCCCTGTGTCCCTGGCAAGCCTGCCCACCAGTCCCCAGTCCAGACTGAGAGGGCCCACCCGGAGGCTGCCTTGGCCCTGCCTGGGGGAAGCCGTCTGGCCATACCCAGCCTCCACCGTCCCTCCACCTCCTCCCCATGCCCAGGTACAGTCTCTAGACACTGTAAGCGCAGGATGTTATTTATTCAGCTGGTGCTGGGACTCCGGCTGGGCCCTGCCCACTTGTGTGAGCAGTCCACCCAGGAAGGCTCCTCTCATGACCCCCCACGGGAGGCCCGGGTAGGGACCACATCCCAACACCAACCCCTTCTCCCTAACCCCAACCTTCGGGGTCAAGACCTTCTCATCCCTTTTTTAAGAAAATACTTTTAAACTTTTTAAATACTTTAAATCTTTTTCCAGCAGAGCGGGAGGGAGCTGACAATTCAGTTTTGAGGGGAAGCCATTTTAAGCTAAACCAGTTGGCCATCTATGCAGTCTTGACGTTCCCTTGTGGAGCTTTGCAGATCTACTATTAGGGAAGGGATTTTGTGCTCAAAACTATTTGACCAACTCCTTGCCCTTTCTATCAAGATAAGTGACACCTCATATCCAGGAAATAAATGCTGATGGTTTGAGTGACTGGTTTACGGTTATTTCTCCTTTAAACAGCACAAGCAGGGCCTGAGTCTTGCCCTTCCAAAGCCTACAACCAGCTGAGGCCATTCCTGCCCCAGGCTTCCATGGAATGAAACCCCGAGAAGATGCTGGTGTGGCACAGAGGCTGGCACCACCGTGGGCCCAGTGACTGTTGTGTCCTCATTCCTCAGCCTCTTTCTCATCCCAGCCCAGTTTCAGGAACCCAGAGGAGGGGTTTCCCTCTAAAACCTAGAGTAGGAGGGGTATAAGAGTTGAGGGAACGTTTAAGCAGACAACCTTTTAAGAGAAGACTTATTTCTTCCAGAGGGCAGGTAGGCCCCGGGGCCCTCTTAGCTCCCAGCATTGGAAGCTCTGGCTTCCCATTCATATCCTCCATTGGACCTGGTTGGGGCCCTGCTGCTGAGCAGGCTGCCCAAGTCCGAGCCCCAAGGGCCCCGCTCACCCTCACTCCACCACGACTACCACGCCCCACCACCTGCTGCACGACATCGACATCGGCCACAGTCATAAACATCAGCATCTGTATTAAGCACCAGATTCTCAGCACAGATCACACAGGAGGAGGGTTCCCATTCAGCCAAGCCTATCGACAAGGCCCCTGGTCCCAGCCCAGGCACATAATCAGAGGAGAGCTATGTGGCCACACTGAGGTACACGTGTACAACAGGCACTCAGGCTTCAAGAGCTTCAGCTGACTACTGAACCAGTCTTCCTAGATGGAATGAAGGTAAACGTGTTCGCGACTCGACAGTTACGAAGACTCTGTCCACAAGGCAAGGGCTCAGAGAGGCAGCTGTGGTGTCCTCATGGGTGCAGCACTGCTTGCTAGGACAGAGAAGCAGAACGAGTAGGCAATTCCTAGGACCCAGGACTTTGTCAAAATCACAGAACATCAGAGGCAGAGAGGAACCCCCTTGTACAGATGGGGAGACTGAGGGTAGGAGCAAGGGAATGTCTTGCTAAGGCCCCACAGGAAGGAAGGAGAAAAGAGCAGGACCTGGGCCCAACTCCCTGCCCCTGGCTTCAGGCAGCCATGAAGTCCCCCTGTCCCTGTCCCAGGCTGCCAAGACCTTTGGGACTGGGCTTCAGAAAGTCTCCCGTTTAGACTACCCCTCAAGACGGCATTGTACATAATATAAGCCAATCTAAGAGGTTGCCCTGGAGCAGGAGCGATCACGCATCATTGGTGCTGACCCGGAGATGAAGGACATCTTGCTTGGAGTTCCACAGGAAACCATTCTGGAGCCAGGGCAGGGTGGTGCTCAGGAACCCAGACAGGAACATACCTGAGAGGCTGGAGCTGCCATCCCATAGGCCTTATAGAGCAGATCCAGAAGCTCTTCCTTCTCATCCTTTGGGAGGAAACTGGACTTCGCTGCATTGATATTCTGGAAGGGCCAGCACAGCAAACAACATGGAACCAGAGAACACAGAAGGGTGCCCTTGACAGTCCAGTGAGAGTCCGTCTTCACTGAATATGAGGAATTAAGCTCAGAGTGGGGGGGACTTGTCCAAAGTCACACAGCAGCAAGTATCAGAGCAGAGACCATGAGACTCTGTGTTTTTAGCAGGGCACTCACTTCGTGACAGATGGGAGAAGACAGCTGGAGAAGCCTTCAGAAAGACAAGGTGGGAGTGTGGGGCCAGAGAGGCACTCTTGCAGGGACAGTCTCAGGTATCAAAACCCCTAAGATTAGGGCTCAGCCTGGGATCTATGGATGGCCTGAAATGTATGTGAAAAGTTTTATAGCTGGGCATTTCTTTCTGGGGAGAGGGCGAACAGCTTTTAGAGTCTTTGAGGGCACTCGACCTAAGCAGAGGATAAGAAACCTGGTCTTAGATCAGGAGGTAAGCCTGAAGACATCTGGCTCCAGGGTTGGCTTGCCTTGGGCTGTCAAGCAGACTGGCTCCTCATTTCCAGAGGTTCCAGTCCCTGGACAGGACCACCAGGCCACTCAGGAAGGAAGGAGAATTTCCAGGGCTCAGAGTCAAGGCCAACACGGCTCATCACTCACCAGTCTTTTAAACTCCTCTTCGGTAAAGCCCATGCCCTGTTTGGTCATCTGGTAATCAGTGTCCAGGGTGGACTTGAAGATGAGAGGGTCATCTGTGTTGAGCGAGTAGTTAGCCTTGTCATTTTTGAACCTGGATGAGGATGAGGGCGAGAGAGGAAAACCACCTCCTTTTACTCTGCTGCAAATAGTGCGTGCACATTGACTTTTGCACCCCCTTTATGGTGAACTTGGAAGATCTCGTTCTCATTGTACAGGGAAGAAACAAATTCAGAAGAGCTTGGGTGACTTGTTCAAGGCTATATAACTAGCAATCCAAGACTCAAGCCCAAGTCTTACTAGGCTAGAACTAGGGCACCTGTTAATTTTGTGTGCCTCTCCAGAGCCAGGCAGCAGAAGAGGGGCCTGGTGAAGAGCCAACATCCGCCTCTAACTACCACTCTCCTTAGCTTTCCAATTCAGTGCCAACATTCTGAGAAGAGTTGCTGGCAATGTGCCCTGCCCAAGACATTACTCAAGCTCACTGGGGCCACTTGTAACATAACATGGAAACTTCTTTGCAAGATGTCTTACTACCATCTTGTTAAATCCAATGGACTTTTCCTAGTTCTTACCTTACTTGACTGTGGAGCAGCATTCAATACTGTTGACTATTCTTAAGATTCCTTCTCTTGATACCTCAGGAACCATGCTTGGTTTTCCTCCTACCTGTCTTTTCTTCTGCCTGTCCCTTAAGTGTCGTCCCCCTGGGTTCTGTCCTAGGCCCGCTTGCTCTACACATCTCTTGGAACCATCACTTCTTCAAAAATCATATCTCTGTCCAGATGACTCAAATCTTTTTCCAGCCCATGTGCCTGCATAAATCTCCACTTGGACATTCCACAGGTACCTCACACTCCACTAAAACCCCTTCAGAGCCCCTGCAAGTTTTCAGGACCTCTTCTAATCAGGACTTCCGCGCCCAAGCTTATTCCCTTCTCGTAAGCTGGCAGGGTCACCAGCATTGGCCTGGCAACAGTTACACGAGTTCTCACTGTCCTCCTGGCTCTGGGGAAGGCAGCTTTCCCTCCTGGGGGCTCTAGTCACAGGACAGCCTGAAGGAGGGCAAGAGCCTCCTAGTTAGATTGCTGGGTGGGAGTGGGGCAGGATGGGGCAGACCTTCAGGAAGAAGATTTTTTTCTGGTTATTAAACTTATGAATTTATTATTATTATTGTACATTAGATGAAGGTTTACAGAACAAACTAGCTTCTCATTAAACAATTAGAATACATATTGTTTTGTGGCATTGGTTACCAACCCCACATGTCAACACTCTCCTTAAGGGGAAGATTTTAAGATGGTACTCAGGGAATGCCCAGAGATGCCAAGAGGCCCCAAGGGCCAGTTGACAGGAGCATGGAACATGTGGGCAGGGGACTCATCTTCTTGACGCCCATGAGGCAGAGTAGGAGAATCAGGACTATGGAAGTTTCCCTCGGGGCAGTGGGACACTCCGCTGTAGCTGAACGAGTGACAGGCCCCAGCTCTGCTATTTTGGTAGCTGGGTGACCTCAGCCAAGTTAAAGCCTATCTCTGATAATAACGCCTGCTGGGACTCAGCCTGGGCTGGTGTCCATCCCTGCATTTCCTTCCTGTCCTTGGCTTTCCTGTACCAAATTGAAGGGGCCCCAGGGGACTAGGCCTCACCGAATGACTGCATGTTCGGTGTCCGGCTTCCAGGCGCCTGTGAGGTAGCTGGACCAGGGGCAGACCTAGGAGAGCAGGTGGTGTGGGTGTGGCCGGCAGGGACAGCCCCAGGCCACACTGACCCTCATGCGTCCGGCACCGCACCTACTGTGGCACCACTCCTGCCATGGTCACCACCAGCCTCATCACAGAATCCCATGAACGCGTCAGTCCTTGTCTCGTCCGCTGCCCAGTGGCTTTAATGCCCCTGGCCCACTCCCTCAACTCCCGGGACCTCAGCCCCCCAGCAGGGCAGCCAGGGTCTGTCCCTCCTGGCTCCTGGGCCCCCTCACCTCGAAGTGCATGTTTTCCTGCCGCAGCCTGCTGTAGAGGGCCTCGTCCTCCAAGGTGTGGTAGCCGTGTCCCAGCCTCTCCGTCTTGAGCCTGTCCACAGCCTACAGAGAAGCAGAGTGGAGGACAAGCACGGGGCAGGGGGAAGCAGGGAGGACGGGGCCCTACGGCCAGCGGTCTTCTTACCTCTCTCACTACTTCAGCTGAGCCGGCCTCCCCAGCGTGGACAGTCCGGTGAATGCCGCTCATCACAGCCTCCTGAGAGGGTAAGAGCCAGGTCATGGCAGCCCTGGGGGAGGGCCCCAGCAGGCCCAGCCTTCACTGCCCTGTGGGCCCGAGTATTGGCAGGCTTGGACCACCCCACAGTCAGGATGGGCTGGGTTCGACAGGATGGGAAGTCTCGTCTTTTTTCTTAATCATTATTTAAAGGTAGCTAACACTGGGCACTGGGTTTTTTTAACATTAGATAGCTACTATGTGTCAGGCACTGTACCGATTTGTGTACCTATCATTCACACCTGTTATAATTCCCATTTTATGGGGAGGAGGTTACCAAGGTTCAGGAAAGCTAAGTAGCATGACCAAATGGCTACGGGGTGTGGAGCCAGTTCTGAACTTGGGCAGTGGGACACCAGAACCCCTACTATTAGCCACTACGCTGCGTCCCTTCCACGGGAAGTGCATGATTAGGCTGGTAGGGAACTTAGCGACGTCTGCTCCAACTCAGTCACCACTTAGAGGAGCACACAGAGAAGGAGACAGTCTTGCTCAAAGTCACACAGCAAACCACAGGCAGAAACAGGCTCAGCCCCAGGCTCCCAAGATCAAGTGGGGTCTTTTCTGTACACCAAGCTCTCCATCTCAGAGCCCTGGTAGCACAGTGGTTAAGCTCAGCTGGTAACCAAAAGGCTGGTGGTTTGAACCCACCCAGCGCTCTGCAGGAAGAAGACCTGGCAATCTGATTCCGTAAAGATTATAGCTGAGAAAACCCTGTGGGACAGTTGTACTCTGTCACATGGGGTCATTATGAGACAGAATTGATATGATAGCACCTAACCAGCAACGACGGCACTGGGTTTTTTTTTTAACCAGCCACGATGCACTAGGGGAACTCAGGAGGCCTCACCCTCCTGGTTGTGTGACCCCTCCTTACTGCGGCTGGGAAAAAGTTCCTCTGTGGTTCACCCAGGGCCATTCCCTGCCCCTTCCCACAGGGCCCACCTCGTAGGCCTTCAAGTGGCCCTCGAAGAGGCTGCTTCCCTCGATGGTCTCATCTCCAGCAAGGTCAATGGCCACCACGTTCTGCCGGTACTTCTTACACAGCTCCACCACCTCGGGGGACCAGTCTGCGGGCAAATGCCCCCAGGACTCATCAGCAGGCTGCTGAAAGAGCTGTCTCTCTGCCCTCTTACCTCACCCCTGCTCACTCCCACCCTACCCACCCCAAGGCCAGGGCAAGACAGAGGGCCCGACAGGATCCTTCAAACTCTGACTGCCGTACCCTAACCACAGACTTCCACCTAGTTGCTCCACCCAGAGCCTCCCCTCAGAGAGCCACTACCAGCCACCTCTGGGGTCAGGCCCAGCTTTGCCAAGGCCATGCATGTGAAGCACTGAAGGCAGGGCCCAGGCTCAGTCATTCTTTCACTTCCTCCTCACCACAGCCCTACCGGTGGGCTCACCCCCACTCAGCAAATGAAGACATGGAGGACCACAGAGTTTAAAAGGACAAACATTTAAACTGAAAACATTTCACCCTCAAAAAAATTAAAAAAAAAACTTTGCTGTCGAGTTGATTCCGACTCACAGTGACCCTATAAGACAGAGTAGAACTGCTCCATAGGGTTTCCGAGGAGCTACTGGTGGATTCGAACCGCTGACCTTTTGGTTAGCAGCCGAGCTCTTAACCATTGTGCCACCAGGGCTCCGCTCTCACCCTGGGATTACTAAATGCACTGATAACATACTAGGCATTCTTGACCAAAAAGGTTATCATGAAATGCTTCAAAAAGCAAACACAGGCTTGGGTCCAAAGCTGGGCTCTGTGCCTTCCTGACTGAGCAGGAAGAGGCTTCACCTCTCTCTGCCTCAGCTTCCTCGTCTGTCAGATACGGATAAACAATGGTCATCCTTCCACACAGGCTGCTGCAAGGATTAGAAAAATGCACCCCAATCAGTCTGCACTGAGCAGGCCCTGTAGGTTGGTGTTAACCCTTTGCTAGATTTTCTCTTTTGTCCTTAGAGTGGAGGAACGAGGTAGGTAGGATTGTCTCCCTGTGACGATGCCACGCTGAGGCACAGAGG
This sequence comes from Elephas maximus indicus, assembly GCF_024166365.1. Classification (NCBI taxonomy): domain Eukaryota; kingdom Metazoa; phylum Chordata; class Mammalia; order Proboscidea; family Elephantidae; genus Elephas; species Elephas maximus. The sequence goes on along the minus strand of NC_064843.1, from coordinate 24,741,018 downwards.
TGATATGACTTGTCCTAAGTCACACAGCAGGGCTGCCACACTCCAGAAGCTCAAACTCCAGAGATCTGATCTGTGTCAGTCACAAGAGAGAGCCCTCAGAAGTCCCAGAAATCAGACCTTTCCACAGGTCTATGGCCCAGACTGGACAAGGCCAGGCCCACAAGGCCTCAAGGGAGGATCGTGAGCCCATCAGAACCTGCTTAGATTTTTAAAAATTGTTCATGCGCTTTGGATTCTGAGCCTCCATGACTCTCACGGCTCTGACTCCTTGGTGAGAAAGGTCTCTGTCACCAGGAAGTTCTGAGCTGGCCCAGTAGGGCTCCAATGGCTTCTGGAAGCCCCAAGGTCCCACCGATGGGCTCAAAGGAATACACGGGGCGGGGGGGCGGGGGGGTGGGGGACGGCGGGGAGAACAGGTACGGCCTGTCAGCTCCAATGCCAGCTGGAGGTTCGGGCCACAGGCAGGCAGGTGGCATAGTCAAATGGAGTGCGTACTCACCAGGCTGGTGGCGCATGCAGCATAGGATGGTCCGGACCTTGACCCCAAAGTCTCGCTCCCCTTCCTGCAGGCCCTGGGCCACTAAGACCACCACCTCATCTGGGGTAAGGTCCCCTCTGTGAGGAGAGGGAGGCAGGGATGGGCCTGAGGCAAAGGGAAGGCATAAAGGACAGAAGTGGGGGGGCAGAGAGGGGGAAAGAGGCCAGGAAAAGGACAAAAGAGGGGAAGAAGGAAAAGGGGAGAGAGATGGCCCTAAGCCCACTACACGCCCCTTCCAGCTGCCTGGGCACCTCCAAACCCTGGAAAGGATATCCCAGCGGGTGACCTCACCCCCAGGTGGAGAGTGCTGCTAAGCTTCGGCCTGGTCTAATCCCTTCAGGGCCCCAGGGATGCCCTACTTTTTCACGGGCATCAGAATCATGGCTCAGAAGGGGACAAGGTAATTGAGTGGCACCACCTGGAGACCCATGGGAGTCCAAGAAGGGGCAGGTGTAAGTGAGACCCATTTCAGTGACAGGGTTACAGCAGGGCCCCTGAAAGGCACTGGGTGACTTTAACACCCCTAGGCCACAGCCCTGTGTCCAGAGCTAGGCCCCCACAGGGTGCAGGTCAAAGCATAAACCCAAGCAGGGGGATGGGAATCATGTCTCCAGACAGACTTAAACCTCATCCTTCTGAGGCCATGGACCAGATCAGAGGCCAAAACAAAGTCCTGCCTGGGGCAGGGATGCCTGCCAGTCTGGCCCTTGGGTCTCAGGGTGGGGCCACCACAACACCCTCAGCACAACCCCTCCCTGGCGGCCACTCACTCAGCCTGGTTCCAGGGGATGGGTTTCACTTTGGAGTTGGCCAGCAGGTGTGGGCTGTATCGCACTTCCACGTACACCACACCCTCCTTGGCCTTCATCTGGACAAACTCATAGGCAATCCTTTTGATGGCCTCCCGGCAGCCCCTGGGAAAGGAAGAAAGGGGTTGGGGACAACCTTCCCCCAGGTCCCTTGGGAGCTCCAGGAGCAATGAGGCTGTTCCCCACCATCGGCAGATCAAACCCACCTCTGACCCCAACCCGTCATCCCCCAGCTCCCAGCTCTGGGCATCTGCTGGGTAAGACCCCAGACACTGGGCAAGTCCTGTCAACTTGATCTCCAAACTATGTTCCAATTGTCACCCCTTCAACCTGGTTTGAATGACCTCCTCTTTCTAACTGGCCTTCCTGCCTCCACCTGCCCTGTAACTCTTCACACGGTGGATGGCACAATCTTATAAAAATATAAATCGAAGCATATTGCACTTCCACTTTAAACCCTAATAGCATGCCACCGCATGAAATCCCATTCCACATTCCAGGCCCCAAGGCCTCCATGCCCGCCCTGCCAACCACTCCGACCTCTTCCCCTCCACGGAGCTGCCAGAGCCTGCTTTCCGTCCAAGGAACACACAAGCTCACCCTCAGGGCAGGGTCTTGCCGCTCCCCCTGCTGCATGCCCTTCCCCCAGATCTTCCACACTCTTTCCTCCCTCCATTTAGATCTCAGCTCCAGCGTCACCTCCTCAGAGAGGCCCTCCCAGACCACCTCACCTTAAAATGGCACCTCCGCCATTCCCTACGCCTTCCCCTAAGCTTTATCTTTCTTTGTAGCCTTATCTCCACTCGGCATTATATATTGTATGTTTCTCCATTAGCTGATTTTCTGTCTCCTCTACTAGCATGTAGGCTTCAGAAGGGCAGGGACTTGTTCATCTACCTCTGCGCTCAGCCGAGGACAAAGCCTAGGACATAGTGGCCATACAAGTATTTGTGGAGTGATGGATGGTGGCTGGCAGGGAACAGAAACAAGAGAAAAGGACAGACAGACAAATCCAGAAGGAGCTCTGCAGTGGGAGAGACACCCTGGACTCAGTTATGGACTGAGTCCTGCTTCCCACACTTGCCTGCTGTGTGGCCCTCTCTGATACCTGTATCAAAGGGTTATTGTGAGGACCAGCCCAGCCGAGTTAAACCTCAAAGCACTTAGGCCAGTGCTTGGAACAGTGTAGACAAGTGTTCAAAGTATTTTAGCAGCTGTTATTAGTGAGCATTGGCTGTGGGGGAGATCGGGCAGCCAGGTGTCTGGCAAGTGAGAGATACCCTTCTCCCTGGAAGCCTCAGCTCATGGTGTCAGGGCTGAGTTCCAGGAAACAGGTCCTGGCTCCACCCCTGCCCCAGTGCTTTCCCCACTGGCTGTGCTGGGGTGGGAGAGGCCGTGGCAGCATCCATCCATCCTCGTCCTCAAAGCCTAGGTACAGGTAGTCCCCAATTTGCGATGTGTTTGAGTTAAGACGAACTGCACTTAAGACCATCCTGTTTGTTTGTTTGTTTGTTTGTTTGTTTGTTTGTTTGTTTGTTTGTTTGTTTGGTATAGCTTATCGTTAGTAATATGTATTACATACAGTGTTGCAGGACTTAATTTGCTGTTATCATTCTCAGGGTTCACTCACAGATGTTCAATTTTATGACATATAGATTTAGTTTTCTAAACTAAATCAGAGGCTTCAGTTGCTTGAAAACAGGGACCCAAACGCTGATTACTTTGCTAAAGTCAACAGGCAGGTTCAGGAAGCAGTGAGATGTTACCGTGAAATATATGAAGAAAAAAAATAAGGGACAATACAGACAACTCTCACTGATTTTTTGACTAGAAACACCATCCCCATTCCAGGGATAATCCAAACGATCCAGAACCTTCCACAAGTGGAGTTATTACTGCAACTGACAAATGCCAACGTCATCCAACTCTTCTTCATCTTTGGAGTAAATTTTTATGATTTGGGTACATTTTTATGTATGGATTAAAATATATCTGTAAGCTTATATGTAATGTCTCCAACCCCCAAAGACACATTAAGACCGGATTTATAAAGACACTGATAATAAAAGGCAATAATAATGCAAACTGGAAAAAAAAACAAAAAAGAGGTATTTGACTTACTTTGGAACTAACTTAACGACGGGGTCCTCAGAATAGAGCCCTGTCGTAAGTTGGGGACTACCTTTACTAGCATCTGTGCTCTTTGCCCTTATACTTTCTGACTTCTCTGTGGAAGTAGAAGGAATTTCAGCCCTTTGCACCCATTTCAAGAAGGGAAAACTGAAGCCCAAAAGCGTGGAGAGATTTGCTCAAGTACACACAACAGTGAGAAGCAGAGCTGGGGCTTCAGAGTGCCTCCTCCCGCCCCCACGGGCTGGGACACAGGCTTGGTCCTCCCACAGCCACAAGGACTGGTGCTGCCCCAAGGCCTGAGGGTTAGGGATAACTCACGCGATAGCAGGCATGTAGTAGTCAAACTTGGCCAGGAAGCCCGGGAGGGAGTGCGGCTTGTCCATGCCAATGATGTTCAGCAGCTCCTCCACGGTTTCGGCCGGGAGGGAGATCCCTCTCTTCCTGGGGACCAAAACAATGAAGGAAATGGAGAAGTCCAGGGCGGGCCTGACTGGGCAGCATGCAACATACTCAGGCCACAGCAGGACATGAGATCTCTCCATCCAACTCCTCCCATTGGACAGATGGGAAAACTGAGGCCCAGGCATACAGAACCAGGACTGAACCCTTCCAGTACCTCCTGCCCCCTAGACAATGACAAGTCAGCAAATACACACACATACAGACACACCTACACTCACCCCTGGTGGGCCCAGGAGACAAGTCTGTGACTTCTTCCTTACCCCAGGAGCGGGCAGAGCCAGCTGGTCCTGTGCCAGGCCAGGTGTTATCAGGGGCAATAACTGCAGCATCACAATTCCTGAGGCAGATGCCGGTGCCTGGACTTCCCTCCCACCCTCAGTCTGGCCAGCACCTCAGAGAGACTTGATCGCCCCAGCATGCTGGGAAAGGGCCCAACATACAGGTGAGCTGGGCTCTCTCCGCCCTGCCCACAACCCCTCCATGCGCTGGTCCAGGCAACCACTGGGGCTTCCTTTTCCGCATTTGCATCTCAGCCTCCCCTCCCAGCCAGGGGAACCAGGAGCAAGCTCCTGTCTTGTCTACTCTCTGGCTCTGTCTCGTTTTCCCACTTCTAAGATAAAGAAACAGTAGGCAAGGAAGACCAGACATTCAAGAAATACTTTTAACATGAGGGACAGAGACCAAAATGAAAGAATAGAAGGCACAAACAGAGGGAAACACCCAAAACAAATATCCTCAAGGAGATGAGAAGATAACACATACTTGACACAAAACCAGGATGCCTTTTTTTTTTTTAACGGAACATTCAGAGAATAAGGGTTCTTGGAAATTTAAAAGAACATATGCAGCAACAGTCAGGACGCAGTTAAAGGCGTGGAAGATAAAGCTGAGACAATCTTCCAGAACGTAGAAGATTGGGAGCAAAAGGTTAAGAAAATTAGATCAAATCAAGGGGTTCAAGCATTCAAGAATGTGCAAAGCAGGAACAGAAAGTAAAGGGGAGGAAATGGCCAAATAGATAGGAGTTTGATCAAATGTGTTTAAGACCTTTAAGAGCACCTGTTATTAAACTATTAAAATGTTCCACAAAGCTCTCTGAGCATATCTCCTTCCCTGCCTGGTGGCCCCAGGTCCTGTGAGTGCCCACCAGCCTGCCAGTCGCCCACTGCACATAGCCCCTTGCCAGCCTCTAATCCCTGCAAGACACTGTGGGGAGATGGTGCCCCTGGTGTGGTCCTGACATCCAGAGGTCAGAGGTCCGAGGTCCTGTGTTCCCTGACCCACTGGCCCAGACTGAGCCTTCCAGAGTCACCCTCAAGTAGCCACCCCCAGGAACCGTGGCCTTCTGCAAACTGTAAAACCAGCTGTCCTAGAGTCAACTCCTCTTCATGGCAAACCCTGTGCTCCATAGGGTCTTCAGTGGCTGTTTTTTCAGAAGTAGACTGCCAGGCCTTTCTTCCAAAGTGCCTCTGGGTAGACTCAAACTCTAACTTTTCAGTTAGCAGCCAGGCGTGGCTTACTGTCTGCACCACCCAGCGACCCCTTCTGCAGACTGCACCACTTGTTAAATCCTGGGTTGTGGATGCCATCAGGGAGCTGGCAGGGGAGGTGACGCCCAGGACTCTGGCTCCTATATTGCCAAGTCCAGTGGCCACATCTGCCTTGGGCCCCCTGGACTGGCTCTGTGTGATTCTGCTGATGGTGTTCCTCCAACTTCCAGGACCCCACAGCTTCCTGGTGGGGCTCTTCCTTTGGACCCCTCTCTTTCAGCCTCTGCCCAGACGAGCTCAGCTCTTTTCATGGTGTTAACCCAGGATCCAGCGGTCCTCACCTTCCAGTTCTCTGCCTGTACATACCATCCTTTGGAGCCTATGGTGGTGGGCTGGCCTCTGAGCAGTGGCAGCAACCCAGACAGGCCGAGCGTCTGACACCCCTGAATGTGGTGCAGGCGTCTCCTACATGTCATGGCCAAAACTAAAGCCACCTTTCCCCTTCCCCCAAATCTCTCCTCCTCCTCCTGAGTTCCACATTTCCAGAAATGGTTCCTCCATCCAGTCTGCTGGCCAAACCCCCCGACTTCCCCATTTGCCTCCTCCACCCATAGCGAATCCCCAAGTCCTAATTATTTTGCTTCCTAAATATTTCTCAGATCATCTTTTCTTCTCCAGCGCCCCCTCCCCAGTAGCCACCAAGAGAGATCTTTTTAACCATAAGTTAGACAGAGTGGTCAGGGAAGGCCTCTCAGAGAGGGGACATTGAAGCAGAGAGGAGGCAGGGGGAGGAGGAGTCAGGCAGGGGAAGAGCCTGTGCTGAGGGCTTCAGGCAGGAAGTGGGGGGGTTGGAGGAAGGTTAGGTGGCTGGAGTTCAGAGAGCAAGGGGTCAGTGGGAGGATGAGTCAGAGAGGAAGGCAAGCCAGACTCGGCATGGACCACATCCTGAAAGCACTGGGGAAGCCACGGAAGGATCTTAAGCAGGGGAGCAGCATGAAATGATTTACCTGTTAAAAAGCTTCTGGCTGCTGCGCAGGGAAAAAATTGGAGGGAAATCAGAACACAGGACAGAGCTCACGCCCAAGGGGCCACAAAGAACACGGGAGAACCCACCAGCATCTCACAGGGGACTCGCCCCCAAAGCTGCGCAGACAGAGCTGTAAAGCACCCACCCGGTGCTCGAAGCTGTGGCTGGAAGGAGCTGCTCCTGGGCCCTGGTTCCTGCCGCCAACCACAGAAGTGGAGGCTTCTCACAGGGCCAAGCTCTGTCCTCAGATGGTCCCATTCCCTGACTCCACCACAGCCCCTGTCGGTGGAGTGTCCAGTCGACAGCCCCCCGGGTGGGTGATGCCCCCCACGAGGAGCTTGACCTCAGAGAGCCAAGGAGAGAGGACCAGCCCAGGCTTTGAGTTGGGCAGAGAAAGACTTGAATTCTTCCCCTCACCATTCTTTACCATGTCACCCTGGTAACACCTTAGTGTCCTCATCAGTAAAATGCAGATAATATTTTCTTTGAGGGGTACGAAGAGGAGCAAATGGGACTATTTACATGTTGTGGGTAACAGCAGACTCTGAAACCTGGAGGCGGGGGTTTGAATTCCAGCTCTGGTACTTAAAGGCTGTGTGACCTTGGGGAAGGTAACTAACCTCTCTGTGCTTTCCAATCCTGGCATGTTTGAGAAACACCCGATGAGGACTCAGCAAGGGGCAGGAGGAAGAAAAGAGGTCAGAGAGGTAGCGTGGGCTTTGTAGGACCTTGAGGGCCCTGTGCAGACTTTGGCTTTTACCCTGACTGAGATGGAAGTGTTGGAGGGTTTTGAGCAGGGGGTGAGCTGACCAGATTCGTTTGAAGACAATTGTTCTGACTACAGAGATATGTGGACAATGGTTGGGGGACACCTGGAGACCAGTTAGGAGGCCACTGCAATAACCCAAGTGAGTGGCAGTGGTGGCCCAGGGTGCGGACAGGCCAGATTCAGAATCTGCTTTGGAAGAAAAGCTGACAGGGTTGTGAAGGAGACTTGAGAAAGAGGTCAGAGAAGCCCTGGAGACAGCAGAATCATGGGAGCTGAAGGAAAGAGAACTGGGTAAAAACAGAGTCAACTGGGATAAGCTAAGTTCCACAGACAGAAAAGGGGCCACTAGATGTGGTCTGGGAGTGGGGGCAAGCCAGGCGCTCCCTCCCCTTCCCACTCTGGCAGGCCCTAAACCCCATGTGGGAGACCTCCCACATGTCTTCACAGGCACCCACATTCTGGGTCCAACCAACTCCAGGGCCCACCTGCCTGCTGACCTAGAGATCAAGCCCCAGCTGGTGCCGCCTCACCCCTCTCAGGCCCTGTGAGGCAACACCACTGCAGCTTGGGAAACAGAAAATGAACCCAGCCGCCCCACACTGCCGCTCCTTCCCCTTTTCCCTCCATCTCACCCTGGACACTCCAGTCTTCTTTTTCCCATTGACGAGTGCTCTATGGCCCTTTAATGAGCTTCCCAAGATTAGATATCCTCTGGGTACCTGATAAGCCACCCTAATGACCGCATTAGGGGCCCCACAGCGGTGATTGATGGCTGGACATGGGCAAAGGACAAGATAGATAAGCCAAGGAGGCTTCACCCCCCACTTAACTAGAGCCTTCATGTTATACTTAACAATAATCATGTCACTAAGTGCCGTTTATGGAGCATGTCCTGTGGGCTAGGCCCTGAGCTCAGCTTTTTGTATGTTACTTGACCTAAACCTCTACCTGGCTGGTGAAATGGTCAGGGGCAGGGACTCTGGAGCCAGATCACCTGGGTTCCAGACTCAGCCCTCTGCTTACTAAGCAAGGTACTTTACTTGTTTATGGCTCTGTTTCCTCATCTGTAAAATGGGGGTAATAATAGTGCCTACTTGTCATGGATTGAATTGTGTCCCCCCCAAAATATCTGTCACCTTGGCTAGGCCATGATTCCCAGTATTATGTGATTGTCCACCATTTTGTCATCTGATGTGATTTTCCTATGTGTTGTACCGCTATGACATGAATGAGGCAGGATTAGGGGCAGTTATGTTAATGAGGCAGGACTCAATTTACAAGATTAAGTTGTGCCTTAAACCCATCTCTTTTGAGATATAAAAGAAGCAAGCAGAGAGGTATGGGGACCTCATACCACCGAGAAAGCAGAGCCAGGAACACACATCCTTTGGACCTGGAGTCCCTACGCTGAAAAGCTCCTAGACCAGGAGAAGACTGATGACAAGGACCTTCCCAGGGCCGACAGAGAGAGAAAGCCTTTCCCTGGAGCTGGTGCCCTGAATTTGGACTTCTAGCCTCCTAGACTGTGAGATAATAAATTTCTCTGTGTTAAAGCCATCCACTTGTGGTATTTCTGCTAAATATGGTGCTTGGCACACAGCAAATGCTAATACTTACATAGTTAAATAAAGATTAAATCAACAGCTGCTTCCTAGGGCATAAAAAGGTCATTGGAAGTATGACAAAATGGAGAAAAGTATTTGCCAGAATTCTCTCAGGGAATTGGAAGAGGTGTTCCTGAGAATTGTGGGTAAACATCTGAGAATCCCTAATTCTCTCTTTTTTTATGTAGTATTTATTGTTTTTTCAGTGGAGGTTTACACAGCAGTTTAGGTTCCCATTCTACAATTTCCACACATGTTATTCAGTGACATTAGTTGCATTCTTCTCAATTTGTGAACATTCCCATTATTTCCGTTCTGGTTGTTCTGTTTCCATTAATCTACTTTCCCTGCCCCCTTACATTCTCATCTTTGTTTTAAAGTAATTGTTGACTGTTTGGTCTCATATAGGTGATTTTTTAAAGGAGCACAGTGCTCATGGGTGATAGTCTTTGTTTTGTGAGCCAATTTGTTATTTAGCTAAAAGGTAACTCCAGGGGCTAGTTTCCAGTTCAAGTTTGAAAGAGAATCTCAGGGCAGTAGTCTTGGGTAGTCCTCCAGTCTCAACCAGTCCAGTAGGTCTGTCTTTTATTTTTTTTTAGGAATTTGGGGTTCTATTCCACATTTTCTCCCATTCTATCAGTGTCCATCTATTGTGGCTCTGATTAGAACGCCTAACCCTTCTGAGGAGCTGGTGTCCGGATAACAGAGGGGATTCTGGTTTATGGAGCAGAGTGTTCAAATTTAAGTCTAAAGCTGAACTGCTTAAGACGATGAGGGAGAAGCTGAATCCTTCCACCTCCAAAGTAGGTGCTGAGCAAACAAGTGAAGAACACTGGTCTGCTGAGGGCTCTGGCAGAAGGGCCCCTACCTGCCAGCCAGCTCTGGTGGAAGGCCTTGTTCTCGCCCTCAAGTTACAGAGGCCACAGTCATATCAAGGAAATGATACAGTCAGGATCTGAACCCAGGTCTACCGGACTCCAAAGTCCCTGCTCCAAAGTGCTATGGACCCTTGAAGTCTAGAGAGGAAGGGGACCAACCCCCCTACTAGGGAGAGCTAGGGACCATTTTGGCCACCAGCATGTGGTGAGAGCTGAGGCAGGAAGTGTGTCCTCATTTGGAAGATGCAGACATTTGGGCCAAGGATGGCAAAATCACTTCTGCATGTCACCAAGCAGTCATTACCACAATGATATAGTGAAAACTTTGGGGGTCAGACAGTCCCAGGTTTAACTCTTGATTCTACTACTTACTTGTGTGGCCTTGAACAACCATCTCCACCTCTTTGAGCCCATTTCCTTCTCTGTAAAATGGAAATAGCAATACCCCCCTCTTTGTGTTGTGAAGGGGTTAAGTGTGCTGAGTAGGAGATGCTCAGGAAATGGTACCTGACATCCCATGTGTCACCTGCCACGGGCTCTTGATGAGTCAAAATCCAGTGCCTGGCTCAGCTCTGGGAACTACCATGCTCCTGTGTGGTGTGTGTGTGTGTGTGTGTGTGTGTGTGTGCGTGTGTGCATGTGTGCGTGTGGTGTGCGTATGTGTGTATGGTGTGCATGTGTGTGCGTGCATGCTGCATGCGTGCGTGTGCGTGTACGTGTGTGTGTGTAGGGGCAGAGGGCCAGAAGCTCAGGCCTGGCTCACCTGACAGCAGGAAAACAAGGGCCAACAGAGGATCTGAAGGCAGAGGAGTTGGGCTGTGGGTCTCCAGCTCACAGCTGAGGTCTCCTCATCCCCACAGAACCACCTTCTTCTAGCCAGGAGCTGGCTTGATTCCCACAGGGGAACAAGAGGAAGGAGTAGCAACCCTGGGATTTTCTAGAGGCTTCTGGATACCACCCAAATGCTGGGGAGGAAGACTGTAACTTATGGACTTACTTGCCGTAGTATAAGATGGTTTCAGGCTTGATAGCTCCGTCTAGGTGGACATGGAGTTCCACCTGCAAGGGGGCAGAAGAGGGAGAGAGAGAGAGAACACCCTGTGAATGCCTGAAGGACCTCTCGGAGAGTTAATGTTAACCATGATAATGATTAACCACTTACTGGACACTTAACAAATATGCGTTACCAAACTCTTTACATGCACTATCTTGTTTAACCCTAGTCTGTAGGGTAAGTTCAATTATTAGCCCTATCTCTTTCAAAGTAGAGGACCCCGAGGTTCAGAGAGGTTAAATAACTTATCCAAGGCCACACAGCGAGTAATGGAAGTGGTAACCCAGCCCAGCGGCTTTGCCCTTAACCCCAGCTGGTGAGTGGCAGAACCGGAATTCTAACTCAAGCTCTATTCTGAATCTTGTGCTCTAAAGCACCAGGCCTGCCATGGTCCTGTGGGACTGCCGAGCCCGAGCCACCACGCAGGCACATCCTGCCCTCAAACAGTTCACTCAACAAAATCCAATTTTAACAACAAGGATTGACCACAGACTTCCTGAATAAGTATTTGTTACGTATTTCGAAATCAGGATCCATTTTTGAAAGCAGGTGTTCCTTGAGCACAGCCTATCAGGAGTTGATATCAGGCAATACAAGATCTTTCTAGCACTCTGAAAAGGAAATAAGGCACTTGGCCATCTGATTCTTGGCCATCGTCTCCTACGGCTTGAGAGTTTGACAGCAGGCTTCACTCCCAGCTCTGCCCCTCTCTGGCTGTGTGGTCTTAGATGAGACATTGTATCTCTCTGAGCCTGGTGCCCTCAACTGAAAAAAAATGAGATATTACCGCCTCCCTGTCCAAGGGCAGTTGTAAGGATCAGTAAGACAGAGTAGGTGGACACAATCCAAGGGAGACAGCCCCTGCCTCCCAGCCAGGGTGTTTACTGGGGGCCCTCCCAAGAGGCATGGCAGGCTCTGGGAGACCGCAGGGAAAAGGACTTTGCCATCCGCCTGTTCCAGCTCATGAGGAAAGCTTTCTCTGGGCCTGGGGCAGATCCAGAAAACTCAATTGATATCTTCGCAGGGCCTTCTCGGGAGCACGGGGGCCTGAACGAGTGAGCTGGCTGTGCTGGCTGGGAGACAGTAGCCTGGAAGCTGCTGGCCCAGGGACATCCTGGGAGCCCCCATGAGAGCTGCTTCTGACAGAAACCCAGGCCGAGCCCATGGAGCCCAGCCAGGAACAGATACCAACCCCTCCTACCAGCAGGACTCAGAGTAATCAGACCTCCTGAGGCCATCCAGCTGGCAGGGGCATAGCAGCCCACACCAGGCTCTGAGTCAAGTTAGCAGTTGGATTCCCTGACAAAATGAGCTCAGTTCCCCACTCTGCCAAGCGGCCAGTGTTCACTGGGGGCTCAAAATAAGCTCAGCATTGGAGACACTGAAGCTTACTGTCCGAAGAACTGCCAGCCAGCTGTGTGACCTTGGGCAGGTAACCTCAACTCTCAGGGTCCCTGTTTTCTTATCCTTAACCTCACCTGGCTATAGTGAGGACCCAGCCAGAGAGGTGGGGTGGCATGTGGTTAGAGTACCAACTGCCAGCCTGACTGGGCTGGCATCCCAGCTCCTCCACTCACTCCCTGGGTGACCTTGAGAAAGTTACTTCACTTTCTGTGCCTCAGTGACCTCATCTGTGAAATGGGAAGCTAACATGCCTTCCTCCTAGGGCTTCCCGAGGGTTAACCACATCAATGCATGTAGAGCACTTAGACTAGCACTTGGCACATAACGAATGAACTAAGGGTTTGTCATTTGACAGAAAAATTTGAGCCTTTACTGGATGCTAGGAATAGAAACTAGGAAAAGGGGCAAAGTCCTGCTCCTGTGACACAGTCGGGCAAAGGAGAGGGATATTAAGCACATGTGGCACTGATAAATGCACAATCGCAAACCAAGATAATGCCTCAGAAAGCACAAACAGTCCTACGGAAGAGGGTAACAAACAAAAAACCCAACCTGTCTAGAAGGCCAGCAATGGCTTCCCTGAGAAAGCAGGGCTTGGGCTAAAATCTGAAGGCTAAAGAGGGACCAGCTAGGCAAAGGTGAGGGTAGGAAGGAAGGCACGGTAAATATTCTAGGCAGAGGAAACAGCACGTGCAAAGGCCCTGTGGTGGGAGAGAATACAGTGCCTTGAAGGAACTGAAACATGGGTTCAGAGAAGGAAGGGATCATGGGACTGCAGTGGCTGCAGGGGCCACCCATTCAGGGTCCTGTGGGCCATGAGAAGGAGTCAGGCTTTCTCCTGAAAGCACAGAAAAGCCATTAAAGGGTTTGAAGCTGGCAAGAAAGAAGGAACAACGATTTGTAGCAAAACCAGTTTATAGGCTACTGCAGGCAAGTCTATAAGAGGTGATGCCAGCTCAGGCCAGTCCGAGAAAAACAGGTATCAGGAATAATGCTTCAGGGTAGGCCTGGGTGACAGTGATTCCTACCCCTTGAGATAGAGAGCTCTAGAAGAAGACCAAGTCCTAAGGGTGTGGGGTGGGCAGGGGCTGCAGAAAGAAGGCCCGATTAATTTGGTCTTAGTTATGTTAAAGAAGATGCCTTTGAGACGACCAAATGTAAATGGACAGAGACAATCGGATACCCGGGTCTGGAGCTCCGTGGAGAGGTCCAGGTTGAAGATATAAGTACAGGTGAGAACTGAAGACGTGGTCTTTATTGAGCTCTCCTAGGGCCAGAGCATCGAGGGGGAGGAGGAGTGGGCCTAGGATGAACCTTGACAAGCACCAGCACTCAGTGGCTTTATGGGAGAATGAGCCTGCAGAAGAGCCAGGGGAAGAGTGGTCAGAGGGGCGTGTGGTATGCAGAAGGCAAGGGGCCATCAGGGTTCAAAAAGAAGGGTTGGTCCACTGTGCCAGGTACCACTAGAAGTCAAGGAATAGGGGGACAGAAACATGTCCATTGGGCCAAGAGATCCATAGGACACAGGGGACCTTGAAAGAGTGGTTCTCAACTCTGGCTGCCCATTAGGAGCACCTAAGAACATATTTGTCTTGGAAGAAGCACAGCCAGAATTCTCCTTAGAAGCAAAGCAAGGATGGTGATTTGGACATATTATCAGGAGACCAGCCCCTGAGAAAGACATTCGTGCTTGGTAGAGGGTCAGTGAAAAAGAGCAAGACCCTCAATGAGATGGATTGACACAGTGGCTACAACAATGGGTTCAAACATAGCAATGTTGTGAGCATGGCACAGGACTGAGCAGTGTTTTGTTCTGTTGTGCACGGGCTCGGTATGAGTCGGAACCGACTCCACGGCACGGAACAACAACCACAAGAAACTCCTGAGAATCACGATGACTGGATCCCACCCCAGATCAATGAAACCACAAGCCCTGGGGTTGGAGCCTAGGTATGGGCAATTCATTTTTTTATGTTTTATATTATTTTATTACTGTACTTTAGATGAATGTTTACAAAGCAAACAAGTTTCTTATTAAACAATTAAAACACATATTGTTTTGTGACATGGGCTGCCAACCCCACTACATGTCAACACTCTCCCTTCTCGAACTTGGGTTCCCTATTACCAGCTTTCCTGTCCCCTCCTACCCTCTAGTCCTTGCCCTTGGGCTGGTGTGCCCCTTCAGTCTCATTTTGTTTTATGTACCTGTCTAACCTTTGCTGAAGGGTGAACCTCAGGAGTGACTTCATTACTGAGCTATAAGGGTGTCCTGGGACCACAGTCACGGGGCTTCTCCAGTCTGTGTCAGACCAGTAACTCTGGTCTTTTTGTGTGTGTGTGTGTGTGTGAGTTAGACTTTTGTTCTACATTTTTCTCCAGCTCTGTCCAGGACCCTCTATTGTGATCCCTGTCAGAGCAGTCGGTGGTGGTAGCTTGGCACCATCTATCTAGTTGCTGGACTCAGTCTGGTAGAGGCCATGGTAGTTGTGGTCCATTAGTCATTTGGACTAATCTTTCCCTTGTGTCTTTGGTTTTCTTCATTCTCCCTTGCTCTAGATGGGGTGAGATCAGTGGAGTATCCTAGATGGTTGCTCACAAGTTTTAAGGCCCCAGACGCTACTCACCATAGTAGAATGTAGAATATTTTCTTTATAAACTATGTTACGCCAACTGAGCTAGATGTTCCCCCAGACCATGGTCCCCACCATCCTCAGCCCAGCAATTCGGTCCCTCAGGGAGTTTGGTTGTGTCTATGGACTTTGTCGGGTGTGGGCTTTTTTTTTTTTTAATTGAACTTTAGATGAAGGTTTATAGAACAAACTAGTTTCTCATCAAACAGAACACACATTGTGGTATGACATTGGTTAACAACCCCATGACATGACAACACTCTCCCTTTTCACACCTGGGTTCCCTATTACCAGCTGTCCTGTTCCCTCCTACCTTCCAGTCCCTGCCCCAGGGCTGGTGCATCTCTTTAGTCTTGTTTTGTTCCATGGAACTGTTGAATCTTTGGCTGAAAGGTGAACCTCAGGAGTGGCCTCATTACTGAGCTGAAAGGGTGTCGGGGGCCATACTCTCAGAATCTCTCCAGTCTCTGTCAGGCCAGCAAGTCTGGTCTTTCTTTTTGAGTTGGAATTTTGTTCTACGTTTTTCTCCAGCTCTGTCTGGGACCTTCTATTGTGATCCCTGTCAGAGCTGTCAGTGGTGGCAGCCGGGCACCACCTAGTTGTACTGGAGTCAATCTGGCGGAGGCTGTGGTAGGTGTGGTTTTTTAAGTCCTTTGGACTAATCTTTCCCTTATGTCTTTAGTTTTCTTCGTTCTTCCTTGGTCCCGAAGGGGTGAGACCAGTAGAGTATCCTAGATTGCCGCTCACAGGCCTTTAAGGCCCCAGACACTACTCACCAAAGTAGAATGTAGAACATATTCTTTATAAACTCTGTTATGCCAGTTGAGCTAGAGGTTCCCTGAGACCATGGTCCCCACAGCCCCCAGCTCAGCAGTTTGGTCCCTCAGGTCCATGTGTCTATGGAGCTACCATGGCCTTGCCTTGTACAGGTTGTGCTGGCTTCCCCAGTATTGTGTACTGTCTTACCCTTCACCAAAGTTACCACTCATCTATTGTCTATTAAGTGTTTTTCCATCCCCCTCCCTCCCCTCCCTCGTAATCATCAAATATTGTTTCTTTTTGTATGTAAACTTCTTCATGAGTTTTTACAGTAGTGGTCTCATATAATATTTGTCCTTTTGTGACTGACTTATTTCACTCAGCATAATGCCCTCCAGATGCATCCATGTTAAGAGATGCTTCACAGATTCATCATTGTTCTTTAGCATTGCGTAATGCTCCATAGTGTATATGTATCACAGTTTGTTTATCCATTCATCTGTTGCTAGGCATCTAGGTTGTTTCCATCTTTTTGCTATTGTGAACAATGCTGCAATGAACATGGGTGTGCATATGTCTATTCGTGTGACGACTCTTATTTCTCTAGGATATATTCCTAGGACTGGGATTGCTGGATCAAATGGTATTTCTATTTCTAGCTTTCTAAGGAAGTGCCATATCGCTTTCCAAAAATGTTGTATCATTTTGCATTCCCACCAGCAGTGCATAAGAGTTCCGATCTCCCTGCAGCCTCTCCAACACTTGTTATTTTCTGTTTTATTGATTCGTGCCAGTAATGCCAGGGTAAGATGGTATCTCATTGTGGTTTTGATTTGCATTTCTCTGGTGGCTAGAGATTGTGAGCATTTCTTCATGTGTCTGTTGACTGCTTGAATGCCAGCCACTTGAATGTCTTCTTTGGTGAAGTGTCTGTTCATTTCTTTTGCCCGAGTATAGGTATTATTGAATGTGCAGCCAAGGTTGAGAACCTTTGCCTTAGAGGAACCTTCCCGAGACCTGAGGGGTAAGAAATAAGTGGGAGCAAGAAAATGGAGCATGTAGACTATTCTTGCCAGAAGTTGGCCCCTGAAGGAGTGGAAAGGGCCTGGGAGGAGGCTAGAGGTAGATTCAGGTCAAGGGAATCTTGTTTCTTTTTAAAGTTAAATGCTGATGGCAATGACTAGGTTGAGAGAGAAGAACTGCAGCAGGTTACCAAGAAGGTAGGAGGGGATTAGAATGCAAAAGCCAGGCTTGGCCTGGGAGCCTCTGAGAGTAGAAGTCAGGCAGTAAAGTCAGCATGGACATCTGGGTGCTGTATGCCCCCAGGATGGGTGGGGGTGCTGCATGGCTCCTTCTGTTTAAAGTATTTCCTTGTCAAAGCAAGGCTTTCCAGAGCTCTCTCTCCCCTCTGGCATAGCAGCTGGCAGTGTTCAGGATGGTAACTGTCCCATGTGCTTAGGTCCTTAACTCCCTATGATGAGCAGAAACTCTGCTGAAGACTCGTGATGGACAGGCAGTGTGAACAAGAATTATGCAAACCTATGAGGCTTTAATGGAGACCCTGGGTGGCGCAAACAGTTAACTGAAAGGTTGATAGTTTGAACCCATCCAGCAGCTCCGTAGGAGAAAGATTTGGCAGTCTGTTCCTGTAAAGACTACAGCCTAGAAAACCCTACGGGGCAGTTCTATCCTGAAATATGGGGTCGGTGTAGTCGGAATCCACTCGACGGCATGTAACAACATGATGCTTTGTTGGACTCCCTGGGTGGCACAAAAAGTGAAGCGCTCAACTACTAACTGAAAGGTTGGCGGTTTGAACCCACCCAGAGCCTCCTTGGAATAAAGGCCTGGCAATCTGCTTCAGAAAGGTGACAGCCTAGAAAACTCTATGGAGGGCAGTTATACTCTGCAATACATGGGGGTCGCCATGAGTTGCCGTTGACTCGATGGCAACTGGTGTGTGTTTTTTTTTTTTTCCTTCTTTTTTGAAATGATGCTTTAGGCCACTTAGATTTGGGGAATGTTTGTTACCACAGCACAATGGAGGCTACGCTGTCTGCCAACTTCTGAACTCATCAGTACAAGCTGTGATGAGAAATTGAGCCAAGTGCCATGAGGGGGAGTGGGGGAGTACAGGGGAGGGTGGAGACCCAATTTGGAAAGAATGCCCAGAAAAGATCACTTTGAGGAGGAGACATAGAAGGGGAGCTAGCCAGGGAGAAAAAAGAAGGAAGGAGAGCGAGAATGGTTTGAGGCAGAAGGAACTACTCGTGCTAAGTGTCTGACTCAGAAAGAGTCAGGAGATTGGAGGGGTTAGTGATGAAAGATGAGTCCAGACAGAAAGTTGGGGGGCGGGGGGCAGTGGTTACCCACTGAAGGATTTTAAACAGGAGAGCCACCTTTTCAAAATCTTTCTCTGGCATCTGTGTGAAGAGCACATTGGAGGAAAGACGGAACAGAAGACAGAGAGCTAACGCAGTAGTCCAGATGGGAGACAAGTAACATGTGGTTGTTACTTGGTGCAGGTCAGACCCAGAGTAGGTGCTCAGCATTAGCTAAACAGCACAGCAGGGCATGGAAGGAGGGCCCGAGAGGATAGGTGGGGTATGGGAGGCAAGAGCACCTCTTGGGAGAGGAAAAGCAGAACCAGCCCACCCACTATGCCCTACAGGTCTTACCCTTCCTCGGGGCTTCCTGAGAAGCTTGCCTAGATAAGTTTTAGGAGCCACCTCCTCAGGCCGCCCAAGCTCAGGCAGGCCTCCCGCTGAAATTTCCAGAAAATTATAACTACCTGTGTCAGCCTAGCCCAGGTGATAATGGGGTGCAAGCTTGGAGACTGGGGTGATGACCTTGTTCTGCTGGCCCCATTCAGGGAGAAGAAACAGCCTGTTGAATATCCACTATGAACTAGACCATTTACATTTATTATCTTGTTTTAGCCTTACAGCCAGTAAGGCAGGGACTTTACTCTCATTTTACAGGTGAGGAAACTAAGGCTCAAAGAAGTACCCAAGGGCACAGAGTCAGTCAGTGATGGAGATGGGATTTGAATGTAGGTGTAACTCTTAAACTCCTAACCACCATACTATCCTGCCTCCCTTAGGCCTAGTATATTCTCAGACATGAACAATAACTAACAACTATCATTATCACTGATTGAAGATCTACTGTCAGATCCTTCATCTCATTTAATCTTAACTTCTAGGCAAGATCCACATTAGCCCCATGTTGCAGATAGGGAAATGGACTTCCCAAGCTCAGCTCAGGGCTCAGTGACCTGCCCAGGGTTACGCAGATTGATGGTGGCAGAGCTGAGCTGGAACCCAAGTCTGTCCATCTCTAAGCCCCAGTCCTGCCCACAGGCCTCATCACCTCTCTGGCCATTATGGACTCTTCTCACACACTTGCCCTCTACGGGGGCTGACTCACAGCCGAGCGTCTACCAGGAAATCCTCCCAGATCTGAACAGGAAACATCTTCAGTTACCAACAAACATTTACTAAGCCTCCACCATGTGCCAGGCAAGGGGGAGGCACTAGAGCAAAGCACTGAATAGCCCTTGTTCTCAAGAGACTCCAGCCAGGCAGGTGAATCCTGGGATGTGTGTTGACTCACCCAAGGTTGCATGCAGTCAGTGGCAGAATCAGGACAAGGACCCAGGTCTTGGACACCTGGGCCAGATACTCCCGGACCTGTCTTACGCTCACAGCTGAGAGAATGAGCAGGGCCAGCCACCTCTAAGGCATACCCTGAATCAGGCTACTTCTCCCCAAGGCTCTCTGGGCTCCAAATAGGTTGCTGTTTGGTTTTCATCCCAATGACATTCTTTGTTCATTTGCTTAACATTTTGTTCATTTGCTGTCTCCCCTACTAGTAGTCCCCTTGAGAGCAGAGACCTTGTCTGTGTTGTCACTGCTGTTTCTCCAGTGCCTAGGACAGTACCTGGCACAGGAAAAAGGGCTCAGGATGTGCCGAATGACCAAGTGGCTGTTTTCTGCCTTCCCCTGTCCTATGCCAGGAACGCTGGGTCCCCTCCTTGCTGCAAGGAGGGGGCTGATCTATCCCCCCCTTGATTCTGACAGAGAACACAGACAGAGCAGAGTGGCTGCATGACTAGCCCCCAGAGCCTTGGCACTGTGGCCACAACCTGGATGGCCACAGCTGTCCACAGCCAGCCACTTGTCCCTTCCCTTCCTAGTCCTGGCTCCTGGCAATGTGCTAGGTCAGGAAATGGAGTGGCCTTTGGTCTGGGACTGACAACTGTTCCAGCCACACCTCCTCCAGGAAGCCCTCTGTGCTCAGTCCCACCTAGTCTCCTGACCTTCTGAGGGGCAGGGTGGAGGGGCTGGGCATTCCCTCGGTGCCCCCTCCTGACTCAGGGCCTGGCTGACTGTGAACTTCCTCAGAGGTCTTTCTGGAAGACAAAGTGTGTCTTAGCCAGAGGGAAACTCTGTGGGGCAACAATGACCTAAGCACTTGGCCCAGTGATCATCCTTGTTTTTTGCTGAGAAAACTGAGGCTCAGCAGAGTGAATAATCACCATCCAGTGATGGTGGCATTGATCAACAGCAGCTATCTGTGACGGCGCGCCCCTGGGCAGGCCTGCACTTGGTGCTTTATGTGAAGTAGGTAGGCATACAAGACCCACTTTATGGATGGGGAAACTGAGGCACAGAGCAGTTAAGTCACTCACTCAAGCTGGTAAGTGGGGGAATCAGGACTCAGTCCTGCCTCCACTAATGTCCAGGTTTAAACCCCTCAGCCCTTCTGCCTCCCTGGTCAACAGGGCCCCAGAGTTTACCTTTTCCTTCCCCCTCTGCTGTTCTGGGGTCTCAGACCCCCTAGGAGTAAAGGCAAGGCTGCCCCCAACACCCTGGGTAAACACAGATTCAAACCCTACTTTGCCAGAGGGGCCCAAAGTCAGGCCAAGGTCCTAACCTTCCCCACCCCAGGGGTCACCATAGGGACCCCCTCAGGGCAATGAGAAAGGTGGTGAGTCTCTCCCAACTCACCAGGCTCCCTGCCACCTGGGCTGAGCCCACCCTGTGGTTGGGTGTGGTGCAGCAGAGCCTTGAGGCCCCGCCTCCCCTTCCTCACTGTGTGACCAGACACCTTGCTTCCCCTCTGTGGTACAATTTCACCTCCGTCAAATGTGAAAGGCTTAGATGGAACAGAATCTCATTCCACCCCACCCCAGCAAGGCCCCCCCAACTGACACGTGAGTCATAACGGGTTAAGACGGGCTCTTCCCAGGGGCACTTTTGTTTAACAGGTGGCACTAGTAACCGAAAAACACCAAAACCCAAAGAAGTGCTCGTGATGGGCTTTGTGGCAGGAAGACAGTGCAGGTGGGAGAGCTTCCCAGAGTCCACCCAGCAAGGACATGAACACCTGGGGCCCTGCCCTGGGCCAGCCAGTGCATCAATCAACACTTCAATATCTCCCGTGACCTTGGCTTTTATCATGGGTTTTATCATCTCATTTCACACAGGAGGAAAGCAGGGGTTCAGGGACGTACAGTCATCCACCTGAGGTCTCATTAAGTAGCGAGGCTGGGATTCAACCCCAATCTGTCTAAGGCTCAAGGCTACCCTGGGCTCCATGTGCCCTCCCTGATTCTAACTCCTCCCACTCACCGCCTTTTTTTGTACAAAGTGGGAATGGCAGTTTAGCAAAGCTGTGAACAGCATCGGCGTTGGCTTTAGCTAAATCCGGGTTCAAGTCGAGCTCTGCAACTTTCTGGCTGTGTGACTTTAGGCAAGTTCTTTCCCCTCTCTGGGCCCATTTCCTCCTGCATAAATAGAGATAAAAATAGGACCTACCCGAGAAGGCTGTTGTGGTCATTAAATGAGTCACTATATGCAAAGCAGTTAGAACAGTGCCTGGTAGGGTGTAAACGCTCCAAGATGAGAAAGAAATGGATGTTGGTGATTTAGCCCCAACTCTCCTCTGCATCAGAGGGGACACTTTGGAAGTTGTGCTGTTCCACCTGGGCCAGTCCATTCTCCAATCTACAGCTTCCAGGCACTCAGAATTTGTGTGGCCTTTGGCAAGTCATTTGACCTCTGTGGGCCTCAGTTTCCTTATCTGTGAGTAGAGAAGATACTTGCTTGGTAGAGTTGTCCAGAAGATTCTGTGAGATAAAACACCTAAGGCACCTGAGACCCCAAAACACTCACATGGCAGCCATTGCTTTTATTGTTACAACCACAGGCCTGTGATCAGTATTGCCCTTTGGAGTGCCAGGCAATTCTCCAGCCCTGAATCTCCTAGAACAAACTAGTAAGGACCACCGCCCACCTTCCTCTCTACCCAACAGATGCTCAGGAAGCATTTGCTGGAATGACACAATCAAACCAGGTGGGCAGCTACCTAGGACCTTGCTACTCAAAGTCTTATCTGTGAACCAACAGCCTCAGCATCACCTGGGAGCTTGTCAGAAGTACAATGGTATGGACTGAATTGCGTCCCCCCAAAATATATGTTGTAAATCCTAATCTCTATGCCTGTGGTCATAATGCCATTTGGGAATGGGTCGTCTTTGTTATGTTAATGAGGCAAGATTAGTTGTAGGGTGTATCTTGAGCCAATGTCTTTTGACACATAAAAGAGATTAAACAAGCAAGCAAGAGAAGCAGAGATGGGGGAAGAGAGATAACAAGCCACATGAAGACTGTCCAGGAGCAGAAGCTGAAAGCAACAGGAACCTTCCTCCAGATCGAATAGAGAAAGTAACCCTTTCTCTAGAGCTGGTGTCCTGAATTAGACTTCTAGTCTCCCAAACTATGAGAAAATAAATTTGTGTTTGATAAAGCCATTCACTTGTGGCATTTCTCTTATAGCAGCTCTAGGTATCTAAGACACGCAGCATCTCAGGCCCCACTCAGACCTTCTGAATCAGAGCCTGAACTTTAAGAGAAGTCAGCTGATGGGAGTGCACACTGAAGTATGAGAAGCAATGGCCTGCTCTGCCTTCTTAAAGCTGGTCAGGTCCTGAGCCTCACCTGGTAGTAGGTATGAGAGGCCAAAGAACCAGCAAAAGCCCCTGTCCCAGAGAGGCCTGCACCTGGGTCACCAGCACCTGAAGCCTGAACCTTTCTGCAAAGGTAGTTCAAGAAATCTGGTTAGAGGCATGGGGTGTTGAAGCCACCTCCCCTAGGTTCAGATCCTGGGTGGCTACTTCTTAGCTCTGTGACCTCGGGCCTAATCAACCACTGTGTGCCTCAGTTTCTTCAGCTGTAAAATGGGGATAACACCACCTACCTCACAAGATTGTTGACAGGATCAAATGAATGAAGGTAATATGTTTAGAATGGTGCCTGGCACAGAGCAATCAATACTCTATAAGCTTCAGCTATTAATACTAATAGTTATAATTGTTATCCAGCCCACCCATGGGAAGATAGGGAGTTATGTCTGGTCACAGTGGCTCTGAGGCTCATGCTTCTTCCTGATACCCCTGCCAGCTCAGGCCAATTCCCTCCTCATGATAATATGAAATTGATCACGTAGCGGGTGACCCTCCCCTTCCACTCTCAGGCATCTCCTGGCTGAGCAGTCAGGGCACCACTCCACAGGTGTGGAAACTGAGGCACAGAGAGGGGAAATGACTGGAGGCTTGAATCAGGTGAGAGGATTGAACGAGGCCCCAGAATAGGGATATAATGAGAGTTCCCCAACTTATGGAGCCCTGGTGGTGCAGTGGTTAAACGAGCTTGGCTGCTAACCAAAAGGTTGGTGGTTCAAAACCACCAGCTGCTCCATGGGAGAAAGATGTGGCAGTCTGCTTCTGTAAAGATTTACAGCCTTGGAGTGAAATAAGTCAATCACAAAAGGACAAATATTGTATGAGACCACTACTGTAAAAACTCATGGAAAGGCTTATGTACAAAAAGAACCGATCGTTGATGGTTACAGGGGAGGGGTGGGGATGGAAAGACACTAAATAGACAATAGATAAGTGGTAACTGGTGAAGGGTAAGACAGTACACAATACTGGGGAAGCCAACACAACTTGTACAAGGCAAGGTCATGGAAGCTCCATAGACACATCCAAACTCCCTGAGGGACTGAATTGCTGGGCTGAGGGCTGTGGGGACCATGGTCTCAGGGAACACCTAGCTCAACTGGTGTAACATAGTTTATAAAGAAAATGTTCTACATTCTACTGTGGTGAGTAGTGTCTGGGGTCTTAAAAGCCTATGAGCGGCTATCTGAAATACTGCACTGGTCACACCCCGTTGGGAGCAAGGGAGAATGAAGAAGACTAAAGATACAAGGGAAAGATTAGTCCAGAGGACTAATGGACCACATCTACCACGGCCTCCACCAGACTGAGTCCAGTACAACTACATGGTGCCCGGCTACCACCACTGACTGCTCTGACGGGGATTACAATAGAGGGTCCTGGACAGAGCTGGAGAAAAATGTAGAATAAAATTCTAACCCACAAAAAAAGACCAGACTTATTGGCCTGACAGAGACTGGAAAAACCCCGAGAGTATGGCCCCCGGACACCCTGTCAGCTCAGCAATGAAGTAACTCCTGAGGTTCACCCTTCAGCCAAAGATTAGACAGGCACATAAAGCAAAACGAGACTAAATGGGCACCCCAGCCCAGGGGCAAGGACTAGAAGGCAGAAGGGGACAGGAAAGCTAATAGGGAACCCAAGGTTGAAAAGGGACAGTGCTGACATGTCATGGGGTTGTTAACCAATGTCATAAAATAATATGTGTAGTAACTGTTTAATGAGAAACTAGTTTGTTCTGTAAAACTTCATCTAAAGTACTATTAAAAAAAGAAAACAGGAAAAAAAAGATTTACAGGCTTGAAAACCTTATGGGTCAATACGAGTCGGAATCGACTCAGTGGCAGTGGGTCTGGGTTTGGTTTCTCCCCCTCGTAAGGTTGCTGTAGAAGAGTTGCAAGGATCAGATTGGTACATATAGAAAGTTCTACAGGACCGTTGGGGTCCCTGGGTGGTGCATACCGTTAAGCTCTCACATGACGACTAACCTAAACGTTGGCAGGTCAAACCCACCCGAGGTGCCTTGGAAGGAAGGCCTGGTGATCTGCTTCTGTAAAAATTACAGCCAAGTGCTCTGCAACACATGCAGCTGCCATGAGTGGAATCCACTCTACGGCAACTGCTCTTTTTTTTTTTTTTTTAAATAGGGGTGTCATACATTATTTATCTCCACAGCTCCTGTTTCACCCCAGGCACGAGGCTTTGCCGCTGTCTTAGAATTCGCATTGAGGAAGGTGGCTCCTCAGCCCAAGGGCAGAGGGAATCCAGAAACATTAAAAAAAAAAAAAAAATGGTTTAAAGGAAAACACCAGGCACAAGACAAAGGGTGAAGGAGGTATTGGGGGGAGCGGGGAGAGGCAGGAGCACATACCCCAGAGCAAGTGGCAGAGCATCTGGCAGGGAGTAGCTGAATCTGGCCTATGGCGGGGGCAGCAGCAGTGGAGGCCAGGCGAGGCTTGACCCTCTTTGGAGCACTTTTACACACACACACACACACACACACACACACACACACGATGCTTGATTCTTACCAACACTTGTGATGTCAGCCATCATCACTCACATACCTGTTTCTCAGAAGGATAAACTGAGGTCAATGGCAGTTCACCCGCACCCCTTTCCCTGCTTTTCAGGCTCTACTTGCTGACTTACTGTACTTGGTGGACTCCTGGGTTGCTCCCCTCCTTGGACTGCGAATCCCAGGCTGTCCCAAAGCCCGCCAAGTGGACATGGACCCTCCCTGACCCCACAGTTTCCCAAGACACCGCAGCTGGTGGGAGGAGGGACAAGGGGGTTCTCCCTTGGGGCCAGGGCCCTGAGCCCGCCCAGCCCTTCTGCCTCCAGCGTGCAGAGGGGAGCGCCCTGCTCCTATCCCTCACTGTTCTTCCCACCGGAATATTCACAAACTTGGGCTCCCTGAGCTCATAGACTATCATAATGTTGGACCACAAAGTTGCTTCCATTATGCACGACAAGCGCAAACATCGGGGCCCCATTTTACAGTTGAGGTTCAGAGAGGTCAAGCCCCCAGCCCAGACTCACACTAGCGCCTGTGATGCTAGGATGCCCATTTGACAGACAGTAAAACTGAGACCCAGGGGGCCCAAGTCAGGAGCAGAACCAGGACTGGAGGCTAGCTAGAGCCGCCTCCGGGCTCTGGACCCTTCCTGCCTCATTGTCCCTCATGAACCACCCTGCAGGTGGGCAAGGGCCTGAGCCGAGGGAAGAAAGCGCCCGCAAGAGCCCCTATCCGCTCTCAGGGTGTGGTGGAAAGGGCCCCCCAAATCCCCCGGCCAAACAAGTCGCTAGAGCCCCGGGGCCCCCGGACCCGAGCCCCCGAGAGCTTACTTTGGGCTTGTTGAAGGCGGGCGCCTGGGTCATCGTGCGAAGCGTGTGTCCCGGCGCTGTTCCCTCTGCAAAGGTCGGGGGGTCCCCGCCGGGTTCGGAGCAGGTTCTCTTCCCCGAGGGCCCGCAGTGACAGTGGCCCGCCACTGTCCACTTAACCGGGTCGAGCCCGCCTCCGCCCGGCCCGCGGCCGCTCCCGGGCCCGCCCCCGCCCCGCCCCTCGCCGGAGGCCCTCCCCGCCGGCCTGGCCCGGCCTCGCATTTCCTGGAATTCCTGCCCAGCAGCAGGAGCAGAGCCGGGCTCCTCCCGGCCTGCGGCCCCCCGAAAACTCCGGCCCTGCGACGCCGGGCTGGGCCCCACCTGTGGATTCGCGCCGGCTTCTGCCTCCTCCCCGGCCCCTCGAGCCGCATCCATGCGCCTGGTGCTACCTGGGTGCCTACTGTGTGCCAGACCCCAGCCAGAAACTGGGGGAACCGGTGAGCATCGCGACCCCCGCTCGGCTTGCATTGTGCTGGGCCAGACAGACGTTCATCAAATTATCACACAGCATTAATGTATAATTAGGGAGTCTCAGTGGGGGACTGAGGAGCCCTGGTGGCACAATGGTTAAGTGCTGGGCTGCTAACCGAAAACCGGGCGGTTTGAACCCACCAGCTGCTCCGCAAGAGAAAGACCTGGCAATCAGCTCCTGTAAAGATGACAGCCTAGGAAACCCCATGGGGCTGTTCTGCTCTGTCCTATAGGGTCGCTGTAAGTCGGAATCAACTTGATGGCACCTAACAACACCAACAATGGGAGACCAGCCTCGGCCTGCAGATCGGGGAAGGTGTCTCTGAGGACCTGAAGGACATAACCTGGTGAAGGGGTCTAGGCGGGAGGGGTGGAGTGAAGAGGGCATCCCAGGTCAAGAGATCTTGAGTGAGAGACCTCAGAGACGTGTACAAGAATATCCACACCAGTCCGTAATAACCAACACCCCAAAGGCCCGCCCACAGGTGGATGGACAAATAAAGTGGTCTGTTCACACTGTGGAGCTCTGGCGGCACAGTTGTTAAGCATTTGGCTGCTAACCAAAAGGCTGACAGTTTGAATCCACTAGCCTCTCTTTGGAAACCCTATGGGGCGGTTCTACTCTGTCCTATCGGGTGATAATGAGTTGAGAATCAATTGGACGCCAATGGGTTTGGTTTTTTTTTTTAATTCATACTGTGGAATATTACACAGCAGTGAAATTGAATGAACTTCAGCTACACACAACAGGGATGCATCTCAGAAGAAGCGCTGAGTGAAAAATTAAGTTTCAGAAAACTGCATGCTCTGTGGGACAATTTTTAGAATATCTAAAAGCAAAACCAAATAGCATGCATGTTTAGACCCATGCATTAGTGAAAAAAAAATTTTTTTTAAGCAAGGGAAAGATAAACACAAATATGGGAATGGTTATTTCAGGAGTAGGTGGGGAGTGGAGGGGAGGGGGAGGAAAATAGAGATACTTTCAAGTCATTGGTCATGTGCCAGTACTTGGGTGAGCGGGAGGATTTCCTGGGTGTTTACTACAGTATAAATAAACACCAATAAACAAGGGAGAAAGAGAAAGTGGGAAGAGTGGAGGGCCAGGGGCTGGGAAGTGGATCACGTAGGGCCTGTGGGACACCGTTAGAGTTTGTTTTTTCCCTGAGGGCCCTGGACAATCAGTAGAGGGTTTCAGGTAGAGGCAAGTAGAGGTCAGACTTGTGTCTGGAAAAAAAATACCCTCCAGCTACTGAAAGCATGAACTGGTAACTAAGGACAGCAACGTTATCTGGGAGTTGACTGGAAATGCAGAGGCTCAGGCCTCGCCCCAGACCTAGGGAACCAAATTCTGTATTTTGAGATCTCCAGGTAGCTTGTGTGCACATTGCAGTTTGAGAATGGCCCGTCTCTGTTGTGAGGGCAAGAGGAGGGCCTTGCAAAGGGGCCAGAGGGAGCATGGGAGACCAGGAAGCAGGTAACTGCAGCAGTCCTGGGAGGAGATGGTGGGGGTAGTAGGGACGTGGGGAGAATCAAACCGATTCAAGCTAATTTAGGGGGCACAATCAGCAGGACTTGGAACTGGATAACATGTGGAAGTGTGGGAGAAAGCAGATCAAAAGTGACCCTTCCAAGACATTGTCCACACTGCCACAGTGTCATAGCTAGAGCAGAGCTATATATATATATGTGATGGCACTGTGGTTAAGAGCTATGGTTGCTAACCAAAAGGTCAGCAGTTCAAATCCACCAGCCACTCTTTGGAAACCATATGGGGCAGGTCTACCCTGTCCTATAGGGTCACTATGAGTTGGAATTGAATTGTTGCCAATGGCTTTTTAAAAAATTTATCTATATGTGATTTATTTTCTATTTTGTTGTTGAGAATATACACAGCAGAAATACACCAATTCAACAGTTCCTATTCAGTGACATTAATTACACTCTTTAAGTTGTACAACCATTCTCACCTTCCTTTTCTGAGTCGTTCTACTCCCATTAACATAAACTCACTGCCTCCTAAGTTTTCCGTCAAATCTTTCAAGTTGCTGTTGTCAATTCGATCCCATAGTGATAGATCTTGAAAGAGCAGAATGCTCAAGGCAGACATTGTTTACTGGTTAAGCTAAACTATTGTTTGGTTTTAAGAAAACCTCAGGTACTATTTTTGGTTTAAGGTTTAAAGATTATCTCAGGGCAGTAGTTTCAGGGGCTCATCCGGGGGCTCCAGAAATGCTGGATTCAATGAGAATTTGAAATTGTGTTCTATGTTTTCCCCTTTTTGATCAGCATTCTTTTAAACAATCTTTGATCAAAATGTTCAGTAATGATAGCCGGACAGTACTCTGTTCTCCTGATCTTAAGCAAAAGAAGCAGGTGTTCATGGAGGCAGTTAGCCACACATTCCATTTTCGCAGAGGAAAGTTTTTTGTAAGGCCCTTTCCTGGCTCCCCATGTCACTCAGGATAGATCACAGCTGCCATTTATTGAGCTCACACTTAGAGCCAGAGACTCTGGGAAGTGCTTTTAAGCATCATCACATTTACTCTTCAGGGCAATACTGTGAGGTAGGAACTGTTTTTGTTTTACAGATAAGAACACTGAGCCTGCTTGGCACACGGGTTGTTAAGTTGCAGAGCTGGGATTTGAATTTCGATCTGATTCTAGAACCTCCACTTTCCACCTTAGTAGCATCTCTCCTACCTCTGCCTTGACAGTTAAGTCCCCCTTGTAGTGTCAGCCCCATGCCTTCCTAGCACATTCCTGAAATGCTGGTCAACCTGTATGACTTGCTGGTGGAGGCTGATGAAAGGTGAACATGTTTTTTTTGCTATTCCTCCCCTTGAATCTGGGCTGGCCTTAGTGACTTGCTTGACTAATAGAACATAGTAGAAGTGACAGTCCTGGACTTCTGAGCCTAGGTCATAAGAAGCCTTGCAGTTTGCATGGGTGTCTGTCCCTCAGAACATTCTCTGGGAGCCGTGAGCCACTATGGAAGAAGTCTACCTTGAGACCACCATGCTGGAGGAGTCCTGTGGCACAGTGGTTAAGAGCTCTGCTGCTTAGCAAGAGATCGGCAGTTCAAATCCACCACCCGCTCCTTGTAAACCCTATGGGGCAGTCCTACTCTGTCCTATAGGGTCTCTAGGAGTCGGAATCACTCTACAACAATGGGTTCAGTTTTGGGTTTACCATGCTGGAGAGCTGAGACCACCATGCTAGAAAGTCCACATGAAGTCACTCCGGTTAGAGAGTCCAGCTGAGCCTAGTCTTTTGGCCATCCCCACAAAGACACTAAACATGTGACTGAAGCCATCTTGGGCCCTCTAGACCAGACCAGCTGGCAGCCAAACACCACGGTCAATGTCATATGGAACAGAGGAATTACTCAGCTGAGGCCAGCCCAAATTCCTGACCCACAAAATTGGGATACATAATAAAAAGGTTGTTATTTTAGGCCACTATGTTTTGGGGTAGATTGTTAAGCAGCAGTAGATCGTAGGAAGCCTAACTCCCACCTCCCCACCCCCTCCAGCCTCTGCACCTTAGTTTATTCCATCCTGTTACCCAGAAAAGCCTCTTATCAGATCCTGGGCTATCAAACCCACCAGCCGCTCCATGGGAGAAAGATGTAGCAGTCTGCTTCTGTAAAGATTACAGCCTTGAAAACCCTATGGGGCAGCTCTACTCTGTCCTATAGGGTCACTATGAGTTGGAATTGACCCGACAGCAGTGGGTTTATTGGTTTGGGGGATATTAAAACCTGTTTTCCAGGCAGGCCATATACAAAGGAAAATAACCAGGCTGGGCCCAGATGCAAGTCTTCTGTTTGCCCGTCCAGAGGCAATCCCACTTCTGCTCCTGCTTGGTGCCAGGCAGACTGACTTCTATGGATAACATCAGTGGGCCCTGTTGTCCTCTGGCTTCTGGTTGGGTTTGGTCCATTAGTGGCACTGGCAGGAGATCAGAGGGCAGGAGGAGAGAGACGTTGGTTGTTTATTCCCTCGACTCCCTCTTGGCACAGTCGCAGGGTGGACTGTGTTTCTACCCAGGCCACAGTTACCAGCGCGTGGTCCTCTCCATACCAGCCCCTCTCCAGCTTCTGTCGTCTATCCTGCCTCTTCCTCTTCAGGCCTAGAGATGGCAATAGCTCCTCTCATTACTAGCTCCTGGGCACTGCACCACCCTGTGTTGCCTCCATTAAACTCTGCTGTCTTGAAAATGATACTGGTGAGGAGTGAGCTTCTTGGATCAAGTAGGCACATGAGACTATGTGTGTAGTTCCTGTCTGGAGGGGAGATGTGAAGGCTGAGGAGGACAGAAGTTGGCTGAATGGACATGGAAATACAGGGTGGAGAGAAGGAGTGTGCTGTCTCATTGTGGGGACAGCAACTAGGGGTATATAGCAAGGTGTATATAAGGTTTTATATGAGAGACTTCATTTGTAAACTTTCACTTAAAGCACAATAAAAAATTTTTTTTAATTAAAAAAAAAACTCTGCTGTCTTAGTTAGGGTTCCCCCAGAAGCAGATCAAGAGTCAAGGATTTGAATACAAGTAGTTTATTGCTTGGGGAGGGAGTGGGGGTTCAGTGGTAGAATTCTCATCTTTCCTGAGGGAGACAAGGGTTTGATTCCTGGCCAATGCACCTCGTACTCAGCCACCACCCATCTGTAAGTGGAGACTTGCTGTGGCTGTGATGCTGAACAGGTTTCAGTGGAGCCCCCAGACTAAGATGGCCTAGGAAGAAAGGCCTGGTGACCTACTTCTAGAAATCAGCCAGGGAAACCCTATGGATCGCAATGGTCTGATCTGCAACCAATCATGGGGGTAGCACAGGACTGGGCAGCATTTCATTCTGTTGTGCGTGGGGTTGCCATCAGTTGGGGGCCAACTTGACAGAAGCTAAAAATGACAGCAGCTTATTCAGGAAGAGATCCTGGGAAACACAGGAAGGGGAATGGAGACTGGAGGCAGAGGAACGAAGGAAGCCAATGGGTGGGTTACCACACTGGGCACCTGAAGCTCAGTCCCCCTGGGGAATTCTGGGTGGTAATGTAGAATATGTCTCAAGTTAACCCGCCTGAGGGCTGAGGAAGGTGGGGGATGTGTCTGCCAATCTAGCACTGGCTGCTTCCAGGACATTAACTTCCTGGCACTCTGAGTTTATTCAGCACACTGACTGAGTTTGTCCCCATGGCTAGGGGGAAAAAAAAAAACCAGCAGAGAGAGAATGTCACAAGAACTAGCAGTAAGTAGCTGTTGCCACATAGAGGTGATGCTGAAAGGGTCTGGGAAGGCCACTGACCACTCTACCTGCCCACACCTTTGTAAATAAGTCCTTTTTTAAACTCTCCTCAGTTACCCAGTTTCAGTGTGCCACTTGCTTCCTGCCAAGGCCCTGGGTGATACAAGCTGGTCTTGAACTTCTCCACGACAATGCTGGAGTCTAGACCACAGTGGGCTAGTGTCTACTGGGAGTTGGAGGTGGGATGGAGAAGGGTAAAAAAATTCATTGTCCACTTTCTTAGTCATCTAGTCCTGCTGTAACAGAAATACCACAAGTGGATGGCTTTAACAAACAGAAGTTTATTCTCTCATAGTTTAGGAGGCTAGAACTCCAAATTCAGGGCGCCAGCTCCAGGGGAAGGCTTTCTGTCTCTGGTGGACACTGGGAGGAAGGTCCTTGTCATCAGTTTTCCCATGGCCTAGGAGCTTCTCTGCACAGGGACCCCGGGTCCAGAGGACATGCCCTTACTCCTGGCACTGCTTTCTTGGTGGTAGGAGGTCCCCATGTTTATCTGCTGGCTTCTCTCTTTTATATTTCAAAAGAGATTGATTTAAAACCCAACCTAATCCTATAGATTGAGTCCTGCCTCATTAACATAACTACCGCTAATCCCACCTCATTAACATCATAGAGGAAGGATTTACAGCACATAGGAAAATCACATCAGATGACAAAATGGTGGACAATCACACAATACTGGGAATCATGGCCCAGCCAAGTTGGCACACATTTTTGGGGGACACAATTCAAACCATAACATCACAGCACATCACTTGTGTGCAGACGACAGAGATACAGTCTCAGACATGTGGGAATTCCAGCTCTGTAGTAACCTTCCTGAAATATCTAGTTCAAGACATAATCCAGACAACGAAAAAAGGAGTCGAAACAGAGAAGGAATGGGGATATTGCAGTCTGCAAAATGACTTATAGGAAGTACTATTTCCAGTTAAAATATAGCATTGGTAACTTAGTGCTACATTAAAGAATGTAATTGTTCAAAGTTGTGAAGGGGAAGACTACAAAATGGGGAAAAAATCCGACTTCCAAGGCAGATGTTAGAGTGAGCTAGCTCTTGTAACACATAGAATGTCACAAATACCTGACAAATAGACTCGAAATATGGTTCTTGCACACGTAGCGATTTGGGGTGGGCTACCCTCCTCCACACAGTCCTGGCACTCAGTCTGTGGCAAGCTCTGCCACCCATAACGTGTAAGTCTCAGTGTTGCCTAAGGTCACCCGGGCCACTATCTTTATTTCAGCCAGTTGGAAGAGAAAGAGTATGAAGAAATATTTGGGTCCAGGCTCGGAAGTGGCACACATTATTTCGGCCCACATCCCAGCTCTGTCACGTGGCCACACCAAATTGCAGGGGTAACTGGGAAATGTAGTCCAGCCATGTGCCCAGGAAGAAGAGGAGAGCATGGACTGGGGTGAGCACCTGGCAGTCTCTGTTAGAGTGGGAATGTGCCCTCCTCGAGGAAGCCCTTTTGTTTCCCTTCCCATAAGACTTGTTGTCATCTACCCTGTATCAGAGTCACGGACCTTGTCTCACCTTGCCATCCAGGTGGGTGGTCTTCAAGGGCAGGATGGGTTCAAGGTCTTTCCGGATCTCCAGCCCTAGCCCAGGGCCTGGTGGCGAAGGGGAGCTTGTTCCACACTGATAGAAAAATGGCATGTGCGTGGGTAATTCAGGTGTTCTCAGGCTCCTGAGATATATGGGTCACCCTCACCTGAACAGGGTCCTGTGTCTGGCTCTGTGCAAGGCCCAGGCTGCCCAGCGTTAAGGGAGGGCAAAGCGATGCCTAAGGGCAAGGATTTCCAGGCAGGCATAGGGATCCTCCCCACCACATACACTCATACAAAATGTGTGTTGCGTTAGTGGCCACCATTCATGGAGCACTTAGTATGTGCCAGTCACTGTGAGAAAAGATTCACATGCAGCCATCTCATCTAGTCCTCCCGATGGCCCTGTGATGGGTACCATGATTCTCTCCACTCAGCTGGTAGGGAAACCAAGGCTCAAAGTGGACACAGCTGGTGAGAGGCGAAGCTGGGGCTTGAGTATGAATATGTGGGACCTCGGAGTCCCTGGGTAGAGCAAATGGTTAATGCATTCAACTGCTAACCAAAAAGTAGGAGGTTCGAGCCTACCCAGCAGTGCCTCATAAGAAAGGCCTTGTCATTTACTTCTGAAAAATCAGCCACTGAAAACCCTGTGGAGCACAGTTCTACTGTGACACACATGGGGTCACCGTGAGTCAGAACTGACTTGATGTCAACTGGTTTTTTTTATGCTGGACCTCAGAGCCTGTGCTCTTGATTTCTATCAGCATCAGAAGAAACTAGCTTAGGTCAGACAGCAGCCAGCTCTGGGGGAAGAGCCTTGGGTGGGCAGGCAGGAGCCCTGGGTTCCCATCCCAGCTCTGTGTCTGACTCTGTGTGACAGGGTGGGCCACCTCATTTGTCCTGGTCTATACCAGGCACTGAGGATATGCTCACAGCACAGCAGGAAGCCAGCCCCATTGTTTTTATACAATGTGACAACAGTGATGAAGTTATTTCCTCCTCCTTGGCTCTAGAGTCTTCCTCTGAAACTTAGAGCAAAGGGTTCAGACATTGAGAGTTGCAAACTCAAGTGCTGACAGGGCAGGTGTGGAACGCAGACGGCCTGGAGTCAC
This sequence comes from Elephas maximus indicus, assembly GCF_024166365.1. Classification (NCBI taxonomy): domain Eukaryota; kingdom Metazoa; phylum Chordata; class Mammalia; order Proboscidea; family Elephantidae; genus Elephas; species Elephas maximus. The sequence continues at coordinate 24,706,602 of NC_064843.1, read as the reverse complement.
AGGTCCACCACTTACAGCATTGTGACTTTGGGTAAGTCCTTTCTGAGCCTAGATTTCTTCCTCTGTTGAGCAGGGATAATAACATGTATCCATACCCAGCTCACAGGCTAAGGAAAGCATACTCACCCAATAAGAGGTGGGGATTGTGGCAATGAGCAAGCGGATGCCCCATCCACATGCTGCCATGCTGGAACGTGAATCCAGTATTGCTAGATGCTCTGATTATTCAAGAAGAGCCAGAAACCAAGATTTGAGTGTTTAAAATATGTTAAAGTATCTCCTAATTTTTAAAACTTTGTATGAGCTAAAGGAAACATCTGTGAGCCAGATTTTGCTCCTGGGCCTCTGGACTCCATAACAGCTAAGGGCCCTCCTGATTTGGATCTTCTAGGATCTCTGAATAGGAAAGAGGACAAGGAAGGGGTTTTCCTCCAACCCAGATTTGTCAGATAGGATTAGGATCGGTTGCACATAACAGAAAACCCCAAGATAATAGTAGCCAAAACAATATAGATGTTTATTTCTCTGTCATGTAAAAAAGTCCAGAGGCAAGCAATCCGGGGCTGGTATGGGAACTCCATGAAAATGGCTCCTTCCATATCTCTGCTCTGCCATCCTTATCATGTGGCCCTTATCCTCATGGTCCAATATGGCTGCTGAATTGCCAGCCATCACATCTACAATCCAGACAGCAGGATGGAGGAAAGGAAGAAGCAGCTAGTGCTCCCACCTTTTAAAGAGAAGTCCTTGAATTTCCTCACACTTCCACTTATATATGGCCAGACCTAATTGCATAGAGGAAACTCTGGTGGTGTAGTGGTTAAGATTTACGGTTGCTAACCAAAAGCTCACCAGTTGGAATCCACCAGGCACTCCTTGGAAACCCTATGGGGCAGTTCTACTCTGTCCTTTAGGCTTACTATGAGTCAGAATGGCATAGGAGACTAGGAAATGACTTGCAGCTGGGAGGCAAGGTGTCTAGCTAAAAAGAAAGGTTCTTTTATGAAAGAAGAAAGGCATAATAGCCATTTCTGCCACACCAAATTGCCCAGTGTGTGAGGAGAATGTGTACAAAGGTGAAAGAGGTATTGCCAGACAGCCAGATTCTACCATCCACGGCTCTTGCTTCATCTGTCTTTAAGCCCCCTTCTGACCAGAAAAAGAAAGTAAAATAAGGAAAACAAAAGGAAGAGGCCATCTGAATATGATAATTACAGTGATGACTTACCAAGGACCTTGTATATGCCAGGCCTTGTGCTGATCCCTGTATGAGCATTATCCTTTATTATCATCTTCCAGTCTTTCCAGAGAATGACCTTCCTGTCTCCTGCCATGGTGAGGGAGTGGTCACGTCCTGACTGTGCCAGCTGGAGTAACAGACCTAGAAGTCCAACTGTGCACAAATTGATAATCCACCAGCCCTTCTGTTTTCAGTTCTACCCTATACCTGGGTCTTCGGAGGCTCCTGGCCACTTGCTGAGGGTCTACAGGTTGCCTTGTTTCCTGATGGCTCCCCTTGAGAACAGTCAGGTTCAGCTTCTCAGGTTTCCTTCTCAGTCCCCCTCACCATCTTCTTTCCAACTTGTGGAATTTGGTTGAACTCTCTCCTCTACTATTGACTCTTCATGTGTTCTCTTTGTCCCAGTGAGTAGGTTCAGGGGTGGATTACCCAATAAGCAAGGTAAGCACAGGCTTACTTGTGCTTACTAATTTCACATGGGTTTCATCTTGCCTTGCCTGTTGGATAATCTATCCCTGAGCCAGGGGCACTTTTCTGTCCTGCCTGCCCAGCCCCATTCCTGCTTCTCAAGGGCAGGGGCTTTGCCTCACTCGTCTGTGTGCCTAGACAGGACTGGGCAGGTCTCTAGTATGTGGACCAGACCCCTGGACAGTGGCATGGCTCGTTCCTGAGAAGTCAGATTTGGGCTTTATGGAGTGAACACTCCAAGATGGAGGTGAGAGCCAGTCCTTTCTAAATTGGAACATCAGAGTAAATCTCCCCTCAAAGTATATTCCTGCCGTATTTATAACGGAGTTCAAAGTCAATGCTCAAGAAGAAGTCCTGGTAGAGCCACACTTGTCCTTGGAAACATCTTAGGAAGGTGCGAGTTGCCAACAGACACCATCTTTCAGTAAAATCCATCACAGCCAATGTTCCTTGGAGTCTCCTCTCTGAGTCTTGGTCAAGTGCCTGCTGGAGACACTGGTTTGGATGGAGAAGCTGAGTTGTAGGAACAACGTGCACCTTCAGATCCGAGTATCCCCTTCTGTGGTTCATAACGCTCATAGGAGAAAGAGGCACGTGGTCCCCAAGAACCAAGGTGGCCGGCTATCCCAATTTGCAGGACTTTCAGTGCTGAGAGTAGGATAGTCCTGACTCTAAAGCATAGATGAGAAGTGTAGGTGTCCTGTGCAATATATTGCTTTTGTGTGGCCTTTCTCACCAAGGTCTTGTAACTCCCACCCAAGTGATTGGGTGGGTCTGTGCAAATAAGGTAATTGTGGCCCACCAAGGAGATTGATCAGTTTTGCCATCCCACTAGGCTTAAAATGAGCCATCCCAGAAATGGGAAGGGAGGATCTTCTACCACCAAGAAAGAAGAGCCAGGAGTTGAGTGTGTCTTTTGGACCCAGGATCCCTGAGCTAAGAAGCTCCTGGAACCAGGAGACCGAGAGAGAGAGCTGTAACAGAGAAGACCGTGAGAAGCAGTGGCAAAGAAACAGCGGCAGCAGAACCAGCAGACCTGCAGGAGACGGTCCAGCTCACAAAGCGAGAAAGCTGAGCACCTTCAGGCAGAGGCTTACTGGCCGAGTGGCGTGCCGTGGGGCACTTATTAGCTGAGCTAAAAGAGCTTTGTAACACTTGCCTGAGCGGGACAGAGGCCAAGGGGCCAGGGCGAGGGGTGTCTGCAGGTACAGCTGGGAAGAGACTGTCCTGATGGAAGAACTGTATCCTGAGCACTCCTGAACCTGGATTGTAACCTGTTACTTCCCTAATAAACCTCATAATTGTGAGTATTGCCTGTGAGTTCTGTGAGGCCATTACGGTGAATTATTGAACTCAGTGGAGAAGTAGAGAATGCCATGGGAGGGGAGGTTGGTGTCAGAATTGGTAAAGATGATGGAGAGAGGAGGCATGTCTGATCTTTGCTTCACAGGAATCAGCCTTTGGCTGAATCTGATGGTGATTCTCTCTCCCCCTCCTGAAGTTAGCGGAGGTCAGACGCTGTTCCCACGCCATTTTGTACAAGGGGATAGTGAGCATAAGTCAACGGTGGTGAAAAAATACGGGTAGAGATAGTGAGAACTTTGACACAATGTGAAGAATGTAACCAATGTTATTGAATTGTACATGTAGAAATTGATGAGTGGGTGCATGTTCTCTGTGTATATCTTCACCAAAATTAAAATTAAAAGTCCTGGATAGTCCTGGGGAAACAGGACTGGTCGGTCACCTGTAATGGCAGGTTTACTCCTCACCCACCCTCCTGGGAGTGCACTCATGGCACACACAGCTTAATGCTGATTCCCAGGTGTTTACCACTCCTACTCCCACCTGTCTAGCACCTCTAAGCAAGGCAGATGGTGGAGGCATTAAGGGTGTGAGCTCCATCAAGAGACAGAAAGGGCCACATAAACCAGAGACTCCATCAGCCTGAGACTGGAAGAAATAGATGGTGCCCTGCTACCACCAGTGACCGCCCTGATAGGGAATACAACAAGAGTACCTGATAAAGCAGGAGAAAAGTGGGATTCTAGTAAAAAGACCAGACTTAATGGTCTGGCTGAGACTGGAGTGACCCCAGGAGACACGGCCTGCAGACTCTCTGTTAGCCCAAAACTGAAACCATTCCTTAAGCCAACTCTTCAGACAAAGATTAGACTGGACTATAAGACATAAAATGATACTGGTGAGCAGTGTGCTTCTTAGCTCAAGTAGACACATGAGACTATGTGGGCAACTCCTGTCCCGAGGTGAGATGAGAAGGCAGGGGGGACAGGAACTGGTTGAATGGACATGGGAAATACAGGGTAGAGAGGAGGAGTGTGCTGTTACATTGTAGGGAGAGCAACTAGGGTCACAGAACAATGTGTGTACAAGATTTTATATGAGAAACTGACTTGAATCTTAAATTTTCACTTAAAGCACAACACAAGAAAAAAAGAGTGTGGGCTTTGAAACCAGGGTACCTGGAACAAGTTGGGCCCAAACAGCTCTAACACTCACCAGCCATGTGTCTCTGGGCAAGTCACTTCACCTCTCTCTGCCTCAGTTTCTTCATTTATAAAATGGAAAGAAGGAGATGGTGTACTCCGTAGAATTGTTGTAAGAATCAAGTGAATTAATAGCTGTAAAGTACTTAGAATAGTGTCTGTCATGGAACAAGTTATACGGGCCACAATCCCTTATCTGAAACCCTATCCCCAATGTGCTCTGGGATTTGGGGGAGTTTGGGGATTTTGGAAAGCACGCGCCGTATGTTATATATATAAAACGTACCAGTGGTAAAAAAGAAAAAAAAAAATTTTTTTTTTTTTTGGTCTGGGTTAATAGCCCATAATTAAACATACTAATATTTCTACAGACAAAAAGGTGTGTGAATATCCATACATCTGTTTGGGTTAGGGTTTTGCCACTAAATGAAGTGTGGTACTAAAATTCATTTTTTCTAGACTTTTTGGCTCTCAGAATTGCAGGTAAGGGATTGTAAACTTGTGTAAGTGTTTGCTTTTGTTATCGTCTCATGAATGCCAGGTGTAGGTGACACATAATCGCTTCTTGAAGACAATTCAGAGTTTTTGTGCCTAAGGGCCACTTGGACTCTTGGAGTTTTCCACTTGGGCCCTTTTGCACCAACAGCTCTGAACCACCCTGGAGGGCTGGAGGAAAGACTCTTCTTTTTTTATCCAGGCCCACCATTTAGTGTTTTCTTCAGGTTCTTTCCAATGCGGTGGGGGGAGTAGGGAGGACTGGGGTGAGTTGCAAATTCAACTCTCCAAGAGCCTTTCCCAGTGTGAGGCTAGGGATTGAGGTTTCCACCAGTGTGGGAAGCGGTAAGCTCTGCGGAAGTGATGAGCAAGCCGAGTTTCTGGCAAAGCTGCCGGGGGTCCGGGCCGTGGTCTGGTCTGGGCAGCTGAGATACTAGAGCCAAAGAAGCATCCGCGGCCCCTCGGCAGCCCCTGGGGGTCCACAAAGGAACATCTTCATGGCAGATGCTTCGGCACTTGCAGAAAAGAGGACTCAGAAGGGAATTCTGAGAGCTTATTCAGTTGGGGTGTGTGTTTGCTCTGAGCACTCCAGGAAACGCCTGCTTCAGTAGGTGCTCATGGGATTTGGGGATTATGGTGGCTATAAAGGGGGAAGGAGAGCCCCCCCCCCGACTGCCTGCAGCATAGCCCTGTGAGAGGCCTCACGTGGAACCCACCTCCCCACAGTTCACGGAGCCCACTTCCAGCCCTCCCCAACCCAGGAATTACTGGCCTAGCTGCCTCGACATAGGATTATTTTGCAAATACATTTCTTTTGAGATTTGACTGTTTGAGTTAAAAAATGGTTCTTGATTCTCGTCAGTGAAATTTTAGCAGTTAAAGACATAGGCCCTATAAGTTGTACACCTGTAAAACGTTGAATTGGCAAAAGTTGTGTGATAGATGTACTTACAAAAAAAAAAAAAAAAAGAGTAGCTGCTGAGGGTGCTTATGTACAACCAAACATCTCATGGGATTAGGTTCCTTTGGAGATTTAGGGTCATGGTTTCATGGGACATCCCAGTTAACTGGCCTAATAATGTGTTTAGTGCTTCTGTTCTACCTCCTAGTTAGTTGCATAGTGCCTGGGGTCTTAAAAGCTTGCAAGCGGCTATCCAAGGCATAATTGGTCTCTTTATTCACCTGGGGCAACAGAGGAAGAAGGAGAGTCAGGAATAGGAAGAAGAAATGAAATGTGTGTCTAATTGCTTCCATGAACTGCCCCATTTGCCATGAGACCAGTAGAACTATATGGTGCCTGGCTACCATTACTGAACATTTTGTTCAAAGATTCTATATAAGAATTCTGATCAAAAAGAGGGAAAAGCAGAACAGAATTTCAAATTCTCATGGAATCCAGACTTTCTGGAGCCATGGAGACTGGATGAACCCCTGAAACTATTGCCCTGAGATAATAGAAATGTCTTCCTGAAGTCTTCTTAAAACCAAACAATAGCTTAGTTTAACTAGTGAAGAATGTCTGCCTTGAGCATTGTGCTCTTTTAAGAACTATCTATATGGGATCAAAGTGACAATAGCAACTCAAAGAAGTAGATAGGAACAGTAGAGGGCAGTGAGTTTATGTTAATGGGGGAGGAACAACTCAGAAAGAGGGTGAGAATGGTTGCACAACTCAAAGAATGTAATCAATGTCATTAATTGGACATGTAGAAACTGTCGAACTGATGTATGTTTGCTGTGTATATTCTCAACAACAACAACAAAACAAATAAAATAAAATAAAAAAAAAAGAAGACGACAACAACATGGGCCCTCTCTCAGGAGGTGGGGAGAGAAGATGCATTGGCAGTCAGCAAGTCTCACCCCTTGGGGTTGTTGTTGGTGCTGTGGAGTCAATTATAGCAGCCCCATGTGACAGAGTAGAATGGCCCCATGGGGTTTTCTTGACTGTGATCTTTACTGGAGCAGATCATCAGGTCTTTCTCCTGTGGAGCTGCTGGTGGGCTCGCTGCCAACATTTCGCTTAGCAGCCGAGCGCTTTACATTGCACCACCAGGGCTCCCTTATTTGGTCTTGTGGGCATTCCCAAACCTTATCTAAACTGTAGGCTCCTAGAGAAGCCATGGTTTCGCACCTCCTCTTTTAACTCCCTCCACCATCTGGGGAAGGAACCCTGGGGGCACAATTGTTAAGTGCTGGGCTGCTAACTGAAAAGTGGGTGCTTTGAACCCACCAGCTGCTCCACGAGAGAAAAGACCTGCCGATCTGCTCTTGTAAATATTACAGCCTAGGAAACCTTATGAGGCAGTTCTACTCTGGCCTATAGGGTCATTATGAGTTGGAATAAACTTGACAGCAATGGGAATAGGTTTCAGAATTTTTAAAAGATATAGTATGTATTAAACAGAACCTGTTTGTGGGATATTTGACCCACATGCTACCAGTGTGTGGCTGCTGGGTTATAATACGGTCTCATCTTACCCAAAGGAGCTATGACTCCACAGGGACAGGCCAGTGATTGGTGAGGTGACTATTTATTTCATTTATTCTCACATTCACACAGTCATTCAGCAAATGTCTAATGAACTCCTACTCCGTACCCCCTGTGCCAGGCCCTGTGATAAATACTGTAGACACAAAATGAACAAGACACCATCCCTCCCTTGAAGGACTCACAGGTGTCTTTATCACTGGATAGAAAACAGTGTTAGATTTAAAAATATATAAGTTTTAGAGTTAATTGCTGTAGTATTATATTTTAAGATAGGAGAATTTCTTAACTCAAAAGAATGACTTCCTATGGGGGAAACTCTAGTCAGAAGGAATACTAGAGTAGTGGACAGAGTCAGAAGCCCTGGTTGGAATATTCTTTCCAAGCTTTTCTACTCAATATGTGGGTGGCCTCAGGTAAGTGGCTTGTCCTGGCTGAGCCTCAGTCTCCACCTCTGTGAGATGGGATAATGGTACCTATCTTCTAAGGCTATTGGGAAACAGGAGAAACATGCAGGAAAGCCTGGCACAGTACCTGGTACACAGTAGATGCACAGCAAACTTGCCCACCAACTGCCAATGTAGTGAGCTGGGATGGGGAGGCAGGGGAAGATTACTTTGGGACAAAAAGTGTCTCAGCATCTCTCTTAATTCCCAACCAGCACTCAGTGATGTGACCTAGGGTGCTGAGGTCATGGCGATGAGAAAGTTCTGTGCCTGCCTCAAGAAATCGCAGTCCAGGGGCAGCTATCTTCTCACCCCCCTGGGTGTGAGGCTATCTCTCTTCTCTCAAAGCAAGAGGAGAGTGGGAAGGAATGCATACACATTCCAGTTACAATGACAAACAGGTCCATCTTGGTCGATATCAGCGAAGGATAAAAGAACCAATGGTAGAAGACTTGGAGTGACCCCAGGCACTGGGGTAGGGAGTGGGCGTGTTGAGACAGGCTCAGGCCTTGGAGAGGAGGAGAAGGCTTCATTTTAGGCCCCAGTTCCCAAAGATAAAGCTACCACTTGTGTGTGGTGTCCCTGGGGCTAGAGCACTTCTTCTTATGTAACACTGTCTAGAATATTCTAACTCTGGGGGGTAGGAGGGCCGTGGTGATGCAAACGATTTGTGCTCTACTTACTAACCTAAAGTTGGTTGTTCAAAGCCATCCAGTGGCACCAGGAAAGAGAGGCCTGGTGATCTGCCTCCATAAAGCTTACAGTCAAGAAAACACTATAGGGCTCAGTTCTACTCTGTAACACATGGGGTTGCCATAAGTCAGGATTGACTTGACAGCAACAGATTTGTAGAGGTAGGTACCATCATTAGACCCACTTTACAGATAAGGAAACTGAGGCTCAGAGAGGTGATGCCAACTTGCCCAAGGCCATGTGGCTGGCAAGGCATGGCCTGGAGATTCAAACCCGGGCCACACTCTTTTCCACACCCGACAGCATTGTCTGTGGAGGGAGGCTTCTACTGCAGGGCTCAGAAGACCTCATTCCGGGGACCCTGGTCCAGGAGGGAAGAAGGAAAACAGGCCAGCTAGGGCTCTGAAGGGCTCTGGCAAGAAATGAAGTGTATCTGTCTCAGGTCTGCAGCCCACCTAGGGATATGGGGCCCATTCATTCACTCATTCATTCATGCATGCATTCATGAATTCATTCATGCATTTAGTGCAGGTGGATTCCCAACTTCACCAGTTACTGTCCAGGTGACCCTGGCAGTTCACTTCAGGGTTCTCAGCCTAAGCTTCTACTGTGGTCCAGGTACTACTCCAACCATGCTGAGGGTACAGAGTGAACTAGTCAGACACTGCTACCAGCCTCATGGGCAGGTAGTTGGGGAGCTGACCTGGTCTGGAGGCTTTCTGGAAGAAACAATGCTTGAGTGGAGGTGGACAGGGTGAGGAGTTGTTAACCAGGTTCTCAGGGGTGACCAGGTAGCGATTTCCTTCTGGGGAGAGGCAGAAGTGGATTTACCAGACTTGCTGTGAAGCTTAAGCTTCAGGGCTCCTCATTTGCCAGCCACCTTCCAGTGACCTGGGAGGGCCCTCACGGTACACACTCAGGGTCACATACTTCTGTCAAGTTTGCAAAAATAAGACATTTCAACTGCAAGTGGTGAAGAATGTTGCCTCTGCCCACTCTGACTTCCTCTCTGTCATACTACCTCTCATTTTGGGTGTTGCTGGGTGGTTGAAGGCATTTTGGGGGATCTAGCTAAGTATTTTTCCACTAGCTAAGGGGAAATTGTCGTGGACTACTGATGTTGATGAAAATAACATAAAGCTGAAAATACACCATTGCAAAGAGGATGTTGACAGCAAACTGATTAATTTGTTGTTGTTAGTTGCCATCGAGTCAGCTCTGACTCATGGTGACTTATGTATAGCAGAATGAAACTGATTAATAAAAAACAACAAACTACTATTCAAATTACTTCAGAGCATAGAAAAGGAAGGAATACTCCCAAATTGATTCTATGAAGCTAGCATAACCCTGATACCAAAGCCAAGACACCACACACACAAAAAAGAAAACTACAGATCAATATCTTTCATGAATATAGATGGAAAAATTCCCAACAAAATTCTAGCCAATAGAATTCAGCATCATATCAAAATAATAGTAATAATACACCATGACCAAGTGAGATTCATACCAGGCATGCAAGGATGGCTCAACATTAGGGAATCAATCAACGTAATCCATCACATAAATAGAACAAAAGAAAAGAATTACATGGTTATCTCAATCGATACAGAAAAGGCATGTGATAAAGTTCAACACCTACTCCTGATAAAAACTCTCAGCGAGACAGGAATAGAAGGGAAACTCCTCAGCATGATAAAGGGTGTCTACACAAAACCATGGAAACCCTGGTGGTTAGTGGTTAAGAGCTATGGCTGCTAACCAAAAGGTCAGCAATTCAAATCCACCAGGCACTCCTTGGAAACTGTATGGGGCAGTTCTACTCTGTCCTATTGGGTCACTACAAGTGGGAATCAACTCGACAGCACCTCACAACAACAACAATACAAAGCCAACAGCCAACATCATTCTTAACAGAGAGAGTTGAAAGCATTCCGCCTGAGAACATGAACAAGACCTAATGTAAAGTCTAAAATGATAAAGATCATGGAAGAAAAAATAGGGACAAAGCTAGAGGCCCTAATGTTGTTGTTAGGTGCTGTCAAGTTGTTTCTGACTCATTGCAACCCTATGCACAACAGAACGAAAGACTGCCCTAATACATGGCATAAATACAATACAATACAGTACAAATATAACTGATATAACTATAAACATAACTAACAATGCACAAAGACACCAGATTATAAACTAGATAACTGTGAGCTCCTAAAAATTAAAAACTTATGCTCGTCAGGAGACTTCCCCGCAAGAGTGGAAAGAGAACCGACAGACTGGGGAAAAAAACCTTTGGTTATGACATATTCAACAAGGTCTAATCTCTAAAACCTATAGAATACTTCAACACCTCAACAACAAAAGCACAAATAATCCAATTAACAAATGGGCAAAGGATATGAACAGACATTTCACCAAAGAAGACATTCAGGCAGCTAACAGACACATGAGGAAATGCTTTCGATCATTAACCATTACAGAAATGCAAATCAAAACTACAATGAGATATCATCTCACTCCAACATTACCGGCACAAATAAAAAAAGCAGAAAATAACAAAGTTGCAGAGGTTGCAGTGAGATTGGAACTCTTATGCACTGCTGGTAGGAATGTAAAATGGTACAACCACTATGGAAAACTCTGTGGTGCCTCCTTAAAAAGCTAGAAATAGAAATACCGTATGATCCAACAATCCCACTCCTAGGAATACATCCTAGAGAAATAAGAGATGTCACACGAATAGACATATGCACACCCATGTTCATTGCAGCATTATTCAATAGCAAAAAGATGGAAACAACCTAAGTGCCCATCAACAGATAAATGTATAAACAAATCATGGTCATACACATACTACTCAATGATAAAGAACAATGATGAATCCAAGAAACATCTCATAAAATGGATGGATCTGGAGGGTATTACGCTGAGGGAAATAAGTCAATCACAAATGGGCAAATAGTGTATGAGACCACTATTATTTTTTTAAAAAAAACAACCCCAAGAAAAGGTTTACACACAGAAAAAAAAAATTTTTTTTTATAGTTACAAGGGAGGGAAAATCATTAGCTAGATAGTAGACAAGTTAACTCTGGTGAAGGGAAAGACAACACACAATATAGGGGAAGGCAGCACAACTTGACCAAGACAGTCATAAAAGCTTCCTAGACACATCCAAACACCTTAAGGGATCAAGCTACTGGGGCTGAGGGCTGGAGACTGTGGGCCTGGGGGATATCTAGGTCAATTGGCATAATATAGTTCATAAAGAAAATGTTCTACATCCTACTTTGGTAGTAGGGCCTGGGGTCTTAAAAGCCTGCAAGCAGCCATCTAAGATACAGCTATTGGTTTCATCCCATCTGGAGAAAGGAAGAATGAAGAAAACCAAAGACACAAGGAAAATACTAGTCCAAAGGACCAATGGACTACATGAACCACAGCCTCCACCAGGCTGAGACCAGAAGAACTAGATGATGCCTGGCTACCACCACCGACTGCTCTGTGATGGAGGGTCCCCTACAGAGCAAGACATTCATTGTAAGGTATGAACAAATCTGTCTTGGAAGAAGTATAGCCAGAATGCTCCTTAGAGATGAGTATGGTGAGACTTTGTCTCACATACTTCGTACATGTCATCAGAAAGTATCAGTCTCTGGAGAAGGACACCAAAAGTAGAGGGTGAGTGAAAAAGAAGAAAACCCTCAATGAGATGGATTGACACAGTGGCTGCAACAATGGGCTCAAGCATAACAACAATCATGAGGATGGCACAGGACCACGCAGTGTTTCGTTCTGTTGTACACGGGGTCATTACGAGCTGAAACTGACATAACAGTACCAAACAACAGCAACAGAAAAGGAGAAAAATGTAGAACAAAATTCAAATTCTAAAAAAAAAGACGAAACTTACTTGTCTGACAGAGATTAGAGGAACCCCTGAGACTATGGCCCCCAGACACCCTGCTAACTCAGAACTGAAGCCACTCCCAAAGTCCACGTTTCAGCCAAAGATTAGACAAGCCTATAAAACAAACAGTAATGCACAGGAGAAACGCGCAACACCTGCCCAAAAGCAAAGATGAGAAGGCAGGAAGGGACAGGAAAACTGGACGAATGGACATGGAGAACCCGGGGTGGAGAGGGAAAGGGGGAGAACGCTGACACATTGCAGGGATTGCAACCAATGTGACAAAACAATTTGTATATAAATTTTTGAATGGAAAACTAATTTGTGCTGTAAATTTTCATCTAAAACATAACAAAACTAAACAAAAACAATGACAAACCAAACTCGTTGCTGTCGAGTCAATTCAGACTCGTAACGACCCTATGTAGGACAGAATAGAATGCCCTACAGGGTTGCCAATACTGTAGATCTGTACGGAAGCAGACTGCCAAGTCTTTCTCCTGTAGAGCAGCTAGTGGGTTTGAACCACAAACCTTTCTGTTAGCAGCTGATCGCCTAACCACTCCACCACCAGGGCTCCCCTGGTTAACAACCCGTTGCTGTCCAGTTGATTCCGACTCATAGCGACCCTATAGGACGGAGTAGGAACTGCCCCATAGGGTTTCCAGGGAGTGGGTGGTGGATTTGAACTACTGACCTTTTGGTTAGCAGCCGTAGTTCTTAACGACTGCGCCACCAGGGCTCCCCAACTGGCTGATACACCACCACACCATGTTAATTCAAAGAATTTTTAGGATTAGTAATCACGAAGTCAGGAAATGCTGTGAAATCTTACAGTTCCTATGTGAAAGAAACTTGGTAGAGATTTTTCTAAATTTGACAATAATCCTAAAATTCTATGACACTCACACCTTTGAATTGTGGTGTTGGCGAAGAATATTTAATATACCACGGACTGCCAAAAGAATGAACAAATCTGTCTCGGAAGAAGTACAATCAGAATGCTCCTTAGAAGCAAGGATGGCGAGACTGCGTCTTATATACTTTGGACATGTTGTCAGGAGGAATCAGTCACTGAAGAAGGAATGGAAGGAAGGGCTGGGTACATAGAAAGGACAGGGAAGAGGAGGAGGGAAGGGTGTCGCCCATAATCTTGACTTGACCTCTCACCGTCTGTGTGTCCAAAGAACAGAGGAAATCTTGAGGCCAGGGCCAAAGAAAGCACCTGATAAGTTACATCCCTCAGCCTCTTACTGGTGCTAAAGTCCTCTCCCTGACAGCTGCCCACTGAGTCTTGGCTTTACATACCTCATGGGTTGGAGAGTTCACCTCCTACCCCATATTCTGTGCTATCATATGTCAAAACTCTAGTTGCGGGAAGTTCTTCCATCTAGCTGATCACTAACTGTCTGTAGTTCCCCCTGGGTCCTGATGTGCCCTAGGGGCTCCATAAATAGTTGACTTCTTTTTCCCATCTCATTATAGCTCTGTAGAGACTTAAAGCAAGCTCAAGTTTTGTCCTTGCCCAACTTTTCTTCTTCAGGAGAGACAATTTTTTCTTCCTTCAGAGTCCTCTCATGACTTGGCTCCCAAAGCCTTCCTCATTTATTACCTCTCAAAGATTTCTCAACTACCCATGGACATATTATAATAATAATAACTAACAAGCATTAAGTGTTTACTATGTACTAGGCACTTTGCTAAGGAGCCCTGGTGGCAAATGTTTAAGTGCCTTAATGCTAACTGAAAGGTCGGAGGTTCAAACCCATCAGTGGCTCCTCCAGAGAAAAGAACTGGCAATCTTCTCCTGTAAAAATTGCAGCCTAAGAAATCCTATGGGGCAGTTCTACCCTGTCCTATAGGCCTCTTGCTGTCAGTTCTAATCCAGCAGGAAGCTGGGCCCCCAGCTCTCAATGCCATTATAATAACAACCATTCACATCTGCTATGCCCTGCATGGTTCACTTCACCCTGGGCCTCATGGGACCTCACAAGGGCTTACAAGGAAGGGGAAGGGAGGGAGTGGAGAGAAAGAGACTTGGCACTTGAGCACCTTCATTTTGCAGATGAGTAGACCAGGGTCCAGAGAAGGGACAGTTTATATGTCTGCCTCCCCCACCAGACTCTGAACTCCTTGAGATGAAGGACTGGGTCTTGACTTTTTATTCATTCATTCCAGGCAGAAGAAACAGCAAATCAAAGATCCTGAGACAGAAATGCATTTGGCCTGTTGAAGAACCCTCTAGAAGGCCAGTGGAGCAGAGTGAGAGAAGAGTTATAGGAGATGAAGTCCGGCACTATCCAGATTATGAGCCTGGCTTTTATTCCAATTACCAGGGAAGTCACCGGAAGATGCCTATTCTGAGAGCAGACACAGAAAAGACAATGGCCAGTAAGATGGACTTATCCTCATCCTCTGGAGTATAAGTTAAGTAGCCAGTGTCATGATGGGGGGCTCCCAGGGGCTATGAGAGCACAGAGGAGAGCCCTGCCCCAGCCTGAGGGCCTGAGAATATGCCCCAGGGAAGAGACATTTCAGCTGAGCCCTGAAGGCTGATAAGACTCAGCCAGGTTGAAAAAGACTTACATGGGAGGGGATGTGCAGTACAATGGATCGTTTTTTGTGTGGCCTTTCCCACCATTATCTTGTAACTCCCACCCAAGAGGGGGAGTGTGCAAATAAGGTAATTGTGGCCCACCAAGGAGATTGGTCAGTTTTGCCATCCCACTAGGCTTAAAAGGAGCCAATTCCAGAGCAAAGAAAGGATTCTTACCATCACCAAGGAAGAAGGGCCAAGAGCAGAGTTCATCCTTTGGACCTGGGATTCCTGTGCCGAGAAGCTCCTCAAACCAGGAGACAGAGAGAGCGCTACATAACACCGAAGACAGTGAGAAGCCGTGACAGAGAAACAGTGGCAGGAGAGAGAGCAGCAAGAGACTGTGTGATGGGCTTCCCAGCCCCCACAGAACAAGCAAGCTGAGTGTCTTTGGGAAGGAGGCTTGCTAGCGGAGTAGGGTGCCTTGGAGCACTTATCCACAGAGCTAAAAGAGCTTTGTAACACTTGCCTGAGCAGGACAGAGGCCAAAGGCCCAAGAAGGGGCACGCCTGCAGGCAAAAATGGGAAGAGGCTGTCCTGATGGAAGAACTGTATCCTGAGTGTTCCTTTACCTGAATAGTAACCTGTAACTTCCCTAATAAACCCCATAAACATGAGTATTGTCTATGAGTTCTGTGTGGCCATTGCAATGAATCATTGAAGTCAACAGACAAGTAGAGTGCCATGGGAGGGACCACTGGTATCAGAATTGGTAAAGATGGTGGACAGAGGAGGTATGTCTGATCTCTGTGTCATAGGAATCAGCCTTGGGCTGTTGATCTTTATTCTCTTTCTCCTTCATGAAGTTAGAGGAGGTCAGAAGTCACCCTCATGCCATTTTTACAGGATGGCAAGTGGCATTTCAGGTAGAGAGAACAGCAAGTGCAAATGTCTGAGGAGAGAAAAAGCTGGGGCATTTGGGACTGTCTTAGTTGTCTAGTGCTGCTATAACAGAAATACCACAAGTGGATGGCTTTAACAAACAGATATTTATTCTGTCACCGTCTAGGAGGCTACAAGTTCGAATTCAGGGTGCCAGCTCTGAAACAGGCTGCTCAGCCATATCTCGAATAGTACCTGAGCCAATTCTTTTTTCCTTCTTCTTTCTTCTTTCTCTCCTTTCCCTTCCCTAGCCCATCCCTGCCTCCAAGTAAGATCCTGATGTTAGTTCCCCAAATGGTTAAGTGTTAACCAATGTTTCCTCTAAGACTGTGGAAAACAAGTGATATTGATCTAAGCCTGTCAAATAAGACGAAGAATGGAGCCAACTACCCTGTGAGCCAATGGGATAATGGCAGGAAAAGATCGACATGTCTGAGATACGACCACCGAAACCAAACAGAAGAAAGAGAGTGCACATTCCACAAGTCCCTAAAAGTTATGGTCCCTTTTCCCTTAAAAACCCAAGCTGATCGGTAGTCTGGTGAGACAGACGACTTTAGGAGGAGATCATTCCCCTCTGTCTCCATATACTGGTGTATCTAATAAAGCTCTTGCTACCCACCTCACCCCTGTCTCAAGAATTGGCTATTTGCGGCAGGCGGCTCTAACTCGCGAAATTGCGGTAACAGTTCCAGGGAAAGGCTTTCTCTCTCTGTCGGCCCTGGGGGAAGGTTCTTGTTATCAATCTTCCCCTGGTCTAGAAGCATCTCAGCACAGAGGCCCCGGATTCAAAGGACATGTTCCCCTCCTGATTCTTCATTCTTGGTTGTACAAGTTCCCCCTCCTATCTGCTTGATTTTCTCTTTTTTAGCTCAAAGGAGATTGACTCAAGATACAACCTAATCCTGTAAATTGAGTCCTCCTCATTAACATAACTGCCCCTAATCCTGCCTCATTAACATAATAGAGGTAGGATTTACAACACATCAGAAAATCACATCAGATGACAATCACACAGTACTAGGGATCATGGCCTAGCCAAGTTGACACATATTTTTGGAGGACACAATTCAAACCATAACAGGGACCATGTTGTTGTGTGCCACTGAGTTGATTCTGACTCATAGCAACTCTGTAGCACAAAGTAGAAGTGCCCCATAGGGTTTCCTAGGCTGTAATTTTTTCACGGAATAGCTAAATCTAATAGAAGAAATGATGAAGTAAAAGAGCTGAACAGAAGATTTCAAAGGGCAGCTCAAGAAGACAAAATAATGAAATAGGTAAAGACCTGGAGTTAGAAAACCAGAAGGGAAGGACATACTTGCCATTTCTCAAGCTAAAAGAACTGAAGAAAAAATTCAAGCCTTGAGTTGTATTGCTGAAGGATTCTATGGGCAAAATATTGAATGACACAGGAAGCATCAAAAGAAGATGGAGGGAATACACAGAGTAACTGTACCAAAAAGAATTAGTTGATGTTCAACCATTTCAAAAGGTAGCATATGTCTTAGACTGGGTTCTCTAGAGAAGCAAAACCAGTAAAATGTATATATATATATGGAGAGATTTATATCAAGGAAACAGCTCACGCGACTGTAGAGACTGGAACGTCCCAAGTCTGTGGATCAGGATAGAGGCTTCTCCTGATTCACGTAGCCGCATGGGCTGGTGAACCCAAGATCAGCAGGTGGGAGAGCAGGACCCTTTTGAAGATCAACAAATTCCAAGATTGGCAGGTAAACTCCCAAGAACTGGAGGTCAGATGAACAGGAGGCAGCTGCAGGATCCAGAGAGGTCAAAAGCCAGAATGTTCACCTATATTTGGATACAGGCCACATGCCCAAGGAAACTCCCTTTCAACTGATTGGCTACTCACAGCAGATCCCATCATGGGGGTGATCACATATAAACACTGAGAATCATGGCCCAGCCAAGTTGACCCACAATCTTAACCATCACAGCATATAATCAAGAACTGATGGTATTGAAGGAATAAGTCCAAGCTGCACTGAAAGCACTGGCAAAAAACAAGCCTCCAGGAATTGACATAATACCAGCTGAGCTGTTTCAACAAATGGGTGCAATGCTGGAAGCACTCACTTGTCTACGCTGAGAAATTTGGAAGACTGCTACCTGGCCAACCGACTGGAATATATTTGTGCCCATTCCAAAGAAAGGTGATCCAACAGAATGCAGAAACTATCTAACAGTATCATTAATATCATACACGAGTAAAATTTTGCTGAAGATAATTCGAAAACAGTTGCAGTACATCAACGGGGAACGGTCAGAAATTCAACCCAGATTCAGAAGAGGATGTGGAACCCAGGGATATCATTGCTGATGTCAGTTGGATCTTGGCTGAAAGCAGAGAATACCAGAAAGATGTTTACCTGTGTTTTATTGACTATGCAAAGCCATTTGACTCTGTGGATTATAACAAATTATGGATAACATTGCAAAGAATGGGAATTCCAGAAGACTTAATTGTGCTCACGTGGAACCTGTGCATAGACCAAGAGGCAGTTGTTCGAACAGAACAAGGGGATACTGCATGGTTTAAAATCAGGAAAGGTGTGTGTCAGAGTTGTATCCTTTCATCATACTTATTCAGTCTGTATGCTGAGCAAATAATTTGAGAAGCCAGACTATATGAAGAAGAATGGGGCATCAGGACTGGAGGAAGACTCATTAACAACCTGCTATATGCGGATGACACAACCTTGCTTGCTGAAGTGAAGAGGTCTTAAAGCACTTACTGATGAAGATCAAAGACTAAAGCCTTCAGAATGGATTATTCCTCAAGACAAAGAAAACAAAATCCTCACAAGTGGACCAATAAGCCACATCATGATAAATGGAGAAAAGATTGAAGTTGTCAAGGATTTCATTTTCCTTGGATCCACAATCAACAGCCATGGAAGCAGCAGTCAAAAAATCAAAGGACACAGCATTGGGCAAATCTGCTGCAAAAGGCCTCTTTGAAGTGTTAAAAAGCGAAGATGTCACCCTGAGGACTAAAGTGTGCCTGACCCAAGCCATGGTATTTTCAATAGCCTTATATGCATGTGAAAGCTGGACAATGAATAAGGAAGATGGAAGAAGAATTGATGCCTCTGAATTATGTTGTTGGCGAGGAATTTTGAATATACCACAGACTTCCAGAAGGACGAAAAATCTGTCTTGGAGGAAGTACAGCCAGAATGCTCCTTACAAGCAAGGGTGGCAAGACTTCGTCCCAGGTACTTTGGACATGTTTTCAGGAAGGACCAGTCCCTGGAGAAGGACATGATGCTTGGTAAAGTAGAAAAATAAAACAAAACGAACAAACCGAACCCATTGCTGTTGAGTTGATCTTGAATCATAGTGACCCTATAGGACTGAGTAGAACTGCCCCATAGAGTTCCAAGGAGCAGCTGGTGGATTTGAACTGCCGACTTCTGGTTAGCAACTCTTAACCACTGCACCACTGGGGCTCCTTGTTAAAGTCGAGGGTCAGTGAAAAAGGAGACCCTAAATGATATGGATGAACACAGTGGCTGCAACAATGGACTCAAACATAGTAACAATTGGGGGGATGGAACTTGACTAGGCATTGTTTCATTCTGTTACATAGGGTCACTATGAGTTGGAACTGACTTGATGGTACCTAACGACAACAGTCGTTACGGAAGCAGACTGGTAGGTCTTTTCTTCCATGGAACTGCTGGTGGGTTCGAACCCACAACCTATCAGTTAGCAGCTGAACACAACCGTTGTGCCACCAGGGCTCCTTAAGAAGTTTAATACGGCTGGATTCTATGTGGTGTAGTGGTTAAGAGCTTGGCTGCTAACTGAAAGGTCGGCAGTTCAAATCTACCAGCTGCTCCTTGGAAACCCTATGGGGCAGTTCTACTCTGTCCTATAGGATAGCTATGAGTTGGAACCAACTCGACGGCACCTAAAAACAACAGATTCTGGTTACAAGCAGGGCTGGCCTAAGGAGGAGTGGGGGATCTGCTTTTCTCACTTAATATATTGTAAACATTTTCCTATATCGCTAAGTATTCTTCTACTATAGGATTTTTAAGTGCTGCATAGTAGTCCATGGTACATTCCATCACATAGTAACCAGTTCCCCACTGTTGGCCATTCATGATGTTTCCAGTTTTTACTTATTATAAGCAATGCTGTGATGAGCATCTTTGTTCATAGATCTTTGTGCACATCTATTATTATTTCCATACAGCAGAGAGGGGAAGTTTTGGGGGCTGCTTGGACCAAACAGGCTTGAGCTGTGCCTAGCAGGAACTGAGTCTGAGTTGGATCTCTTTGTCAAACTAGTCGCAGGTCCTCTTGGGCAGCTGTTGGCTGGTTTTACACTTGAGGGGCCCTAAACAGGGAGATGCTGGGAGAAGGCTTGAGGGAGAGATAAAGAGCCCTAACTATGGCTGGCTGCCCAGACCAGATAAAGGTGAGAGGAGGGAAGAGTCCCAAAGCTTGGGCCCCGGCATGTCCTGTCACAATTATGGTATTTCTAGTGGTTGTGAAGTTTGTGTGGCTAGCCAGCCTGGTGCCCCATCTCCCACCAGGGAGGCGACAAAAGATCTTCAAATTGAGCATGAACCTGGATTCCAATCACAACTTTACCACTAAAGACCGAGTGACCTCGGGTCAATTACTCTGTCTGTAAACCTCAGTGCCCTCACCTGTAAAATGGGGAAAATAGCCTAATAGGGTTATTGTGGAAGTTGAACAAGATTAACAAGTGTCTGGCCCATTGACCATGTTCCCAATAACTGATGATGTCTATTTTCGCTGTCATCCTGGGCCTCTATCCTTTTTTTTTTTTTTTAATGAAATGTTATGGAGACATAATATTCCCATACCATACAAAGTCCTTTTAAATATAATCACAGAATTGTGCAACCATCACCACAATCAATTTTAGAACTTTTCCATCTCCCCCCCAAAAAACCCATGCCCATAACAGTCTCTCCCATTTTTCTCCAACCCCCTTCCCCAGCTCTAGGCAACCATGAATCTACTTTCTGTGGAATCTACTTTCTATGGATTTGTCTATTCTGGAAATTTCACATAAATGGACTCATCCCATTGTATGACTGGTTCTTTTACCATGCATAATGTTTTCAAGGAGCCCTGGTGGCACAATGGTTAAGCACTCCCCTGCTAACCAAAAGGTCATGGTTTGAACACACCTAGTGGCTCCATGGGAGAAAGACCTGGTGATCCACTTCTGTAAAGATTGAAGCCTAGAAAACCTCCCGGAGCAGTTCTATTCTGTCATGTAGGGGTCACTATGAGTTGACACTGACTTGATGGCACATGACAACAACAACAGCATCTGCTATAGCATGTATTAATACTTCATTTCTTTTTGTTGTAGAATAATATTGCATTGTACAGATATACCATATAGTATTTATCCATTCATAGTTGGTGGACATTTGCGTTGTTTCTACTTTTTGGCTACTGAGAATAATGCTGCTATGAACATTTGCATATAAGCTTTTGTGTAGACGTATGTTTTCACTTCTGTTGAGTATATCGCTAGGAGTGGAATTGCTGGGTCAAATGGTAACTCTATGTTTAACCGTCTGAGGAACTGCTAAACTTTTCCAAAGTGACTGCACCATTTTACATTTCAACCAGCAATGTATGAGGGTTCCAGTTTCTCCACATCCTCACCAGTGCTTCTTATCCATTTTGTTTTAATTATAGTCATCTAGTGGTTGTGAATCTAGGAATCTAGGAATGTATGAATGTATGTATGTGAATGTATGACTCTAGGAAAATTGGAAATCGTCAAAATGAAATGGAATGCATAAACATTGATATCCTAGGCATTAGAGGGCAGAAACGGACTGGTATTGGCCATTTTGAATTGGACAATCATATAGTCTACTACGCCAGGAATGACGACTTGCGGAGGAATGGTGTTGCATTCATCGTCAAAAATACCATTTCAAGATCTATACTGAAGTGCAATGCTGTCAGTGATAGGATAATATCCATACTCCTACAAGGAAGATCAGTTAATACGACTATTACTCAAATTTATGCACCAAACACTAAGGCCAAAGATGGAGAAATTGAAGATTTTTATCAGCTTCTGCAGTCTGAAATTGATTGAGATGCAATCAGGATGCATTGATAATTACTAGTGATTTGAATGTGAAAGTTGGAAACAAAGAAGAAGGATTGGTAGTTGGAAAATATGGCCTTGGAGATAGAAACAATGGTGGAGATCAAATGATAGAATTTTGCAGAAGTCCAATGTCTTCTTCATTGCAAATACATTTTTTCACCAACATAAGTGGTGACTATACACAGGGACCTCACCAGATGGAATTCACAGGAGTCAAATAGACTATATCTGTGGAAAGAGACAGTGGAAAAGCTCAATATCATCAGTCAGAACAAGGCCAGGGGCCGACTGTGGAACAGACCATCAATTGTTCATATGCAAGTTCAAGCTGAAACTGAAGAAAATCAGAGCAAGTCCACGAGAGCCAAAGTACGACCTTGAGTACATCCCATCTGAATTTAGAGACCATCTCAAGAATAGATTTGACGTGTTGAACACTAACGACTGAAGACCAGATGAGTTGTGGAAGAACATCAAGGACCTCATCCATGAAGAAAGCAAGGGGCCATTGAAAAGACATCAAAGAAAGAAAAGGCCAAGATGGATGTCAGAGAAGACTCTGGCTTGTTCTCAAACGTCGAGCATCTAAAGCAAAAGGAAGAAATGATGAAGTAAAAGAGCTGGACAGAAGATTTCAAAGGGCAGCTCAAGAAGACAAAGTAAAGTATTATAGTGACATGTGCAAAGAGCTGGAGATAGAAAACCAAAAGGGAAGAACACACTCAGCGTTTCTCAAGCTGAAAGATCTGAAGAAAAAATTCAAGCCTCGAGTTGCAATAGTGAAGGGTTCTATGGGGAAAATATTAAACGATGCAGGAAGCATCAAAAGAAGATGGAAACAAAACACAGAGTCATTATACCAAAAAGAATTAGTAGACGTTTGACCATTTCAAGAGGTAGCATATGATCAGGAACCGATGGTACTGAAGGAAGAAGTCCAAGCTGTACTAAAGGCATTGGCGAAAAACAAGGCTCCAGGAATTGACGGAATATCAATTGAGATGTTCAACAAAGAGATGCAGTGCTGGAGGTGCTCATTCGTCTATGCCAAGAAATATGGAAGACAGCTTCCTGGCCAACTGACTGGAAGAGATCCATATTTATGCCTATTCCCAAGAAAGGTGATCCACCTGAATGATACTGAACAATATCATTAATATCACATGCAAGCAAAATTTTGCTGAAGATCATTCAAAAGCGGCTGCTGCAGTATATCGACAGGGAACAGCCAGAAATTTAGGCTGGATTTTGAAGAGGATGTGGAACCAGGCATATCATTGTTGATGTCAGATTGATCCTGGCTGAAAGCAGAGAATACCAGAAGGATGTTTACCTGTGTTTTATTGACTATGCAAAGACATTCGACTGTGTGGATCATAACAAACTATGGATAACATTGCTAAGAATGGGAATTCCAGAACACTTAATTGTGCTCATGAGGAACCTGTACATAGATCAAGAGGCAGTTGTTTGCACAGAACAAGGGGATTAAAGTCAGGAAAGGTGTGTGTCAGGGTTGTATCCTTTCATCATACTTTTTCAATCCATATGCTGAGCAACTAATCCGAGAAGTTAGCCTATATGAAGAACGGGGCATCAGGATTGGAGGAAGGAAGACTCATTAACAATCTGCGTTATGCAGATGACACAACCTTGCTTGCTGACAGTGAAGAGGACTTGAAGCACTTACTAATGAAGATCAAAGACCTCAGCCTTCAGTATGGATTACATCTCAACATAAAGAAAACAAAAACGCTCACAACTGGACCAATAAGCCACATCATGATAAATGGAGAAAAGATCGAAGTTGTCAAGGATTTCATTTTATTTGGATCCACAATCAACACCCATGGAAGCAGCAATCAGGAAATCAAAAGACGCATTGCATCGGGCAAATCTGCTGCTAAGGACCTCTTTAAAGTGTTGAAGAGCAAAGATGTCACCTTGAAGACTAAGGTGCGCCTGACCCAAGCCATGGTATTTTCCATCACATCATATGCATATGAAAGCTGGACAATGAATAAGGAAGACTGAAGAAGAACTGACGCCTTCGAATTGTGGTGTTGGCGAAGAATATTGAATATACCATGGACTGTCAAAAGAACAAACAGATCTATCTTGGAGGAAGTACAACCAGAATGCACCTTAGAAGCAAGGATGGCGAGATTGCGTCTTACATATTTTGGACAAGTTATCAGAAGGGATCAGTCCCTGGAGAAGGGCGTCATGCTTGGTAAAGTACAGGGTCAGCAGAAAAGAGGAAGACCCTCAACAAGATGGATTGGCACAGTAGCTGCAACAACGGGCTTAAGCATAACCATGATTGTAAGGATGGCGCAGGACTGGGCAGTGTTGCGTTCTGTGGTACATAGGGTCACTAGGAGTCAGAGCTGACTCGACAGCACCTAACAACACAACAGTGCTTGTGAAGTGCTATCTCATTGTGGCTTTGATTTGCGTTTCCCTGATGGCTAACGTCTCCGGGCTTTTTGATGGGAATCCAGGTCATGTCTGGAAGCAGATAAATCCTGAGACGCCCCCTTTCCAATGCAGGATTACTAACCTGTTCCAAATAAAGGAAAACAAATCTTATATGAAAAAAAAAAAATCATTGTTGCTACATAACACTCCTTAAAGTGGTTCTAAGAAGCCCTGGTAGTGGAATGTTAACCAAAAGGTCAGTGGTTTGAACCCACCAGTTGCTCCACAGGAGAAAAGACCTGGCAATCTGCTCCCATAAAGATTAAAAACCAAACCCTTTGCCATCGAGTGAATTTCAACTCATAGAGACCCTATAGGACAGAGAACTGCCCCCTAGGTTTTCCAAGGAGCACCTGGTGGATTCGAACTGCCAACATTTTGCTTAAAAGCCGTAGCTCTTAAACCACTACACCATAAAGATTGAGAAAAAAAAATTTTTTTTTTTTTTTTTAAAGATTAAAGCCTAGGAAATCCTATAGAGCAGTTCTACTCTGTCACATTGGGTGGCTGTGAGTCAGAATTGACGGCACACAACAACAACAACAACAAAGTGGCTCTACCATAAATTAATTAACTATTCCTCCACTTGGGGATATTGAGTAATTTCTAAGTTTCTGTTACCTCTAATAATTATGAAGACTTGGTTGTCCCATGGAAAATGCCCTTGATAAGTTAACGAAAGCAAAAAAAAAAGTTCAGTCTGATTATAGCTGAAAAATATATATTTGTTTGTTCATCCAAACTTTTTTTTGAGTACCATACTATGTACCAAGTCCTGTGCTGGCTTATGGATAGGAATTAAAAAAAAATGAAAATACTACTTGCGTTAGGGTTGGTGGTGTTCTGGGTGATAGCTTCCCCTACCCTATCCCACCTCTATTTCCAAACCCTCTGCTGTTGTTCTATTGCCTTCGAGATGGCAAAAGTGGAGGGAGAAAAAACATATATATATTGACCTAGGAATGAGAAGAGAAACATTTTTTGTGGCAGATTCTTTTGCAGCTATTATTTCATTTAATCTCTCCCTAATCCCTGGAGAGATAATAGTAATAAATACTATTGTGGCACTTAACTGTGTGCCTGATGCTACTATACGATTTAGAAACTGGAAACTGAAGCTAGGGAAGATGTCCTTCCACTCAGGTGGTCTATTCTTCCATGTTGCCCACCCATGCGCAAAGCTGAATATAAGCTCATGTACACAGGTCTAGAACACAAACAGTAATACACGTGAGGAACGTGCTTCTTAGCTCAGCCATGTAAATGAGACCAAATGAGCAACACGTGCCCAAAAGCAAAGACAAGAAGACAGGAAGCGACAGGAAAACGGGACAAATGGAATCAGGGAAACCAGGGTAGAGAAGGGGACAGTGTTAACACATCATGGGATTTTAACCAATGTCACAAAACAACTTGTGTATAAATTGTTGAATGAGAAACTAATCTGCTCTGTAAACTTTTACCTAAAGCACTATAAAAAATTAAAAAAAAAAAAGGAAAAAGACAAAGCTCACGTACACACTCAGGTCCACATTTGCACCCACGGGCATGCACAGAACCACACCTGGCACACCCAGACACACACGTGCACTCACATACAGGACTGCTCATATACACAGGTGTGCACACAGTATTATTTGCATGGGAACACACATGTATATGTGGGCTCACCCATGTACCCTTCGGATGCACACCTGCCTAAGAATGCAGAAGCGGTGCAGATAAAGGGGCCAGAGTCCAACTTTTGCCTCCTCTCTGCACCCTCAAGGCACCGTCTGCTGCTGGCAGGTGTGTGCAGGACCGGGTGAGGCGCAGGCAGGTGGCTAGGGGCTCAAAGGGCAGAGATGGCTGCTCTATAAACCCAGGGCCTCCTGCCAAACTTCTAAATGGGCTTCAGTGGCTGAGGAGTTTCACCTGCCAGGCAAACCCCCAGCCAGAGGGCCTGACCTGAGGGGCTACAGTGTGCCCAGCCCTGTTCCAGAGTCTCCAGGGGCTGTTCAAAGACGGCATGATCTGGTCCACCCCAGGTGCTCAAGAAGACAAGGTCCACACCCAGCAGCGGCAGCGTGGCAGAGCCGTTAAAGGCGAGTGCTTTAGCAGCAGGCTGCCTGGATCAGAATCCTGCCTCTACGACTGCCTGCCTGTGTGACCTGTGCAAGCTACTGAAAATTCACTGACCTCTGCTTCAATTTTCCCATCTGTAAAACAGGGCCAACGCTAACACTTACCTCCTGGGGTTGTTGTTTAGCAAGTACTCTACCATACAACAAGCATGTATTTGTAAAAGAAACTGTTTGGGGCAGAGTGGGTGGAGAGGAGGAGGAGCAGGCACTGAGTAGAAAGAACTTCTTCAGGACCTGGAGTCCCCTGAGCTTGGACCTGCATCCCATTAGCTGGGTGACCTTGGGCAAGTCACATAACTTCTCTGAACCTCAGTTTCCTCATTTGTAAAATTTCCTTCTTTTGATTACTAAACAGGTATTTATTAAAGACCTACTACTACATGCCAGGTACAGTGCCAGGCATAAGAATACAGTGGGAGCCTGCAGGGAGCCCACAGACTTAGGGGAAGAGTGAGATGAAAACATCCCGCACACACTAGGTGCTCAATCAATGTCCCTTCCTCCCTTCCTGTTCTGTCATTGGAAAGACAAGACAACATAAAGAAAGCTTGAAGAATAGAAGGGGCTGAGGTAGAGAACTCTATCCCCCAGAATCCCACCAACCCTAACACAACTACTACATTTCTGCCAATCCCATAAGCTCCTGCAGGGACTGGCACATGGTGAGAGGCAGAATAAAACATTTGAATTACTTACCACCTTACATGGAGTTCCTGGGTGGTACAAATTGTTCGGTGCTCAACTACTAACTGAAAGGTTGGTAGTTCAAACCCACACAGATAAGCCAGAACCCACACGGCGCTGTACTAAAAAAATCCTGTTTTTTTCGCTTGGCTTCCTCCCCCACAGTGTTATATTAAAACTCCTGTTTCCTTTGCTGGGCTCCCCTCCCCAGCCTTGCATTTGAATCGTGCTTTTGCTGGGAGGTTATATGTAAACCCCATTGCGCCTGCGGGGTATGATTAAGAATGTTGCTGACCTAGCTCGCTTGAACTCCCTACTTGTAAGCCTCTTAAAGGTAGCTTGCCTGCCCGCCCTTGGGGAGCAGTCTTGGCGGCAGCAGCTCCAACTGACTCCCTTTCCTTGTACAATGAAATAAAGGTGTCTTTCCTGTCCTTTCACCTCAGTCTCTCCTTTATTGGCCAATACGAGCCGCGCGGAGCAAGAACCTCAGGTTTCCACCTGGTAACACGGGGGCACCTCAGGAGAAAGTCCTGGTGACCTGCTTCTGAAAGGTCACAGCCATGAAAACCCTACGGAATAAAGTTCTACCCTTAACTACATGGGATCGCCATGAGTTGAAACCAAGTTGACCGCAACTGGTTTGTTCTTTTGAGAATATATTAAAGGCGTGATTCGACCATAATAGTCCTTTGAATCACATTTTTTTGTAACTTAACTATGTATCATAAGCATTTTCCATGATACAAAATAGTCTTTATAATGATTAGAAACAGTAGAGGAATATCAGAATGCCTATCAAGAGGAAAAAGTTAATTACATTGTAGCATATTTACTTGATGGAAAGCAGCACAAGTAATCATGGCCATCCCTCTGCATATAAGGCTTTTCCTTTCTTTGGGACCAGGAAGGTTTCCATTTTATCAAAAAGGAAACTGAGATGCAGAGAGGTCGAGGGACTTGCCCAAGGTCACGCAGAAAGAAATGTGAAAAGCTGGTTCCAGAGCCAGAAGTCTTTTGCCCACAATGTTCTGGACACATCGAGGGTGGACATTGATCAGGAGTTAGGGAGCTTATGATCCTTCCTGTGAGCCATGTGCAGCCTGCCCTCACTCCTGACAGCAAGACTTAGGGATATAGGAGACCTGCTAGGCTCTTGGTTCTCCTGGGGGTCTCTTTTGAGCTGGAGAAACCCCTTCTCTCACTTGCAGCTTGGGAAGCCTTCTTAGCCAAGGTGCTGAGCTCTGGACCTCAAGTTTGAGATTTCTGGTGCTCTCTAGTGGCCAAAGACAGCAAACCTCTGGATTTCTCAGAGAGCTGGGGAGCCAGCGCAGACTCCCAATGACGATAATGATGGTGGTGGCACTGCTGGTGGTGATGGTGATGGTGATGATGATGATGATGGTGGTGGTAGTGATGGTGACTATGATGATGATGGTGATGATGGTGGTGGTGGTGATGGTGATGAAGATGATGGTGATGATGGTGATGATGACAGTGGTGGTGGTGATGATGATGGTGACCATAATGATGATGGTGATGATGATGAAGATGATGATGGTGATGGTGATGGTGGTGGTGATGATGATGATGATGGTGATGGTGGTGGTGGTGATGATGATGATGATGGTGGTGGTGGTGGTGGTAGTGATAGTGGAGATCATGATGATGTTTGCCACTCGAAGAGTACTTACCATGGGCAGACACTGTGTTAGGTGCAATGCCCCAGGCATTGCAGTACATCTGAGTCACCTTGTTGTGAAGTGAGTTCGCCTTTCCACAGAAGGGGAAACTGAGGTCTGGAAACTGGCTAGGCAGTGGTGGACCCACAAAAATCTAGATGCACTAGCTGCCTCCTTTACTGGCCATTCTTTCTCCCCCCTGGGTCTTTATGAATGTCAGGAATGCCAACTTGTTTTGTGCCAGACCCTCTGCTAAGCACTTTCATGTCCAATCACCCAAGTATGCCTCCAAGAAGGATGGTCATTATTTCCATTTCTTGGATGAGCAGGTGGCAGGTCCACAGAGGTGAAGTGGCTTACCTAAGGTCACAGAGCCAGTGAGTAGCGGAGATTCAAACCCAAACCCTAGAGGCTGCTCCCTTGGTTCGGTAGCTGGCAGGCCTCCTCTCCTGGTCCTAGTTGGGGAGGAAGAGAGGGATGAAATCCCAGCTTGGTCAGCAGGGGGTGGTATGCCCTCAAAGATAAGCCCTGCTTCCTAGTTCCAGGTCCAACAGGACTCTCCTTGCTGGGAACAGCACGACAGATACGGCAGGATTCTCAAATACTGACCTGGAGTCTCCACTTGGTCTGAGGCTCTGATGTGACGTAGGGAGAGGGAGAGATGTACAGAGAAGGGCAAAACACAGCCCTCAAATGAGGTGAGCCAATAGTTCACAAAAAAAGGATATGAAATGGCTTTTAACATAGGAAAAGATGCTTAATTTCACTCTGGATAAGAGAACCCTGCATTAGTGTACACTGAGTGGCCACTTTTGATCTGTCAGATTGCAAAAGTGCACAGTCAGCACGAGACTGGGGAAACTGGCACACTTACATTGCAGGTAAGATTTAAACCTGGTTTGGCACCTATGGAAGGCAATCTGGTAATATCTTTCAAAATTCAACATGCATATATATCTCCAAAAGAAATGCGTAGTACATTCACCAAAAGACTTGTAATCAACCTGTGCTGTCTAATGTATTAGCCTCTAGCCACAAGTGGCTCCTGAGCACTAGAAATGTGGCTAGTTCAAACTGCGATGTGCTCTAAGTATAAAATACATACTGGATTCTGTTAGTATTACAAAATGTAAAATAACTACTTAATATATATTTTTTAAATATTGATGATGTGTTGGAATGATAATATTTTGGATATCTTGGGCTAAGTACTTTTTTTTAATTGTACTTTGGATGAAGGTTTACAGAACAGACTAATTTCTAGTTTCTCATTAAACAATTAGTACACGTATTGTTTTATGACATTGGTTAACAACCCCAAGACTTGTCAACACTCTCCCTTCTCAGCCCGGGGTTCCCTATTACCAGCTTTCCTATTCCCTCCTGCCTTCTAGTCCTTGCCCCTGGGCTGTGTGCCCCTTTAGTCTCGTTTGTTTTATGGGCCTGCCCAGTCTTTGGCTGAAAACTGAACCTCAGGAATGACTTCATTACTGAGCTGAAAGGGTGTCCAGGGGTCACACTCTCAGGGTTTCTTCAGTCTCTGTCAGGCCAGCAAGTCTGGTCTTTCTTTTGGAGTTAGAGCTTTGTTCTACATTTTTTTCCAGCTCTGTCTGGGACCCTCTATTGTGATCCCTGTCAGAGCAGTCACTGGTGGTAGCCAGGCACCATCTAGTTGTACTGGACTCAGTCTGGTGGAGGCCGTGGTAGATGTGGTCCGTTAGTCCTTTGGACAAATCTTTTCCCTGTATCTTTGGTTTTCTTCATTATTCCTTGCTTCCAAAGGGGTGAGACCAGTGAAGTATCCTCACAGGTTTTTAAAACCCCGGACGCTACTCACCAAAGTAGAATGTAGAATATTTTCTTTATAAACTGTTATGCCAGTTGAGCTAGATGTTCCCCAAGATTATGGTCCCCACAGCCCTCAGCCCAGCAATTCAATCCCTCAGGGAGTTTGAATGTGTCTATGGAGCTTCCATGACCTTGCCTTGTACAAGTTGTGCTGGCTTCTCCAGCATTGTGTACTGTCATAATTATCCTTCACCAAAGTTACCACTTATCTGTTGTTTATTTACTGTTTTTCCATCCCACCTCTCCCCTGCCCTACAACCATCAAAGATTCTTTTTTTTTTTTTGCATAACCTATGTTTCATTTATTTAAAAGAGTAATATCACCACATGGTTTCAGTTTTGGTGGCACATTGATGGTTTTGCTGTCAGTTTAAATGATTCAAGGGTCCTTGATAACTGTCGATGTACTCGAAAGGAGATTGTTTCTTTTTGTATGTAAACCTTTTCATGAGTTTTTACAGTAGTGATCTCATACAGTATTTGTCTTTTTGTGATTGACTTATTTCACTCAGCATAATGCCCTCCAGATTCATCCATGTTATGAGATGCTTCACAGATTCATTGCTGTTCTTTAGCATTGTGTAATGCTCCATTGTGTGTATGTACCATAGTTTGTTTATCCATTCCTCTGTTGATGGGCATCTAGGTTGTTTCTATCTTTTTGCTATTGTGAACAATACTGCAGTAAACATGGGTGTGCGTATGTCTATTCGTGCGACGACTCTTATTTCTCTAGGATATAGTCCTAGGAGTGGAATTACTGGATCAAATGGTATTTCTATTTCTAGCTTTCTAAGGAAGTGCCATATAGTTTTCCAAAAGGGTTGTATCATTTTGCATTCCCACCAGCAGTGCATAAGAGTTCCGATCTCCCCGCAGCCTCTCCAACATTTGTTATTTCCTGTTTTACTAATTCGTGCCAGGTGCCAGTAATGCCGGGGTGAGATGGTATCTCATTGTGGTTTTAATTTGCATTTCTCTAATGGTTAGTGAACTTGAGCATTTCCTCATGTGTCTGTTGGCCACTTGAATATCTTCTTTGGTGAAGTGTCCATTCATTTCCTTTGCCTATTTTTTAATCGGATTATTTGTCTTTTTGTTGTAGAGGTGTTGAGTTTTCTTGTAGGTTTTAGAGATTAGACCTTTGTTGTAATAGCCAAAAAAATTTGCCCGGTCTGTGGGTTCTGTTTTTACTCTTTTAGTGTAGTCTTTTGATAAGCGTGTTTAATTTTTAGAAGATTCTAGTTATCTAACTTATCTTCTGGAGTTTGTGTGTTGTTGGTAGTGGTTTGTATTCTGTTAATGCCACGTATTAGGGCCTCTAGCGTTGAAGCTGTTTTTTCTTTTATGAACTTCATAGTTTTAGTCTTTATATTTAGGTTTTTGATTGATTTTGGTTTAGTTTTTGTATATTGAGTGAGATATGGGTCCTTTTTTTCATTGTACTTTAGATGAAGGTTTATAGAACAAACTACCTTCTCATTGAATAGTTAGTACACATACTGTTTTTATGACATTGGTTAATAACCCTACGACATGTCAACACTCTCCCTTCTCAACCTTGGGTTCCCTATTACCAGCTTTCCTGTCTCCTCCTACCTTCTAGTCCTTGCCCCTGGGCTGATGTCCCCTTTAGTCTTGTTTTGTTTTACAGGCCTGTCTAATCTTTGGCTAAAGGGTGAAACTCAGGAGTGACTTCATTACTGAGCTAAAAGGGTGTCTGGGGGCCATACTCTAATGGTTTGTTCAATCTCTGTCAGGCAGTAAGTCTGGTCTTTTTTGTGTGGGGGGGTTAGAATTTTGTTCTACATTTTTTTCCAGCTCTGTCCGGGACCCTCTATCGTGATCCCTGTCAGAGCAGTCAGTGGTGGTAGCCAGGCACCATCTAGTTGTACTGGACTCAGACTGGTGGAGGCCATGGTAGATGTGGTCCATTAGTCCTATGGACTAATCTTTTTGGGTTAAATATTTTAAAAAATTAATTCCTCCAGTTTCTTTTTACTTTTTTTAATGTGACTGTAGGAAAAGTTAAATTACATATTTGCTTGCATTTGCGGCTCACACTGTATTTTACTGGACAACATTATACTAGTGTTCTCCATAGCAGCCCTATTTGAAATATGCTCAAGCTAGGAACTACCCATCCCCTGTAAACTGTGGTGTGTTCATACAATGGAATACTACCTAACAGGGAGAATGAAAGAACAATAGCAGTGTGGATGAAGCTCGCGAACACCACATACAAGCTCACACACATACACAAAATCATACATATTGTCTGATTCCACTTACAGAGACTTCGAAAGAGGCAAAACTAATCTGTGGTAGTATAAATCAGAGAGGTGGTTACTTTGTGGGGAGTAAGCAGGTGCTGGCTTCAGGGGTGTGTTCATTTTCTGAAAATTCATCAAGCTAAGCATTTATAATTTATGCTCAGTTTTGTGTATATGTTAAAGAAAAAAAAAAAAAAAACTTGTTACCATAGAGTCGAATCCAAATGTTAGACTTCAGTAAAAAAAAGTTCCAGAAAATATATATGCCTTTTGATTCTGCAATTCCAATTATGGGACTTAAACTGCAGATATATTTTCACTGTGTGAAATGAAGTGTGTACAAGGTTATCCATTGCAGTTTTTTTTTTTTTTTAATTATAACAAAAGATTGGGAACAACCTAAATGTTTATCAATGGGGGGAAAGGTAGAAAAAATTCAGGTATGTGTACTGAAAGAGTTATTTTATCTTTCTTTTTTTTTTTTAATACTAAGGAAATCCAGTGTGCATTTTACGCTTAAGTGAGGCACCCATAAGGAAAGGTGAGAAAGAATATCCAAGTATAAGGGGTCAAAAGAACCCAGGGGAGAACAGTGTATAAGGTATGTTTCTGTTTGTTTAAAGACATTGAAATGTTAAGCAGATAACACCAAGATAGAAAAAAAAAATTTTTTTTTTTGGAGAGATGTGAAATTCCAGGCCGGATCACCATGTACAGAATTTACAAAAGAAGTTGTCATGACCTTTCTCAAAAGTCTACGCCTCTCACCTACTTTGAGAATATAAAGGAAAAAAGAGAGCGGGGAGAGGGAGGGGACTAGGTGAGGAATGTTGCTTTGAAGAGAGCAGCAGCTCTCAGCTGTGAGCCCTCTCCGGCTCTCCACTGAGACAGAACACCTATGGGCTCCTGCCTGAGAAAGCAAAGGCTACTGTGGGCCATTTCCGGATGCAGGGAACCTAGGAAGGTCTCTGGATCAGATGTGCTGTGTGTGTTTTGGGGGGAGCTAACAGGGGTTATCTTGGGTCCCATCTCGTAGGACCTCTTGGAGGGACAGAGTGGTCTTAGCAGCAAAAAGCTGGAGCTGATGTCTGATCTTAAGGGCTGATGAAGGAGTTGCAGGGACTGCTAGGAAGAACATCCACCAAGGTCAAAGGACTTTGTGGTTGCAGCCGTCTCCGTAGAGCCCACAACAGTGTCTCTCAACAGAAAGGGGGAGCATTAAATGTTTGCTGGGTCCAGAAAGCTCAAGGACAGGCAGAATGGTGGCAGCTCAAGTAAGACTCTTCTATTCCCTCACCTGCTCCACCCCAGCCCCCTCAGTCCCACCTGGGGGGAAAGGGAGGAGAAACAGGGAAGGAGCAACCACAAGGCCTTCCCATCTTTGGGCTGCCAGCCTGGGAGAGGGAAAATGTCGAAACCTAAATCGAGCTGGGAGTTTTGATTAGGAACATGAGTGGACATTTTAAATTTGAATTGAGACCGCGTTAGTGACTTAAAGCGACAGTAGAACTCTTTAATATCTTATGAGTTGACTTGGACAACATGGCTGCATTCCATGGCCTCCCACATTCTCCAGCAGGCTGGCCTGGGCTTGTCTTGCAGCAAAGGCAGAGGAGAAGGCCAGGGAGAGAGTGACAGAATGGGGAGAGGATGGGAGGAGGTAGCTTAGAGAGAGTAAGGACCTCAGGGTTAGAGGCCCTGGTTTCCCTGCTGTATGGTGTTGGTGAAGAATATTGAATATACCATGGACATCCAGAAGAACAAACAAGCTGTCTTGGAAGAAGTACAGCTAGAATGCTCCTTAGAAGCAAGGATGGTGAGACTTTGTCTCACATACTTTGGATATGTTATCAGGAGGGACCAGTCCCTGGAGAAGGACATCATGCTTGGTCAGCAAAAACAAAAGAGGAAGACCTTCAATGAGGTGGATTGACACAGTGCCTGCAACAATGGGCTCAAACATAGAAACAACTGTGAGGATGGCTCAGTACCAAGCAGCGTTTCTTTCTGTCTATACTGGGTTGCTATGAGTCGGAACCTTCCTGACGGCACCCAACAATAACAACATGTCCTTTGCCACTTTTGTTTTCAGTACCTCAGTTTCCTCATCTGTAAAATGGGGAATCATCATCATCTCCCGTTGATACGATGATGATGAAAGCACTTTATCAATACACGAAAGCCTCACACTTTGTAAAGAAGTAGGTGACACTATCCCTGCCCTCCAAGCTTAAGTAACCAGAGGAGATAAGAACTCAAGAGATGGCCCCAGACCTGGTTGGTTTGGCCCTCACCCATACGTGGTAGGGGAGCTGTGGTCAGCAGGGGAGTGAGGAGGCCCATAGAGGCTGCCTGTAGGAGAGGAGCAGACGCTGTGGCCGAGCCTTGAAAGATGATGAGCAGAATCAGGAGGGACAAAGGAGACAGGGCATAATGTGCCCGGGAAGGGACACAGCACGTGCAGAGGTGTGGCGGTTGGAACACTCGTGATGTAATGAAGGGTCCCTCACCCCACTATTTAAAGCAAATTCCCAGAGGGTGGGACCTTGGCTGGGCTGGGAGCTGACGTGCACTTGAATGCTTAATCCTTGGCAGGATAGGTTTTAAAAAAAGAATGAGATATCGCAAACAGATTATTGGGGAGGAAAATATTCCAGGCGCGAGACGACTGTCTCTGCAGCCTCTGGCTCCCGTCCCACCCATTCCCCAGCCCTGACACAAGGCTGACTGGAAGAAGGTGTTTCTCCCAGGATCGTTCAAGCTGAGGGCTAGGCTGAAGCCTACTCTATTCCTGCCCAGGCATCAAACTCTGCGCGAGGCTTAAATACACCCACAGCCTGACAACATGCCATAGACCACGCTAAACACTTTCCATGCTCCTGGAATCTTCTCATCAAGGTACATTCTGTTATTGTCCCCATTTCCCAGATGAGTAAACTGAGGCTTAGAGAGGTTAACTGGCTTGCCCATAGTCACACAGCCAGCCATGAGTGAATCTGTCTGATTCCATTGCCTTATCCCAGGCCTGGGCTGCAGGCAGAGCAGAGAAGGGTTTAGCGCAGCAAGGAAGAATGTTCTAGGAGATACAGGGTTAGTGTGAGAGGCAGTACGGTGCAGTGGTTAAGTGCCTGATTCTGGAGTCAGATTTTGGGGTTGTTTGTTACAGCAGAATGACCTAGAGTATCCTGACAGATACAAATCATGGTAAACTAAGTTACATGTCCCTTAAATATGTTAAGAACTTACCATCTTCCTCTCAGGGGCAGCCTTTTTAAATAAAGTTGTGGGAGGCATTGGTACTGGCCAAAAAGCCAGGAGACCAGGACTCTAGGCTTAGCCACTAACTTGCTGTGTAGCTTTGGGCAAGTCACTCCTCACCTCTGGTCCTACCTTTCCTCACCTTCACTGCCTACTTCACAGCAGTCAGCTGAGGACCAAGTGAGACCCTGGATCTGGAAAACTCTCAGCAAAGGAAAGCCACGAGGGATTGTTATTGTTATTACTCAGTGGGGTGAGGGCAGTGATTTCCCAAAGGTATGAGTCACTCATGGTGGAATTCCAGGCATCAGGGTGGGAGGGGTGGTTCTGGGCAGCCAAGGCCAGATTC